>NC_057359.1:12759807-13068076 GCF_016509475.1 Prionailurus bengalensis
ACATACTCTCTGGAATAGCCAGACCTGTTAATGCTCTGTTGTCTACCAAACACCCTGCCCTTAAAAACCCACCCCTCTGTCACACACTTTTCAGGCTACCAATCTTTCACGACCGTACGAGTTGCTTGTGAAGTGTTTGTGGATAAATGAGTGAAAGAATGGATCCCAGGGATGTGCTGAAGGACTTACTTCCAGGGTCAACCTAGGAAGCTGTAGGATCTTATTTGGCCTGGGAAATACTGACAAGGCATGTTGATCATTAGGCCGGGCTTCAGGCGTGCTCGCTCAAGGAAGGATCACAGTCTGGCAGGGTTTATGTTGAACTGAGAACTTCAGAAGTATTTCATTTATGTTTGAAATAAAGTAACATTTGACTTGACCCACCACGTGAGGCCGGTAAATCGTGCTTAATATACGGCATTATGTGCCCCTTTGTTTTAACACAGCTCCTGCAGAATCTTCCTTATTCTGAAAAGATGACTGTGTTGTTTGTCTACAACGGTCCTCATATGTTGGAACCTAACAGGTGGAACCTAAAGGCTTTCCAGAGGCGGCGGCGGCGCATCACGTTCACTCAACCGCAGTGAAAGTAGAGGGTGACAGCTGTGACGTTTCTCTGGTTAAATCCTGTTTCTAAGTGTGGCTCGCTTGAATAAAAGGAGATTCACTAAAGACTAAGAGATCAGTCATTTTTGGAAACCTGTTAATCACAAACGGGTTGATGATTGGAGACCGTAGTAACTTCTGTCTGTGGAACATTATCCGGTAATAGAAATTAGTCTTCAGCTTTTGTTGAACTTGAGTCCTTGGCCCTCTGGCTGTATGTCACGGGGTTCCCGTGATAAAAGGTGTTGACTGTGTTACATCACAGGTGCAGGGGAAGTGTGGTGGGCCTGCTAACCTCCAGCTAGAATTCCAGAGTAACTTTAATTACTGTCAGAGTCTAAAGAGGACTCTGCAGCTCAAGTCATAGTTTCCTCCCAGTGTTCTATTTAATTTTTTAAAAATTGATACGGAAATGTCTAGACTAATGTATAATAATTTATGACAAGTCTATTCATTTCTTCCTATTAAAAAGGATTACCTTATCTCCACTAGGAAATGTGATTTTATGGGCCTTTAAAAAAAAACTTTATGAAACTTGACACTCTAATTGTATTGGTATCTCAAGGGAAAAACATGCTGGGCTTCAAAAACGGTAGGACTTGTTTGAAATGCCACAAGGTGGCCACTAGATGATGCAACATGCAGCAAAAGATTGACAGAAGAAAATCAAGTTTTTAAAGAATAACCCTGTAAAGTGTGTGTGGGGTGGGTTTGGTTTGTTTTTTTTTTTAATTTAAAGTCAACTGTATTTTACATCTTCAATTTCTAAAAGCATTTTTATAATTATTTTTAGAAGGGTTTTTTCTTAAGATTTCATATACTGGTTTCTACAGTTTATATTTGAAATTTCTCAGTGTTATGTCAAGAGTGAGGGAAAGCATTGATTTGTTTCAAAACATACTGTTTCTAGAACTTAAGCTTTGAGGTCCTTCCTTACCATGTTGATCCTACCCCACTGTCCTAGAAAATCTAGTTTGAACTGTTTTCTTTGAGCAGGGAAGAATTAGAGAATCATTTGTTTATCTCTGAGTTACACTAATTAACAGTGCCAAAACAGTTCTATTCTTTTAAAAGATAAATTTTGTGAGATAATGGACGAATCCAAGAACACGTCTCTCTGAACAACGGATTGGATCTATTCCAGTCATGACAGAATTATTTTTTTGACTTGGTAGCTTGAATAAATTGCAGAATCGCATTCAGTTTGGGCTTTGTATATTCATAAACAGCCATGGAAATTTATATTCTTATTAGGTCAAAAAATAATGAACTGCAAGTCTATATCCTCTCACTTGGACATTTTCTCTTTAAAAAGGTATTTTTTTCTTGAAAAAATTTTAAAAGAGCCTTCTCAGTCTAATGCATGTATTATGAAAATATTTTAAAAAACATTTTTACTGGTGTAACAAGTCACGTAAACATTGAAAAACTTGGTAACCTATTAAAGGGACAGTGCTCCCAAATGTTTCTGTTGTTTAATACTTTGCTTTCCACCAAAATATCTTTACTGATACACGCTTACTGTCCTGTGTTTTGTGTCTGAGTGCCAACCATCTTCCTTCTGCAGACAGGTGACCCGTGGGCAGGCAGAGCTTGAAGATGAGTTGTTTGCAAATCAAATGGTCAAGTTTATTGCAATTTACATATGCCAGTAATTATTCCATACTTTGTTTGTAAGCATTTTATATTTCTCTACAGGACAAATATTTAGTTTTACATTGGATTTTGAACTGTAAATGAAAAATTATGTATTATTTTAACATATTAATAAGAGAATAAGTCTAACACATTATATTCTCAGCCACTTAAAACTTCATATATTTTCTGCAAAGGTTGATTTCTAATTACATACAAATTGTACAAAGGCCAAGTGAAAGTCTGATTTGATGAATAAAATATTCAAAACCTGAAGGTGACAAGTATTTTTAATGAGAAAATCCTCATTAATTTGCCTAAGGAGAGAGCCTCTATTCAAAGATTTTTAGTGTTCAAAGTAAAGATTTTTTGCTTTCTGATTGTCTTTTGGACACGTGCTTGTTTTCTTTGGAGTATGAATCTTTAGTCTGTGAAAAATGTAATTCTGTCCTGCCATAGTGTGTGTCTGTGTGCGTGCGTGTGTGTGTATCACTGGGGAAAAAGACCTCTGTGGGAAACGCTTTGTTGGTAATAAATGCATATTTTCATATTCTTTTGGAGTATGGTGTTTTTTATTTGAGAGAGAGAGAAAGTACATACGCGGGCAAATGAGTGGGGAAACCGGAGAGGGAGAGCAAGAATCCCAAGCAGGCCCTGTGCTAGGCATGGAGCCTGGCATGGAGCCTGAGAGAAGGCTGGATCTCACAAATTGTGAGATCACGACCTGCGCCAAAATCAAGATTTGGACGCTCAACTGACCCAGGCCACCCAGGCACAGCTAGCGTAGGTTATTTTAATTGAAAACTGTTTTCACACTTTCAACCTTATTAAGAGTCATTTTTTCGCATTTAGTGAAAAACCAGTCTGTCTGGTGTGCTTTTGCCTGTCCATGTTCAAAAGCCATCAAATATTTAGTTCTTTGCCTGCCTGCAAGGAGATTACACTCTAACGGAAGCAATGAACATCATGAAAAAAGGTTTCAACCATCTGAGGAAGCCACCTTGCAACACGAGTGGCAACAGTTTTTAGCCTGAAGCCCTAGATTTGCTAAAAACGTTCACAAGAATCATTTTGTCTTCATACATTAAGCTCCTGTCTCAACTCCGTTCCCTTGTTGTGAAATGAGAATACTTCATGCACAGAGTTGTGGAAGGGAGCAGATGAGCTGAGGGGCATCAACGGCACCTGGCATCCTAGTGGCACTTCATCAATGTCTCATTTTTTTCTCCAGCTTCATTGCATTTTTGTAATTTAAATCTTAAAAAGCATAATATACGGTGTATTTTATACATCGAGGTCTGAGAATTCCCTTTCAAGTAAAGTTAACGTAGAATTCTATTTTATTGATTGTGTCAGTTTTTCAAAGGACACAGGCACCTGTACGCTTTGAGGTAGACTTTTGATGTAGAGATAAAATTATTTTCTTACACCTTCATGAAATTTGAATCCGGTCCATGCGCTACCCTCAAGATACTCCACTCTGTCTCATTACTGTATACTCACACCATCTATTTTGGAAAGCTTCTAATTAATAATACGCTTTGCACATTGGGGAGATTTGACTCTTTTGACCATTCGGGCTTATTTTTTATTCCCGGGGGAAAATTTGGATTTTGGCGGGGGTAGGGGGGGGGGTGGGGTGGGGGTTGTTGTTGAGATAGGACTATGCCCTCACTGCTCTGAAATTAGTTAATTGGCGATTGGTTGGAAGATTTTGTTTTTTTTAGGTTTTTGTTTTTGTTTGTAGCCAGCTTTGTTTAACCCCAAAGAGAAAGAGCATGACTGCTCTGCCTAGATTCATTCTAGAGTGTTTGGAGAAGCTGAGAGGGGCCTATGTGCAGCTTTCGGACTCTGGGCCCCAGCTTCATCTGAGACACTGAGACGCAGGCTGGCTGTTCGGGGGCAGACTGCCATAAATTGTGCCTCACCTTTCTGGCCACCCAGTAAGAAACTCGTTATTTCCTTTATTCTCTGGGGAGCAAGCTTCCACACTCGGGTGGCGTCCAGGCCCACATGTGAAGAGGGGTGGGGGAAGGCACAGTGCCAGGGGGGTCCCTTCATTCTTGCCAAATACCCACTGGGGAGTAGGTTGAGACACATCATTTCAGTGTAGAAGTTTGGGGACAAACTGTCCAGTGTTATGATAGAATAATAAATTTTAAGTTCTCTTCATATTATTTACAATCTTAACGTAGTGCCAGTGTTGTCTGACCTGTCATTCTTCACCTTCAAATATTAGCTGCTAGGCTGGAAACAATCTTCCAAGTGGCTTAGATCATTCTCTTCACAGTCTTAAATCATGAAGGGGAATTGTTGGAGTGATTAGGCTAGCCCTGGTAAGCCTCAAGTTACTTTGTAAACTAGATGGAGTAATAATCTGTTTATAAGCTGTATTGTACTCTCCAAGTATTTCCACCCAACAACCCTTTAACTGTAGATCAACAGAAACTTAGCAGTGGTAAGACTTCTGCAAACTTTTACTATTGGTAAATGGGAGAGGTGAGGCTGAAGAAACAGGCTTAATTTTTTTTTCCAGGATACCGTGCTGCCTTTTTATCAAGATACCTTGCCTTCTGGATTGTTGGGAGCTACCCCATAAACAGTTTTTCCGGTTATGTAATGCACGTTGTTAGGGCTAAGACACTGCCGTTCCCATCAATACTTATACCTTAGTTCAGGTGCAAGTTCTGCTGTAACAAAAACCCAGATAGAGCTTAGATAAGATAGAAGTTTATTCTTTTCTTAACAGAGCATAAGCAGTCTGGGATTCCTCAACCAGTTCCCATTTTGCTGCTCTGCCATCCTCGAAACTGGGTTCTTTCTCATGGTCCAAGGTGGAGCTGCTTCAACTCTTGCCACCATTTGTATCCAAATGATCAAGTAGGGAGAAAGGGGTAAGAGGAAGACACAGTCACCCCTTTTAAGAGAACCACATGCAAGCGGCCCATGTTACTTTTGTTCTTCTCCTGAACGGAGTCACATGGCCTGTGCGACACTCGACTAGGTCATCTTTAGCTATGTGTCTCTTTTCCTAGTTAAACTCCAGCCACTCTTAAAAAGGGGAGAAGGACTACGGCTCAGTAACAGTATCATGAGCCAATCAATGCCCTCTCTCCCAGCACTGATGGATTTGCG
Source organism: Prionailurus bengalensis (assembly GCF_016509475.1). NCBI lineage: Eukaryota > Metazoa > Chordata > Mammalia > Carnivora > Felidae > Prionailurus > Prionailurus bengalensis. Next base: position 12,765,184 of record NC_057359.1, read on the forward strand.
CATATTCCATTATTTATATATTCAATCTTCATTTACATGTACTACAAGCCAAACACTTGCATATGTATTTTAAGGGAAAAAAATCAGACCTGCATACAATTCCTCTCTCAAGAAAGCCTAGGGTAGGGATTTGATTCGAGATGGGGACGTAGGAAGATCTCGAACTCCCTTCTTCCCACAGACAGTGAGCCTACAGCTACATAAGGAACAATGTCCTCAGAATAACCTAAAAGTTGACTGAGCAACACCTACACATTAGACAAAAGAGAAAACAAGTCAAGAGTGGGAGAGGCTGGGACACAAACTTGCCACAACCCCCCACTCCAGGTGCAGTGACCTACAATTAGGACGGAACTGCAAACCCAGAGCTTCTCCCTTAGTGAAGGGCTCAGCTCAAACCCATCAGGCACCCCAAATTTTAAAATGTGCACCTGAGAGACGAGCCCCCAAGACATCTAACTTTGTAAACCAATGGGGCTTGCAATCCCCCAAACACACAAGACTAGCAATCTGAGAAACAGCTGTGCAAGGGCTTGTGTGCTTGCACTCACCTGCCCCAGGACCCAGCTCAGACACAGCTGTTTGTGCCTACACAATACACAGAGCCTCATCTCCTTATGTTAAAGCACCAGCTTGAGAACCTGGCATCACATTTAACACACACATCTAGGGGCCTGTGGCTTATCTTGTACATGAATTCACTTCTTCAAGGCTAGGAGAGGTGGCTGCTTCATCTAACACATAGAAACCAACAGAGAGTTAAACAAAATGAAACAACAAAAAAGTAGGTTACAAATTGAAGAACAAGATAAAAACTCAGGGAAAAAACTTAATGAAATGGCAGTAAGTAATTTACCCATTAAAGACTTCGAAGTAATGGTCATAAAGAAGCTCACTAAACTGGGGAGAAAAATGGATGAATACGGTGAGAAATATAACAAAGAGATGTACAGTATGAGAAAGTACCAAATGGAAGTCGTAGAGCTGAAAAATACAATCAATGAACTAAAACACACACTAGAGGCATTTAACAACAGGTTACATGAAGCAGAAGAAAGGATCAGTGAACTCAAAGACAAAGCAGTAGAACTCACCCAATCTGAGCAGCAAAAAGAAAAATTAAAAAAAGTAAAGATAGCTTAAGAGCGTTATAGGGCAACAACAAATGAGTTAATGTTCGCATTATGGGAATTCCAGAAGAAGCAGAGAGAGGGGCAGAAGGCTTCTTTTTTAAAAATAATGCCTGAAAATTTTCCTAACCTGGGGAAGGAAACAAACATCCAAATCCAGGAAACCCACTAAGTTCCAAATAAGATGAACCCAAGGAGACCCACACTAAGACACATTATAATTAAGATGTCAAAAGTTAAAGATAAGGACAAAATCTTCAAAGCCAGAAGAAGAAACAAGTTGTTATGTACAAGGAAGCTTTCAGAAGACTATCAGATTTTTTTCAGCAGCAACTTTGCAGGCCAGAATAGGGTGGCATGATATATCCAAAGAACTAAAAGAAAAAAAAAAAAAAACAAAAAAAACCCTTCCAAGAATACACTACTCAGCAAAGTTATCATTCACAACTGAAAGTAAGATAAGGAATTTTCCAGACAAGAAAAGCTAAAGGCATTCATTACCATTAAACCAGCCTTACAAAAAAATGCTAAGGGACCTCTTTAAAAGCTGAAAGAAAAGGTTCTAATTAGTAACATATAAAAGAATAAATCTCACTAGAAAACTAAATACAGAGTAAGGGAGATTAATCACTTTTAAAGCTAGTATGAAGGTTAAGACAAAAGTAGTAAAAATAACTATGATAACAATAATTAGTTAAGGAATACACAAGATAAAAAGACCTGAAATGTGACATTAAAAACCTAAAATGTGGGGGAGAGAGTACTTTAGAATACATTCAAAGTTAAGTGTTACCAACATAAAATAGAGGAATAGATTTAAGTCGTTATGTGTAAGCCTGATGGTAACCACAAGCAAAAAACACAGACAAAAGAATCTAAGCATCCTACTACAGAAAATTATCAAATAACACAAGAAAGGAACAAAAGAAGAAAGGAACAGAAGAACTACAACAGAGCCAGAAAGCAATAGCAAAATGGAAACAAACACATACCTATCATTAATCACTTTAAATGTAAATGGACTAAATTCTACTTTCAGTAGACAGAATGATGGAATGGATTAAACAACAGGACCCATCTCTATTTTGCCTACAAGATTCTCTAGATGTAGGGATACACACAGACTGGAAGTTAAGAGATGACTAAATCTATTCTATTCAAACAGAAACCAAGAGAGAGCTGGGGTAGCTATATTTACCTTTGACAAAACAGACTTTAAAACAAAAAAGACTATTGTAAGAGAAAAACAAGGGCATTATATAATGATAAAGTAATCAATTCAATAAAAGGATGTAACATTTGTCAATATTTGTGTACCCAACAAAGGAGCATGTATACATCAATTATTAGATGGATAAATAGACAGCAATAAAGTGGGGAACTTTAATACCCAACTTACATCAATGTATAGATCATCCAGATAGTAAATCGATAAGGAAACATCGGCCTTAAACAACACATTAGGTCAGATAGACTTAACAGACATATCTGGAATATTCCAACCAAAAGCAACAAAATACACAATCTTCTCAAGTGCACAGGATAGATCATATGTTAGGCCACAAAACAAGACAATAAGGATTAATATATCAAGCATCTTTTCTGGCCACAATGGTATGAAGCTACCCATTAATTATATCAAGAAAACCAGAAAATGAATAAATATGTAAAGAATAATATGATGCTGAACAACAAATGGATCAAAGAAGAAATCAAAAGAGAAATTTAAAAAATACCCTTAGACAAATGAAAATGGAAACATAGCATATGGGATGCTGCAAATACAGTACTAATAGAGAAACTCACAGCAATAAATGCCTACCTGAAGAAACAAGGACATCTGATAAACAACCAAAATTTTATACCTCAAGGAACTAGAAGAAAAAGATGAAGTCTACAGTTAATAGAAGGGAAGACTTAAAGATGACAGCAGAAAAAAAATAACAAAATGGCAATAAGTACCTGCCTGTCAATTGCTTTATTCAATTTACTAACGTAAATGGACTAAATGCTCTAATCAACAGATATAAGGTGGCAGAATTGTTTGGAAAGCAACAACAATGACCTATCTATATCCTGCCTTCAGGAGATTCACCTCAGACCTAAAAAGACGTTCAGACTGAAAGTGAAAGGATGGAAAAAATTTTCCCATGCAAATGGAGATGGGGGGGGAAGCCACAGTAACAACACTTTTATTGGACAAAATAAAGACTATAGCAGGAGACAAAGAAGGGCGTTACATAATGATAAAGGAATCAACCCAACGAGAGGATAGAACAATTGGAAATATCTACACACCCAACCTTGGAGTACCTCAATACATACAGCAAATATTAGTGGACATAAAGAGAGAAATTGATGGTAATACAATAATAATGGATTTCAACACCCATTTACAGTAATGGATAGATGGATCATCCAAGAAGAAAATCAATAAGGAAATAGTGGATACATTGGACCACATATATGTAACCGATATACACAGAACATTCCATCCCAAAACAACAAAATATACATTCACAATCTAACCCTACACCTAAATGATCTAGAAAAAGACCAAGCAAAACCCAGAATGAGTATAAGAAAGAAAATAACATGGGGCACCTGGGTGGCTCAGATTAAGCATCCAGCTTCAGCTCAGGTCATGATCTCACCAATTGTGAGTTTGAGCCCCACATCAGGCTGAGCCTGGAGCCTGCTTCAGATTCTGCGTCTCTCCCTTCCCCTCCCCTCCCCTGCTCACGCTCTGTCTCTCAAAAATAAACATTAAAAATTTTTTTTTAAAAAGGAAAGAAAATAACCAAGATCAAGGAAGAAATAGAGGACACAGAGACAAAAAAAAAAAAAAAAAAAAAAAAGAAGAAAGAAAAGAAAAAAAATCAGTTAAACCACGAGCTGGTTGTTTGAAAGCTAAATAAAATTGATAAACATTTAGCCAAACTCATCAAAACAAAACAAAACAAAACGACCCCAAGAAATAAAATCTGAAACTGACATCACAGAAACATGTAGGATCATCAAAGACTACAATAAAATATCATATGCCTACAAACTGGACAATAGAAAAAAATGGATAAAGTCCTAGGAAAATAATTTTCAAAAACTGAATCAGGAATATAAAATCTGAATCAACCAATTACTAGTAATGGAATTGAATTAGTAATTAAAAAGGACCAGATGGATTCACAGGTGAATTCTACCAAACATGCTACAAAACTATAGTAATTAGAACAGTATGGTCCTGACACAAAAACAGATAAAATGATTAATAGAACAGAATAGACAACCTGGAAATAAACCCATAATTAAATGGTCAATTAATCTACAACAAAGGAGGCTAGAATATGCAATGGGGAAAAGAAAGTCTTTTCAATAAATAGTGTTGGGATCACTGGACAGCAGCATGCAAAAGAATGAAACTGGACAACTTTCTAACACCATACACAAAAATAAACTAAAGATGGTGCGAAGACCTATATGTGAGGCCTGCAACCATAAAACTCCTGCCAGATAACACAGGCAGTAATTTTTCTGACATCGACTATAGCAACATTTTTGTAGAGATGTCTCCTAAGGCAAGAGAAACACATGTACAAATAAACTATTGGGACCCTATCAGAATAAAAGCTTTTTCACTGTGAAGGAAACCATTAACAAAACAAAAAGGCAACCTACTGAACTGGAAAAAGTATTTGCAAATGATATATCTGGCATAAGGTTAATAACCAAAATGTAGAACAGTCTTATACAACTCAACACCAAAACAACAAACAATCCAATTTAAAAATGGGCAGAGGACCTCAGTAGACACTTTTTCTCAAAGAATACATCCAGGTGGCCAACACATGAAAAGATGCTCAACCTCACTAATCATCAGGGAAATGCATATCAAAACCACAATGAGAGATCGCTGCACACCCGTCAGCATGGTTAAAATAAAAAGCACAAGAAATAACAAATGCTGGTGAGGGGAGAAAAAGGAACCTTCATGCACTGTTGGTGGGGATGAAAAGTGGTACAGCCGCTATGGACAAACCGTATGAAAGTTGCTCAACAAATTAAAAACAGAAATAGTATATGACCCTATATTTCCTCCACTGGGTATTTACCCAAAGAAAATGAAAACACTAATTTGAAAAGACCTATGAACCCCTGTATTTATTGCAGAATTATTTATAACAGCTGAGATACACAAGCAAAACCTAAGTGTCCGTTGACAGACAAATGGATAAAAAAAGATGGGCGATCTATATATTATACACAAACATACATACACAATGGAATATTGCACAGCCATCAAAAGGAGGAGATCGTGCTATTGTTGGCAACACAGACGGACCTAGCAGAGAAATATGTCAGACAGAGGAAGATGGATACCATACGATTTCACTCATATGTGGAATCTGAAAGACAAACAAACAAAACAAATAAACACACAAGAAAAAGCAGAATCAGATCTGTAAATACAGAAAACTATGGTTGCCAGAGGGAAGGGGTTGGGGGAAAGGGCAAAATCAGTAAAGGTGAGTGGGAGATACAGGTTCGTCTTATGGAATAAGTCACGGGAATAAAAGGCACAGCATAAGGAACATAGCCAATGATATTATAATAGCACTGTATGGTGACAGATGGTAGCTACACTTGTGGTGAGCAGAGCAGAATGTCGAAACTTCTCAAATCGCTATGTTGTACACCTGGAACTAACATTATATTGTATGTCAACTATCCTTAAATTAAAAAAAAGAGGAAATTAAATAAAATCAGAAAGATGTTACAACTGATACCACAGAAGCACAAAGGATCATTAGGGACTATTATGAACAAGTATATCCCAAAATATTAGACAACCCAGAAGAAATGCCTAAATTCCTAGCAACATCTAACCTACTAAGACCAAATCATGAAGAATAAAAAATCTCAACAGGCCAGTACTAAGTAATGAGATTTAATAAAAAACCTAACACATAGAAGTCCAAGATGAGACATCTTCCCCAGGGAACTCTATCAAACATTCAACGAAGAATTAATACCAATCTTTTTCAAACTCTCCCAAAAACTGCAAAGGAGGCAATGCTTCCAAATTCATCTTAGGAGGCCAGCATTCCATGGATACTGCTACCAAACAAGGACACCACAACTTAAGAAAATTATAGGCCAATATCCCTGATGAACGTAACACACTAAATTCATCAATACTTTTTTTTTAATTAAAAAAAATTTTTAAACTTACTTTTGAGAGAGACAGAATGTGAGTGGAGGAGGGGCAGAGAGAGAGAGAGAGAGAGAGAGAGAGAGAGGGAGGAAGGGAGACACAGAATCAGAAGCAGGCCCCAGGCTCTGAGCTGTCAGTACAGAGCCCAATGTGGGGGTCAAACTCACGAATGGTGAGATCACAACCTGAGTTGATGTTGGACACTTAACTGACTGAGCCACCCAGGGGCCCCCATCAATACTTTAAAGTATCATATACCATGATCAAGTGGAGGTTAATCCAGGGATGAAAAGATGGTTCAACATCTGCAAGTCACTCGATGTGATATACTACATTAACAAAATGAAAGATAAAAATCTTATGATCATCTCAACAGATGCAGAGAAAGCCTTTAACAAAATTCAACATCCATTTATATTAAAAACTCTCAAATGGGTATAAATAGGGAATTCCCTTCAATCTAACACAAGCCATATATGACCAGGTGAAAATCTAAAAGTTTTTCCTGTAAAATCAGGAGCAAGACTAGTATGATTGCTTTAGCTACTTTTATTCAATATGGTACTGGAAATGCCATATTACTAGATCAATTAGGCAAGAAAAATGAACAAAGGCATACAAATTGGAAAGGAAGAAGTTAAGCTCTTTGCATATATGATATTATATATGGAAAACCATAAAGACTGCATCAGAAACTGGTAGAATGAATTCGGTAAAGTTGCAGGATGTAAAATCAATATACAGAAATCTGGTGCATGTTTACACATTAATAATGAACCATCGGAAAGAGAAATTAAGACAACAACCCATTCATATTTGCTCCAAAAAGAATGAAATACCTAGGAATAAATTTAACCCAGGAGGTAAAAGACCAAAAACTATCAGACATTAACGAAAGAAATTGAAGACACAGGAAAAAAAGGGAAAGATATCCAATGTTCATACAATGGAAGAATTAACAATAAAAAAATCCATATTACCCCAAACAATCTTTTAAAAAAAAGTGTGTTCATTTATTTTGAGATATAGTGGATGCACAAGTAGGAGAGGGGCAGAGGGAGGCAGAGAGAGAGAGAGAGAGAGCAAGCGAGCGAGTGCACATCCCAAGTAGGCTCCATGCCCAGTGGGGAGCCTGAGGTGGGGCTTGAAACCACAACCCTGGGGTCATGACCTGAGCCAAAGTCAAGAGTCAGATGCTTAACCAACTGAGCCAGCTAGGCACCCCAATATAATCTTCATTCAATGCAATACCTATCAAGATTCCAATGGCATTTTCTACAAAATTAGAAGAAACACTCCTAAAATTTTATAAAACCACAAAAGATGCTCGCTCAGTAGCCAAAGCACTCTTAAGAACAAAGCTGACAGCATCATGCTCCCTAATTTCAAACTGTGTCACAAAGCTATAGCAACAAAACAGTATAACAGTGACATAAAAACACCTAAGTTAATGGAACAGAAATAAACCCACTCATATATGATCAATTAATTTATGATAGAGGTAAGGATATATGATTGGGAAAACCGGACAGCCCCATGCAAAACAATGAAACTGGGCCACTATCTTATACCATACACAAAAATTAACTCAAGATGGATTAAAGACTGGAATGTAAGAGCTGAAACCGTAAACACACTCCCAAATAACAAAGGCATAGGTGTTTGTGGTGATACTTTGAATGTGACGCCAAAAGCAAAAGCAACAAAAGCAAAAATAAACAGGTAGGACGACCTCAAACTAAAAGTCTTCTACATAGCAGCCCATCCACATAATGAAAAGGCAATAGCAGAAGGTGTTTACACATCATATACCCAATTAGCGTTTAATATCCAAAATATATATGGAATGCATACAACTCAACAGCAAACAACAATGAAAACAATCAGTTTAAAAAAATGGGCCGAAGTTGTGACTCGACGTTTTTTCCAAAGACAACGTACAGATGGCTAAGAGACACATGAAAAGATGCTCTACATCATAAATCAGGGAGATACAAATCAAAACACCAGTGAGAGACCACCTCAAGTCTATTAAAATGGCTAGTATCCCAAAAGAGAAGGAATCAAGTGTTGGTGAAGATGTGGAGGAAAGGGAACCGTCATGCACTGTTGGCAGGAATGTAAAATGGCACAGCCACTATGGCAAAGAATATGGAGACTCCTCAAAAATTAAAAATAGAACTACCATATTATCCAGCAATTCCACTTTGGGGTATTTGTCCAAAGAAAGCGAAGAAAATTGAAACATTTACTTGAAAAGATATCCGCACTCCTGTGTTCATTGCAGCATTCCTTACAATAGCTAAGACACTGAAATGACCTGTGTCCATCAACAGATGAATGGATAAAGGAATTGTATATATACATAATGGAATATTATTCAGCCTTTAAAAAGAATGAAATCTTGCCACTGATAACAACATGCATGGAACTTGATGGCATTATGCTAAGTGAAGTAAGACCGAGAAAGACAAATACTGTGTGATTTCTCTTATATGTGGAATTTAAACAAACAAAAAACAGCCTCATGGATATACAGAAAGGACTGGCAATAGCTACAGATGGGGGGTAGGGGATGGGAGAAATGGGAGAGTGAGATCAAAAGGTAAAATATATATATATATATTATACATATATAATATATATAATTACATATATAATACATATACAATATATATAATTACATATATAATATACAATGTATTATATGTTATATATGTAATATATATTATCTATATAATATACATGTATATATATACATGTAATATTACATATATCTATAATATATATCTATATAAAACTATACCTATATCTATATCTATATCTATATATATGTATGAAACTTGGTCTATGAAGATGCTTTAAAGTGTACCACAAAGAGGTATTTTGGAGCTAAGTGGAATGCAGATTGAACACTACTGAAATTAAGAGGGTATGGAATCTGAGAAATGGGATATCATGAAGATACAGAATTTGGTTTTCACAGTGGGCCTTCCAGAAAGGTGAAAAGAACAGGCTTTTGTAGGCTGTTGATAGAAATGGAAAGATACTCCTGTCATTAAAAGTATATGTCCAGTTATTTTCAGCCAATCCAAGATAATTCTGTCACACACAACTCCCAGGGATTTGTTCGTAAAAAAACTAAGGTTAACATGGATGAGAGTTAGCTATTCCCCCACGACCTTGACTACAGGACACAATCAAGTCTTAGATAATTCTGCCAATCATAGACATTAGTTATGCATCTGTTCTAGGTAAGCATAAAACTGTTCATTTACCTTGTTTTCTAAACATAGTGAAGTTCTAGGTCTATCGTTTTGGGTGATTTGATCATACATTGCATGAAAGGTTCACTTGTACCAGATGTGATAATATTTCTTCAAATGGACCACCAAGAAATTCTTTTTTTAAAAATATATGAAATTTATTGTGAAATTGGTTTCCATACAACACCCAGTGCTCATCCCAACAGGTGCCCTCCTCAATACCCATCACCCACCCTCCCCGCCCTCCCACCCCCCATCAGCCCTCAGTTTGTTCTCAGTTTTTAAGAGTCTCTTATGCTTTGGCTCTCTCCCACTCTAACCTCTTTTTTTTTTTTCCTTCCCCTCCCCCATGGGTTTCTGTTAAGTTTCTCAGGATCCACTTAAGAGTGAAACCATATGGTATCTGTCTTTCTCTGTATGGCTTATTTCACTTAGCATAACACTCTCCAGTTCCATACATGTTGCTACAAGGGGCCATATTTCATTCTTTCTCATTGCCACGTAGTACTCCATTGTGTATATAAACCACAATTTCTTTATCCATTCATCAGTTGATGTACATTTAGGCTCTTTCCATAATTTGGCTATTGTTGAGAGTGCTGCTATAAACCTTGGGGTACAAGTGTCCCTATGCATCAGTACTCCTGTATCCCTTGGGTAAATTCCTAGCAGTGCTATTGCTGGGTCATAGGGTAGGTGTATTTTTAATTTTTTTGAGGAACCTCCACACTGTTTTCCAGAGCGGCTACACCAGTTTGCATTCCCACCAAAGTGCAAGAGGGTTCTGTTTCTCCACATCCTCTTCAGCATCTATAGTCTCCTGGTTTGTTCATTTTGGCCACTCTGACTGGCATGAGGTGGTATCTCAGTGTGGTTTTGATTTGTATTTCCCTGATGAGGAGCGACATTGAGCATCTTTTCATGTGCCTGTTGGCCATCTGGATGTCTTCTTTAGAGAAGTGTCTATTCATGTTTTCTGCCCATTTCTTCACTGGATTATTTGTTTTTCAGGTGTGGAGTTTGGTGACCTCTTTATAGATTTTGGATACTAGCCCTTTGTCCGATATGTCATTTGCAAATATCTTTTCCCATTCCGTTGGTTGCCCTTTAGTTTTGTTGATTGTTTCCTTTGCTGTGCAGAAGCTTTTTATCTTGATGAGGTCCCAATAGTTCATTTTTGCTTTTAGTTCCCTTGCCTTTGGGGATGTGTCAAGTAAGAAATTGCTATGGCTGAGGCCAGAGAGGTCTTTTCCGGTTTTCTCCTCTAGGGTTTTGATGGTTTCCTGTCTCACATTCAGGTCCTTCATCCGTTTTGAGTTTATTTTTGTGAATGGTGTGAGAAAGTGGTCTAGTTTCATCCTTCTGCATGTTGCTGTCCAGTTCTCCCAGCACCATTTGTTAAAGAGACTTTTTTCCATTGGATATTCTTTCCTGCTTTGTCAAAGATGAGTTGGCCATACTTTTGTGGGTCTAGTTCTGGGGTTTCTATTCTATTCCATTGGTCTATGTGTCTGTTTTTGTGCCAGTACCATGCTGTCTTGATGATTACAGCTTTGTAGTAGAGGCTAAAGGCTGGGATTGTCATGCCTCCTGCTTTGGTCTTCTTCAAAATTACTTTGGCTATTCGGGGCCTTTTGTGGTTCCATATGAATTTTAGGATTGCTTGTTCTAGCTTCGAGAAGAATGCTGGTGCAATTTTGATTGGGATTGCATTGAATGTGTAGATAGCTTTGAGTAGTATTGACATTTTGACAAGATTTATTCTTCCAACCCATGAGCACAGAATGTTTTTCCATTTCTTTATATCTTCTTCAATTTCCTTCATAAGCTTTCTATAGTTTTCAGCATACAGATCTTTTACATCTTTGGTTAGATTTATTCCTACGTATTTTATGCTTCTTGGTGCAATTGTGAATGGGATCAGTTTCTTTATTTGTCTTTCTGTTGCTTCATTATTAGTGTATAAGAATGCAACTGATTTCTGTACATTGATTTTGTATCCTGCAACTTTGCTGAATTCATGTTCTAGCAGACTTGGTGGAGTCTATCGGATTTTCCATGTATAATATCATGTCATCTGCAAAAAGTGAAAGCTTGACTTCATCTTTGCCCATTTTGATGCCTTTGATTTCCTTTTGTTGTCTGATTGCTGATGCTAAAACTTCCAACACTATGTTAAATAACAGTGGTGAGAGTGGACATCCCTGTCGTGTTCCTGATCTCAGGGAAAAATCTCTCAGATTTTCCCCATTGAGGATGATGTTAGCTGTGGGCTTTTCATAAATGGCTTTTATGATGTTTAAGTATGTTCCTTCTATCCTGACTTTCTCGAGGGTTTTTATTACGAAAGGATGCTGAATTTTGTCAAATGCTTTTTCTGCATCCATTGACAGGATCATATGGTTCTTATCTTTTACTAATGTGATGTATCATGTTGATTGATTAGCGAATGTTGAACCAGCTCTGCATCCTAGGAATGAATCCCACTTGATCATGGTGAATAATTATTTTTATATGCTGTTGAATTCGATTTGCTAGTATCTTATTGAGAATTTTTGCATCCATATTCATCAGGGATATTGGCCTGTAGTTCTCTTTTTTTACTGGGTCTCTGTCTGGTTTAGTAATCAAAGTAATACTGGCTTCATAGAATGAGTCTGGAAGTTTTCCTTCCCTTTCTATTTTTTGGAATATCTTGAGAAGGATAGGTATTATCTCTTCTTTAAACGTCTGGTAGAACTCCCCTGGGAAGCCATCTGGTCCTGGACTCTTATTTGTTGGGAGATTTTTGATAACTGATTCAATTTCTTAGCTGGTTATGGGTCTGTTCAAGCTTTCTATTTCCTCCTGATTGAGTTTTTGAAGTGTGTGGATGTTTAGGAATTTGTCCATTTCTTGGAGGTTGTCCAGTTTGTTGGCATACAGTTTTTCATAGTATTCCCGGATAATTGCTTGTATTTCTGAGGGATTGGCTGTAATAATTCCATTTTCATTCATGATTTTATCTATTTGGGTCATCTCCCTTTTCTTTTTGAGAAGCCTGGCTAGAAGATTATCAATTTTGTTTATTTTCTCAAAAAACCAACTCTTGGTTTCATTGATCTGCTCTACTGTTTTTAGATTCTATATTGTTTATTTCTGTTCTGAAATTTATTATTTCTCTTCTTCTGCTGGGTTTAGGGTGTCTTTGCTGTTCTGCTTCTATTTCCTTTGGTGTGCTGTTAGATTTTGTATTTGGGATTTTTCTTGTTTCTTGAGATAGGCCTGGATTGCAATGTATTTTCCTCTCAGGACTGCCTTCACTGCATCCCAAAGCATTTGGATTGTTGTCTTTTCATTTTCATTTCTTTCCATATATTTTTAAATTTCCTCTCTAATTGCCTGGTCGACCCATTCATTCTTTAGTAGGGTGTTCTTTAACCTCCATGCTTTTGGAGGTTTTCCAGACTTTTCCCTGTGGTTGATTTCAAGCTTCATAGCATTGTGGTCTGAAAGCGTGCATGGTATGATCTCAATTCTTGTATACTTATTAAGGGCTGCTTGGTGGCCCAGTATATGATCTATCTTGGAGAATGTTCCATGTGCACTCGAGAAGAAAGTATATTCTGTTGCTTTGGGATGCAGAGTTCTAAATATATCTGTCAAGTCCATCTGATCCAATGTATCATTCAGGGCCCTTGTTTCTTTATTGATCCTGTGTCTAGATGACCTATCCATTGTTGTAAGTGGGGTATTAAAGTCCCCTGCAATTACTACATTCTTATCAATGAGGTTGCATATGTTTGTGGTTAATTGTTTTATATATTTGGGGGGGCTCCCGTATTCGGCGCATAGATATTTATAATTGTTATCTCTTCCTGATGGATAGACCCTGTAATTATTACATAATGCCCTTCTTCATCTCTTGTGACAGCCTTTAAAGTCTAGTTTGTCTGATAGAAGTATGGCTACTCCAGCTGTCTTTTGACTTCCAGTAGCATGATAGATAATCTCCATCCCCTCACTTTCAATCTGAAGGTGTCCTCAGGTCTAAAATGAGTCTCTTGTAGACAGCAAATAGATGGGTCTTGTTTTTTTATCCATTCTGATACCCTATGTCTTTTGGTTGGCACATTTAATCCATTTACATTCAGTGTTATTATAGAAAGATACGGGTTTAGAGTCATTGTGATGTCTGTATGTTTTATGCTTGTAGTGATGTCTCTGGGACTTTGTCTCACAGGATCCCCCTTAGGATCTCTTGTAGGGCTGGTTTAGTGGTGACGAATTCCTTCAGCTTTTGTTTGTTTGGGAAGACCTTTATCTCTCCTTCTATTCTCAATGACAGATTTGCTGGATAAAGGATTCTCGGCTGCCTATTTTTTCTGTTCATCACATTGAATATTTCCTGCTATTCCTTTCTGGCCTGCCAAGTTTCAGTAGACAGATCCGTCACGAGTCTTATCGGTCTCCGTTTCTATGTTAGAGCACGTTTATCCCAAGCTGCTTTCAGAATTTTCTCTTTATCCTTGTATTTTGCCAGTTTCACTATGATATGTCGTGCAGGAGATCGATTCAAGTTACATCTGAAGGGAGTCCTCTGTGCCTCTTGGATTTCAATGCCTTTTTCCTTCCCCAGATCAGGGAAGTTCTCAGCTATTATTTCTTCAAGTACCCCTTCAGCACCTTTCCCTCTCTCTTCCTCCTCTGGAATACCAATTATGCATACATTATTTCTCTTTAGTGCATCACTTAGTTCTCTAATTTTCCCCTCACACTCCTGGATTTTTTTTTATCCTTTTCTCAGCTTCCTCTTTTTCCATCATTTTATCTTCTAGTTCTCCTATTCTCTCCTCTGCCTCTTCAAGCCGAGCTGTGGTTGTCTCCATTTTATTTTGCAGCTCATTAATAGCATTTTTTAGCTCCTCCTGGCTGTTCCTTAGTCCCTTGATCTCTGTAGCAATAGATTCTCTGCTGTCCTGTATATCGTTTTCAAGCCCAGTGATTAATTTTGTGACTATTATTCTAAATTCACTTTCTGTTATATTATTTAAATCCTTTTTGATCAGTTCGTTAGCTGTCATTATTTCCTGGAGATTCTTTTCACAGGGGAATTCTTCCATTTTGTCATTTTGGATAGTCCCTGGAGTGGTGTGGGACTGTGGGACACTTCCCCTGTGCTGTCTTGAATAACTTGGGTTGGTGGGCGGGGCCACAGTCAGACCTGATGTCTGCCCCCAGCCCACCGCTGGGGCCACAGTCAGACTGGTGTGTACCTTCTCTTCCCCTCTCCTAGGGGCAGGATTCACTGTGGGGTGGGGTGGCGTGGCCCATCTGGGCTACTTGCACACTGCCAGGCTTGTGGTGCTGGGGATCTGCCGTATGAGCTGGGGTGGGTAGGCAAGGTGCACGGGGGCAGGAGGGGCAGGCTTAGCTCGCTTCTCCTTAGGTGATCCACTTCAGGAGGGGCCCTGTGGCAGCGGGAGGGAGTCAGACCCGCTGCCGGAGGGGTGGCTCCGCAGAAGCACAGCGTTGGGTGTTTGCACAGAGTGAGCAAGTTCCCTGGAAGGAACTGGTTCCCTTTGGGATTTGGGCTGGGGGATGGGCGAGGGAGATGGTGCTGGCAAGCACCTTTGTTCCCCGCCAAACTGAGCTCTGTCCTCGCGGGGCTCAGCAACTCTCCTTCCCTTTGTCCTCCAGCCTTCCTGCTCTCTGAGCAGAGCTGTTAACTTATGACCTCCCAGACACTAAGACCCGCTTGCTGTCGGAACACACTCCGTCCGGCCCCTCCGCTTTTGCAAGCCAGACTCGGGGGCTCTGCTTGGCTGGCAGGCTGCCCCTCCACCCCGACTCCCTCCCGCCAGTCCGTGGAGCGTGCACCGCCTCTCCGCCCTTCCTACCCTCTTCCGTGGGCCGCTCGTCTACACTTGGCTCCGGAGAATCCGTTCTGCTAGTCTTCTAGCGGTTTTCTGGGTTATTTAGGCAGTTGTGGGTGGAATCTAAGTGATCAGCAGGATGCTGTGAGCCCAGCATCCTCCTACGCCGCCATCTTCCCGCGATCGAAACCAACAAGAAATTCTTAGACCAATTTCTAGTCCAAAGACTGCTGGGGATTTAAGCTTTGGGAACCATCTCTGAGAGTAAAACATCTAGAACCTGCTGAATTCTTACACCCAGTCCATAAAATAATAACGAGTATCTGAGCATTTTAGCTAAGCTATTAACACATATCCCGAATGCCTTTAATTTCTCACTGAGAGCCCATTTCTAACACTCATCATGTTTATTACAAGCTACCAATTTAATAAAAAACCAATTCTGACACTCTGTGCTGATTAACAAAGCATCTGTCTGGGTTTAATCGATATACGGATAGTAGATGCACTTTTCATAGCTGCCGCTCTGGTGTGGGCTTTCTGTTCAGAATGTTCAGGTACACACTGATTAGGCCAATTGGCTGCACGGATCATTTAACGTGGCACAGGAGATCACTGTGCTGGGGTGGGAACATTTCAAAGGACTTCTATATTTAACAGTGGCCAAAGGCAGCGGTGGAAATTGCTTGGAAGGGTCGGGTGGAGCTAGATCACAGAATAAGGCACAGAATTTTCTTATATTGTCTTTTTATGTCTTTCTGTCTGTCTGCCCATCCATCCTTCTGTTGGTCTTTCTTTATTTTTATTTTGTTAACTCAGGAGAGTAACACAACTAGAACTAAAATCCAAGATGATTCATTTGACCATCAGACTCGGTGGAAGGAAACAAGGACATGTGATAAAGATACAGGAAGCAGGTAGATGCATAATAAAGCCTCAACAGTTGCTCTGCTAAGAATAGAGGAAGTGGAGGGAAAGTTTAAGAGTTACTTCTACAGAGAATACATAAAAATATTGATTCTGCTTCCCATTCGGGTAATGTTTGGTCTTTCACATATCTCCTTTAATTTTGATACAAACTCCAGAAGACGAATGTCCTCTACATTGAAGATGGCCATTCACAGAGATTACACATGTTCATCCACACTCACAAACCTAGTGTGATGCCGGAGTCGGGACTCGGAGGCCACAGCGGGTACACTAACAAGTACAGAGAAAGGCACAACTCAAGACACAGGCCAGCCTGTGGTGCAAAACTGGTACCTCAGTAGTGAGCACCCTAGCGATCTCTTCTAAGTAAGCCTCCCTTCCGACCCAGGGAGTCCACCTACAACAGTGTGTCTTACCTCCTCTTCCCATGTAGTTTTTTAAAAATATTTTTAAAACATGTTTATTTCTGAGAGAGAGAGTGAGCAGGGGAGGGGCAGAGAGAAAGGGAGACAGAGAATCCCAAGCAGGCTCTGTGCTGTCAGCACAGAGCCCCACACGGGGCTCGATCTCAAGAACCGTGAGATCATGACCTGAGGCCAAACTCAAGAGTGGGATGTTTAACCAATGGAGCCACCCAGGTGCCCCTCTCCACGTGTATCTTTAAGCATTTGTGTGAGAGTATTAAGTTCAATATTGTTTGAAGTAGCAAGAGATTGACAGCTGGTTAACAAATTAAGAGGCAAACATCCATTCAATAGAATATTGTACAATTGTTAAAAAGAAAGCAGTCATTTCTTTATGTACTGATAATACAGCCTGGACATCTGATGTTAACAGAAAAGAGCCAAGTACTGGGGACAGTGAAGGGGTGGGAACTTACAGTGTGTTTAAAAATAAAGAAATACACACACAAGCACAGAGCTACATTGTCCATCTCTAGAAGGACATGAAGAAATGAACAGGGGTCACCTCTGGGAAAATGAAGTAGGTAGTAACTAAAGAACTGGGCTGTAAAGAAGATTTTTCACCATATGCCTGTTTGTATATTTTTAATTACATAACTTATACTACTTATTTTTTAAAGCGTTTTTCCTCAAAAAAAATGAAGAAAGAAAAAAAAAATAAAAGACAAAATATGGGCTTTGGGCTCAAAAAGAATTTGTTTCTACTACTTAGCTAGCTATGCAAACATGGCCAAGGTATTTTATTTTTAATTTACTGTGACATCAGGGGCGCCTGGGTGGCCCAGTCGGTTAAGTGTCTGACTTGGGTTCAGGTCATGATCTCGTGTTTTCTGAGTTCAATTCCTGCATCAGGCTCCGTGCTGCCAGCTCAGAGCCTGGAGTCTGGAGCCTGCTTAGGATTCTGTGTCTTCCTCTTTCTCTGCCCCTCCCCCCACGCATGTGCACGTGCTTGCTCTCTCTCTCTCAAAAATAAATAGAAAACATTTAAAAATTTGTTTAAATTTACTGTGACATCACAGTACATATGACAAACAAAAGAAAGTCTCTTATGAAACCAGCACTGTAAAACTGATGTAATTCTTCTTAGTCTTTAAACACACGTGCGCATGCACACACACACTTAACATCTGATTAAAAACAATTTTAAAATGTGTATTATAAGATTCATCAGCCCATGTAAGGTATAGTGACTTATGATGATGACTTAGAATAGTGAGAAGTATTTAAATGTTTGTTTTTCAATAAGTGCACTATGTTTTCCTGTTTCAGTCCCGAAATCATCTTTATTGCCAAGTGAACCCTTCCTGGCTAATAGTGTATCCTACCCAGAGAAAAAGTAGCAACAATGTTATTACTTTATTATTTTTTTAAATATGAAATTTATTGTCAAATTGGTTTCCATACAACACCCAGTGCTCATCCCAACAGGTGCCCTCCTCAATTCCTATCATCCACCTGCCTCTCCTTCCCATTCCCCATCAACCCTCAGTTTATTCTCAGTTTTTAAGAGTCTCTTGTGATTTGGCTCCCTTCCTCTCTAACTTTTTTTTTTCCTTCCCCTCCCCCATGGTCTTCTGTTAAGTTTCTCAGGATCCACATAGGAGTGAAAACATATGGAATCTGTCCTTCTCTGTATGACTTATTTCACTTAGCATAACACTCTCCAGTTCCATCCACGTGGCTACAAAAGGCCCTATTTCATTCTTTCTCATTGCCACGTAGTATTCCATTGTGTATATGAACCACAATTTCTTTGTCCATTCATCATTTGATGGACATTTAGGCTCTTTCCATAATTCATTTATTAAATGCTAGCACATTATTACTCCTGAGAGTGCATCATCCAGTAACTTCCAGAGATGTTAGCATTATTTCTGTGCTTCACTGATGATGAGGACACATGGCAGTCTTAGCCCGAGCATGCAAGAAAATAGGAACCATAGTTCATTTTCCAGGCATGTTAAATCTACTAGTCAGAATTTTATAGCATAAATGTACAATAACGTTTTCAGCAGTGCCTTTGACCTCTTTAGGCCATAATCACTGCAATTGCAGACCATGCTTTTTCTCTGTTGGCCACAATCTGCCTTCCACATACTGTCTGGAGACAGAATGAGAAGGGCCCATGTGCCACGTGAGAAGAACAGCCCCATCCGCACAAGAAACGTCTATCCTTATTAGGTAGGGCTAAAGGCCAGGCTGGGAGAGCACGAGGTGCCCCACTGATCAGAGGCAAGACAGGACATACATTCAAAGGGTCTGTGCCAACGTGGAACAAGTCTCAAAAGCCCTCAGAGGAAGTAGGCCGCCCCCAGACTGCTTGATACAGATCAGAGCCCATGAAGGCGGCTGAGTCCCGGGGTCCAGGGCAAGGTCCCCCCCCCCCACCTGTAAAGCTGTCCACATTGATCTGGACCCTTCACAGAAGGAGCGTTCAGTAGAGAAATGAGCATCTTGCTTAAGCCATTCTATTGTTTGCTCTCTGGTGCAGTAGTATAGACTCATCATCATTAATATACTCCCATATAATAGATACTGCAAATCTGTCACTTCCATAAATCTGAGAGGCAAGAAAAAATATATTTTATTTTTGCTTTAATTTGAACTTACATTGGTTAGGTTGAGCCTTTGCTTCTCAATTATTTGTATTTCTTCTTTGAACAGTCTCTTACTCTCCTGTGCCCATTAATAATTTTTTTTAAAATTTAAATCCAAGTTAGTTAACATGTAGTGTAATAATGATTTCAGGAATAGAATCTGGTGATTCATCACTTACATAGAACACCCAGTGCTCACCCCAACAAGTGTCCTCCTTAATTCCCATCACCCATTTAGCCCATCACCCCCAACACTCTGCCAGCATCCCTCAGTTTGTTCTCTGTATTTAACAGTCTCTTATGGTTTGTCTCCCTCTCTATTTTTATCTTATTTTTGCTTCCCTTTCCCTATGTTCATCTGTTGAGTTTCTCAAATTCCACATATGGGTGAAATCATATATTTGCCTTTCTCTGACTGACTTATTTCACTTAGCATAATACACTCTAGTTCCATCCACATTGTTGCAAATGGCAAGATTTCATTCTTTTTGATCACTGAGTAATACTCCATTGTTTATGTGCACGTGTGTGTGTGTGTGTGTGTATCACATCTTCTTTATCCATTCATCAGTTGATGGACATTTGGGTTCTTTCTATACTTTGACTATTGTCAATAGCACTGCTGTAACATTGGGGTGCATGTGCCCCTTCGAAACAGCCCTCCTGTACCCTTTGGAAAAATACTCGTAGTGCAATTGCTGGGTCAGAGGGTAGTTCTATTTTTAATATTTTGAGGAACCTCCATACTGTTTTCTAGAGTGGCTGCACCAGTTTGCATTCCCACCAACAGTGCAAGAGGGTTCCCATTTCTCCACATCCTCTCCAGCATCTATAGTCTCCTGGTTTGTTCATTTTAGCCACTCTGACTGGCATGAGGTGGTATCTCAGTGTGGTTTTGATTTGTATTTCCCTGATGAGGAGTGATGTTGAGCATCTCACTCTTCATATAGATTTTGGATACTAACCCTTTATCTGATAAAATGGGAGAAGATATTTGCAAATGACTTATTGGTTGCCTTTTAGTTTTGTTGATTGTTTCCTTTGCAGTGCAGAAGCTTTTTATCTTGATGAGGTCCTAATAGTTCATTTTTGCTTTTGTTTCCCTTGCCTCTGGACATGTGTCAGATAAGAAGGTATGCATGTACCCATTATTTTCTACTATGGTATTTTTCATAATTTTTTTAAAAATCTATTTCAGGAGGGGGCCAATATGGCAGAGAAGTAGGGGGAATCCATACTTCCAGCGTCTCTCAAAAAAAGAAGTGTAGAAGCCAAAGGACTTTGAACACCAGAGCCTGGGAGGAAAAGAGACTCAATCTACAAGGAAGAAAATGGGAAAGCTGGAAAAAAGATAGGGCTACTCCAAGGAAAAATCAAAGCATACCTGGTGGAGGGTTCAAAATATTACTATGAGTAGGGTAATAAAATAACCAAAGTCACAACAGACAACAAGTAACAATCTTCAGAAAACACCTCCTGAAGGGCCAGGCCCTGGAGAGTGTACGACCTTCCTTTAATATAGCAGTGCTCACAGGTGCAGAGCACACAACAAGCCTTTCAAATGCATAAGGGACAGAAAACTAGCCAAAATGACGAAACGGAAGAATTCTCCTCAAAAGAAATTCCAGGAAGTAGCAACAGCTAATAAATTGATCAAAACCGATTTAAGCAATGTAATGGAACAAGAATTTAGAATAATAGTCATAAAATTAATCGCTGGGCTTGAAAAAAGCATAGAGGACAGCAGAGAATCTATTGCTACAGAGATTAAGGGACTAAAAAATAATCCTGAGGAATTAAAAAATGCTATAAATGAGGTGGAAAATAAAATGCAGGTGGTCACAGCATGGATTGAAGAGGCAGAGGAGAGAATAGGTGAATTAGAAGATAAAATTATGGAAAAAGAGGAAGCTGAGAAAAAGAGATAAAAAAAATCCAGGTGTACGAGGGGAGAATTAGAGAACTAAGTGATGCAATCAAACAGAATATCCATATCATAGGAATTCCAGAAAAAGAAGAGAAAGAGAAAGGGGCTGAAGGTGTACTTGAAATAATAGCTGAGAACTTCCCTGATCTGGGGAAGGAAACAAGGACTGAAATCCAAGAGGACAGAGAACTTCCTACAGATGTAACTTGAATCGATCTTCTCTGCACGACATATCATAGTGAAACTGGCAAAGTACAAGGATAAAGAGAGAGTTCTGAAAGCAGCTACGGATAAGCGGGCCTTAACATACAAAGATAGACACCTAAGGGTAGTAGCAGACATATCTACTGAAACTTGGCAGGCCAGAAAGGAACGGCAGGAAATCTTCTATTTGATGAACAGAAAAAAATATGCAGCCAAGAATTCTTTACCCACCAAGTCTGTCATTCAGAATTGAAGGAGAGATCAAGGTTTTCCCAAACAAACAAAAACTGAAGGAATTCATCACCACTAAACCAGCCCTACAAGAGATCCTAAGGGGGACTCTGTGAGTGAAATGCTGCAAGGACCACCAAGTACCAGAGACATCACTACACGCATGAAACCTACAGACATCACAATGACTCTAAACTCCTATCTTTCTACAATAACACTGAATGTAAATGGACTAAATGTGCCAACCAAAAGACATAGGGTATCAGAATGGATAAAAAAAAAAACAAGACCCATCTATTTGCTGTCTAGAAGAGACTCATTTTATTTTATTTTATTTTACTTTACTTTATTTTATTTTATTATTATTTTTTTCAACGTTTATTTATTTTTGGGACAGAGAGAGACAGAGCATGAACGGGGGAGGGGCAGAGAGAGAGGGAGACACAGAATCGGAAACAGGCTCCAGGCTCTGAGCCATCAGCCCAGAGCCTGACGCGGGGCTCGAACTCACGGACCGCGAGATCGTGACCCGGCTGAAGTCGGACGCTTAACCGACTGCGCCACCCAGGCGCCCCAAGAAGAGACTCATTTTAAACTTGAGGACACCTTCAGATTGAAAGTGAGGGGTTGGAGAATATCTATCATGCTACTGGAAGTCAAAAGACAGCTGGAGTAGCCATACTTCTATCAGACAAACTAGACTTTAAAGGCTGTCACAAGAGATGAAGAAGGGCATTATGTAATAATTACAGAGTCTATCCATCAGGAAGAGATAACAATTATAAATGTCTATGCGCCGAATATGGGAGCCCCCAAATATATAAAACAATTATTCACAAACATAAGCAACCTTATTGATGAGAATGTGGTAATTGCAGGGGACTTCAACATCCCACTAACAACAATGGATAGATCATCTAGACACATGGTCAATAAAGAAACAAGGACCCTGAATAAGACATTGGATCAGATGGACTTGACAGATATATTTAGAACTCTGCATCCCAAAGCAACAGAATATACTTTCTTCTCGAGTGCACATGGAACATTCTCCAAGATAGATCACATACTGGGTCACCAAACAGCCCTTAATAAGTATACAAGAATTGAGATCATACCATGCACGCTTTCAGACCACAATGCTATGAAGCTTGAAATCAACCACAGGGAAAAGTCTGGAAAACCTCCAAAAGCATGGAGGTTAAAGAACACCCTACTAAAGAATGAATGGGTCGACCAGGCAATTAGAGAGGGAATTTAAAAATATATGGAAAGAAATGAAAATGAAAAGACAACAATCCAAATGCTTTGGGATGCAGTGAAGGCAGTCCTGAGAGGAAAATACATTACAATCCAGGCCTATCTCAAGAAACAAGAAAAATCCCTTGGGGCGCCTGGGTGGCTCAGTCGGTTGAGCGTCCGACTTCAGCTCAGGTCACGATCTCACGGACCTTGAGTTCGAGCCCCGCGTCGGGCTCTGGGCTGATGGCTCAGAGCCTGGAGCCTGCTTCCGATTCTGTGTCTCCCTCTCTCTCTGCCCCTCCCCCGTTCATGCTCTGTCTCTCTCTGTCTCAAAAATAAATAAATGTTAAAAAAAAAATTAAAAAAAAAAAGAAACAAGAAAAATCCCCAATACAAAATCTAACAGCATATCTAAGGGAAACAGAAGCAGAACAGCAAAGATACCCCAAACCCAGCAGAAGAAGAGAAATAATAAAGATCAGAGCAGAAATAAACAATATAGAATCTAAAAAAACAAAAAACAAAACAAAACAAAACCCCAAACAAACAGTAGAGCAGATCAATGAAACCAAGAGTTTATTTTTTGAAACACGAAACAAAATTGGTAAACCTCTTGCTAGGCCTCTCAAAAAGAAAAGGGAGAGGAACCAAATAGATAAAATCATGAATGAAAATGGAATTATTACAGCCAATCCCTCAGAAATACAAGCAATTATCAGGGAATACTATGAAAAACTGTACGCCAACAAACTGGACAACCTCCAAGAAATGGACAAATTCCTAAACACCCACCCACTTACAAAACTCCAACAGGAAGAAATAGAAAACTTGAACAGACCCATAACCAGCGAGGAAATTGAATCAGTTATCAAAAATCTCACAACAAATAAGAGTCCAGGACCAGATGGCTTCCCAGGGGAATTCTACGAGACATTTAAAGCAGAGATAATACCTATCTTTCTCAAGCTATTCCAAAAAATAGAAAGGGAAGGAAAACTTCCAGACTCATTCTATGAAGCCAGCATTACTTTGATTCCCAAACCAGACAGAGAGCCAGTAAAAAAAGAGAACTACAGGCCAATATTCCTGATGAATATGGATGCAAAAATTCTCAGTAAGATACTAGCAAATCGAATTCAACAGCATATAAAAAGAATTATTCACTATGATCCAGTGGGATTCATTCCTGGGCTGCAGGGCTGATTCAATATTCACAAATCAATGTGATACATCACATTAATAAAAGAAAAGATAAGAACCATATGATCCTGTCAATGGATGCAGAAAAGCATTTGACAAAATTCAGCATCCTTTCGTAATAAAAACGCTTGAGACAGTCGGGATAGAAGAAACATACTTAAACATCATAAAAGCCCACAGCTAATATCCTCCTCAATGGGGAAAAACTGAGAGCTTTCCCCCTGAGATCAGGAACACTGCAGGGGATGTCCACTCTCACTGCTGTTATTTAATATAGCGTTGAAAGTTCTAGCATCAGCAATCAGACAACAAAAGGAAATCAAAGGCATCAAAATTGGCAAAGATGAAGTCAAGCTTTCACTTTTTGCAGATGACATGATACTACACATGGAAAACCCAATAGATGCCACCAAAAGTCTGCTAGAATGGATACATGAATTCAGCAAAGTCGCAGGATACAAAATTAATCTACAGATATCAGTTGCATTCTTATACACTAGTAATGAAGCAACAGAAAGACAAATAAAGAAACTGATCCCATTCACAATTGCACCAGGAATCATAAAATACCTAGGAATAAACCTAACCAAAGATGTAAAAGATCTGTATGCTGAAAACTATAGGAAGCTTATGAAGGAAATTGAAGAAGATATAAAGAAATGGAAAAATATTCTGTGCTCATGGATTGGAAGAATAAATCTTGTTAAAATGTCAATACTACCCAAAGCTATCTACAGATTCAATGCAATCCCAATCAAAATTGCACCAGCATTCTTCTTAAGGCTAGAACAAGCAATCCTAAAATTTGTATGGAACCACAAAAGGCCCCAAGTAGCCAAAGTAATATTGTAGAAGAAAACCAAAGCAGGAGGCATGACAATCCCAGACTTTAGCCTCTACTACAAAGCTGTAATCATCAAGACAGCGAGGTATTGGCACAGACACATAGACCAACGGCATAGAGACTCCAGAATTGGACCCACAAATGTAGGGCCAACTCATCTTTGACAAAACAGGAAAGAATATCCAATAGAAAAAAGTCTCTTTAACAAATGGTGCTGGGAGAACTGGACAGCAACATGCAGAAGGATGAAACTACACCACTTTCTCACACCATTCACAAAAATAAACTCAAAATGGATAAAGGACCTGAATGTGACACAGGAAACCATCAAAACCCTAGAGGAGAAAGCAGGAAAAAACTTCTCTGACCTCAACTGCACCAATTTCTTACTTGACACATCTCCAAAGACAAGGGAATTAAAAGCAAAAATGAACTATTGGGACCTCATGAAGATAAAAAGCTTCTGCACGGCAAAGGAAACAATCAACAAAACTAAAAGGCAACCGATGGAATGGGAAAAGATATTTGCAAATGACATATCAGATAAAGGGCTAGTATCCATAATGTATAAAGAACTCACCAAACTCCACAACTGAAAAACAAATAATCCAGTGAAGAAATGGGCAGAAGACATGAATAGACACTTCTCTAAAGAAGACATCCAGATGGCCAACAGGCACATGAAAAGATGCTCAACATCACTCCTCATCAGGGAAATACAAATCAAAACCACACTGAGATACCACCGCATGCCAGTCAGAGTGGCTAAAATGAACAAATCAGGAGACTACAGATGCTGGAGAGGATATTGAGAAACGGGAACCCTCTGCACTGCTGGTGGGAATGCAAACTGGTGCAGCCACTCTGGAAAACAGTGTGGAGGTTCTCAAAAAATTAAAACTAGATCTACTCTATGACCCAGCAATAGCACTGCTAGGAATTTACCCAAGGGATACAGGAATGCTGATGGATAGGGGCACTTGTACCCCAATGTTTATAGCAGAACTTTCAACAATAGCCAAATTATGGAAAGAGCCTAAATGTCCATCAACTGATGAATGGATAAAGAAGATGTGGTTTATATATACAATGGAATACTACTTGGCAATGGCAAGAATGAAATCTGGCCATTTGTAGCAACGTTGATGGAACTGGAGGGTATTATACTAAGTGAAATAAGTCAGGCAGAGAAAGATACCATATGTTTACACTCATATGTGGATCCTGAGAAACTCAACAGAAAACCAGGGGGGGAGGAGAAGATGGGGAAAAAAAGTTACAGAGAGGGAAAGAGGCAAACCATGAGACTCTTAAATACTGAGAATAAACTGAGGGTTGATGGGGGTGGGGGGGGAGGGGAAAGTGGGTGATGGGCATTGAGGAGGACACCTGTTGGGATGAGCACTGGGTGTTGTATGGAAACCAATTTCACAATAAATTTCATATTAGAAAATTTGTTTTATAGCTATAAAATATACACATATATATAAATATATTTCATAAAAGGAGATAATGAAGCTAGCAATTTGCCCACGATATAAGTTGCAAATATTTTCCCCAATATATTTTTCACTATTTATAGTGTGGTTTTTGTTTGTTATTGTTCTGGGTAAGATTTGTTGTTCCTGTTTTTATTTTTAAGTTTTGCTTTAGCCAGATTTCTTAATCCAGGCTTTATGTCATTTTCAGAAAGGCTTTTCCCCACTCTTGGATGATATTAATAATTTACTCATCTTTTTCAGTATTTTAATACTTTTTTACATTTAAACCTTTGTCTGTAATTGACTTTGAGACAAGAATTAGGCAAGAATCAAGCTCCTGCATTTAAAAAGTCTATTGCCACACTGTCATAATTACCATTGATTCATAGGACATATTCTTGCCTCATGGAAGTAATTAGTCCACTTTTATTACTCAGAATTACTCCATTTTCCTATGGTTTATATTTCCAGGTGAACTTTAAAATCGTTTTGGCATTCTAAAAAGCCCATTGTTGTTTCATTTGATAATGTGTCAGTTTATAAGTTAAATAAAAGAACTGACATTTACATAATATTGGATCTTCTCATCCAAGAGTAAGATAGGCCTCCCTTTAGTCACATGTCCTATATTCCAGAGATTTATGGTTTTCTGCACAAAAGTACCACAGAGTCTTAACCCAGAGAATTTCTAGGCGTTGGTTTTGATGTTATTGTTGCCATTATCAAATGCAAAGTAGCAAGATTAAAAAAATCATTAGGAAAGATTTTGTTCCCCCACCCCAAATTATCAGTTGCACATGGACATATTTTGTGGAGCTAATAATGTACACTGGAGAGTACAGTTAAAAAAAAAGCACTCTTATGAGCTAGTCTAGTCTATTCATAAGATTTGGTATGAAGCCATATATCCTAGATTGAAATTATTCAAAGCTTTGAAGATACTAAAATATGCTTCAGACACAAATATCAAGCAACATATAAAATATTATACCAATTGCTGGTATATTTTCAGGTTAATGATATCCTATTGCCATAAAATACATAATTCTATTCTATAGATTTATATTCCTAACTATTAAATATTTGTCACTGTTTTAAGAACTAAAGGTTTCCCTATTCTATGCAAAGTCTAAATTAAACCCAGAGACCAAGAAGTCTAATGAAACCCAAACACAAGAAACATGAGAAAAATGATACCAAAGTACATTGTAATGAAACTGCTAAAAACCAGTAAGAAAGAGAAAAGCTTAAAGCAGCCAGAGGAAGAGACATTATATCAAAGAGGAACAAAGGTAAGACAAATAGCACATTCCTCATTGGATAGAATACAAGCGAGAAGTCAGCAGACTAGGACATTTACAGTCTTGACAGAAAAAAAACTCAGAATTCTACGCACAACAAAAATTTCTTTCTAAAACGAAGGTAAAATCAAGACAACTTTTGACACACAAAAACCAAGAGAATCCATTGCCAGCACACCAACACTACAATAAATGTTAACAGAAGTCCTTGTAGCACAAAAACAATTCTGTCAGACAGAAATCTAAGTCTATAAAAGGAATAAAAAAAACACAAATGAAAAAAGAATGAGACGGTAACTACATGGGGAAATACATACATTTTAACATTATTTAAATCTCTTTAAAAGATAATTGACCATTTAAGCAATAATAGTAATAATGCAGCATTGGGTTTACAACATATGTAAAAAAAGGAAAATGTAGGACAATAGTACAAAGATTGGAAAGTGAGAAATGGAAGATTATTTTAAGGTTCCAATAATGTACAGAAGTGGGATAATATGATTTGAAAATAGTATACAGCAATAATGCATCACAGTCTGAAAGCCCTAAGGCAGTTGCTAAAATAACAAAGAATCAGAGCTAACAAGTACGGGGTTGGGGTGTGGACAAAATGAGTGAAGGTGGCCAGAAGGTACAAACTTCCAGTTCTAAAATAAGTACTGGGAATATAATGTATCACATAGGGACTACAGTTAATAATAGCGTATTATACCTTTGAAAGCTGCTAAGAGAGATGTTAAAAGTTCTCATCTCAAGAAAAATAATTATAATCATGGGAGGTGACCACTGTTGACTAGATTTATTGTGATCATTTAGCAATATATACATGTATCAAATCACTGTTGTACAGCTGAATATAATGTGTCAATTATCTCCCTATTTTAATTGAATTGAATTTTAAGTGTCTCTTTATTCTGAGAGAAAGAGAACACACACACTAGTGGCTGAGGGGCAGAGAGAGAGAGAGAGAGAGAGAGAGAGAGAGAGAATGAATCCCAAGCAGGCTCTGCACTATCAGTACAGAGGCTGATATGGGGCTCAAACCCAACAACTGGGAGATCACGACCTGAGCTGAAATCAAGAGTTGGACACTTACCTGAGTCATCCAGGTGTCCCTGTATCTCAATTTTAGATAATAGTTCAATACCCCTCTCTTAATAATTGGTAGAACATTTAACCAGAAAATCAATAAAGACACTGAACACAAGCAACACTCTCAACCAACTGGTTCTATTGGACATTTGTAAAACACTTCACCTAACAGAAACAGAATACACATTCTCTATAAGCACACATGGAGTATCTACCAAGACAGACCATATTTCAGGGTCATATAATTTTTTAAGATTTAAATCATGCAAATTATCTTCTCTAACCACAATGGAATTCAATTAGAATTAAGAGAAAAATCTAAAGAAAATCTCCAAATATATAGGTACTGAATAAAACACTTTTAAATAACACACAAGTTGAAAAAATAAAGGAAATTAGAAAATATTTGGAACTAAAAATAAAAACAACGTATCAAAATTGGGGGGATGCCTATAAAGCAGGACTTAGGGGGAGATTTATAGCAATCAATAGCCTTTTTAGAGTAAGAAAGATCTCAAGACCTCAAACTGTAAACCTCCTATAAGAAAATGAGGCAGTAATCTCTTGGACATCAGCCTTAACAACAGTTTTCTAGTTATCTCTCTCCTCAGACAAGGGAAACCCTAGCAAAAATAAACTATTAGGACCTCACCAAAATAAAAAGATTTTGCACAGCATAGGAAACCATCATTAAAACTAAAAGGCAGCCTATTGAATGGGAGAAAATATTGTCAAATAATGTATCTGATAAAAGGTTCATATGTAAAATATATGAAAAACTCCTACAACTCAGCATTAAAAACAAACAATCCAATTAAAAAAAGGGCAGAGGACTTAAACAGACATTTTACCAAAGAAGATAATATAGTTGGCCAACAAGCATATGAAAATGTGCTCAACATCACTCATCATCAGGGACATGCAAATCAAAATCACAATGAGGTATCACCTCACACCTTTCAGGATAGCTAAAATCAAAAAGACAGTAACAAGTGTTGACAAGTAACCCTTGTGCACAGTTGGTGGGAAGGTAAATTGGTGCAGTCACTATAGTCACTCTGTTTTGGAGGTTCCTCAAAAATTAAAAAGAGAAATACTCTATGATCCAGTAACCTCACTACTGGAAATTGACCCAAAGAAAACAACACCACCAATTCAAAAAGATACATGTGCCCCCATCTTTATAGCAGCATTATTTATAATAGTCAAGATATGGAAGCAATCCAGGTATGCATCAATAGATGAACTCATAAGGAAGAGGCAGTGTGTATATCTATATCTACCTATAGATATATAGATATAGATATATAGTAAGATTCCAGAATGAAAATTAGTAAAATAACAACCTGCAACAATAGATAAAAGTCAATGAAACTAAAACCGGTTGGATTAGGAAAGAAAGCAATTCACCAGTTACCAATATCAGAAATGAGCAGAATGACATTACTAGAGATTCCATAGGTATTAAAAAAAAATCAGAGTATTGTCAACAATTTTATGCCAATAAATTTGACAACTTAGATGAAATGAAAAATTTCTTGAAAGACTCAAATTACCAAAGCTTCTCCAGGAAGAAAGATAGGATCTGAAAAGTCCTGTATCGATTAAAGACATTGAATTAGTAGTTGAAAATTTTCCCACAAAGACAATCCCATGCCCATAGGGCAGCACTGATAAATTCTACTAAGTATTTACAAATTCTTCACAAAGTCTCTCAGCGAATGGAAAAGGAGGGTATACTTCCCAACTCATTCCAGGAGTCCAAAGATGACTCAGATACCAAAACCAGACAAAGATATTACAAAGAAATTGTATACCAGTATCTTTTGAAGTTTGTTTGTTTGTTTGTTTGTTTATTTTGGCAGAGGGAAGGGCTGAGAGAGAGAGAATCCCAAGCCGGCTCTACACTGCCAGCACAGAGCCTAACATGGGGCTTGATCTCATGAACTGCGAGATCATGACCTGAGACAAAATCAAGAGCTGGATGCTTAACCAACTGAGCCACCCAGGTGCCCCTGCAGACCAGTATCTTTATGTAGTAAGTATAGATAACAAAAAATCCTAAACAAAATTTCTACAAATGGAATCCAATATATGTTAAAGGGATAATCAATATATTTTGATCAAGTGAAGTTTATCCCAAGAATGCAAGATTGTTTTGCCATTTGAAAATCCATCAGGGCAGGCCAGTGGCACAATTCATCTGAATACAAAAATCTATCATTGTAATTTATCCTATTAACAGGCTAAAAATATGTATCTACAAATATATAAATTATATGTGATCATCTCCATAGATGCAGAAAATCATTTGAGAAAATCTAATATCCATTCCTGATTAAAACAAAAAAAACTCTGATAATGAACAGAAGGAAAATTCCTCAACTCAACCGAGGGCTTTTACTTCAAATCCTCTAACTAGCATCCTACTTAATGGTATAAAACTAAATTATTGTGCCCTAATATCGGGAACAAGGCAAGAGTGCCTACTCTCAACATTGAAGATTCTAGTCAATGTGATAAATCAAGAGAAAAAAAAAAGCACCCACATTAGCAAAGTAAAACTGTCTTTTTTTCACAAATGATGTAATCCCTTATGTAGAAAATCTGTTGAGATCTATAAAAACCCTAAGAACCAATAAATCAGCTTTCAGAATACAAGATGAGTATACAGGAATTGTGTCTACATACTAGCAATGAAGATTCAAAAATTAAAAATGATAAACACTATTGCCTACAACGGTACCAAAAAACAGGAAAACTCAGGGGCAAGTCTAACAAAAGGTATGAAAGGCTTACACACAAAACGATGAAACATTGCCGAGTGAAATTAAAGAGGACTGAAGTAAATGCAGACACACCTTGTTCCTAAGTTGGAAACTCAGTATTGTTTTCAGTTCTCCCAAACTGATCTCTGGTTTCAACAAAAGCTCTACCGAAATCCTAGCAGGCATTTTTTTGTAGAGATTTTGACAAGCTGATTCTAAAATTCACATAAAAATTGAAAAGATTCAGAATAATCAGAACTTTGAAAAAGGAAACAAAATTTAAGGTCTAACACTGACACATTTCAAGAATTTTTACAAAGCTAAAGTAATCAAGTCAGTATGCCATTAGCATACATAAATAGATTAATGGAATAAATTCATGAAATTAAAGGCACTAGAAACAGACTTTTTTTTTTAACAACTAATTTTTAACAAAATTGTCAGTACAAGTTAGTGGAGAAATGGTAGCCTTTTCATCTGAAACAACTAAAGATCCTCACGTTAAAAAATAAAAATAAATAAATTAAACACAATTTTGATCCATATTTTGCAACATATAAAAAAATCAACTTAAAATGGATCATAGGCCTACATGTAAAACCTAGCATTTCAAAACTTCCATAAGGAAACAGGGGAAAACTTTTGTGATCTTGGGTTAGGCAAAGATTTCTCAGATAGGACACCAAAAACACAATTCATATAATAACAAATTGTTCAACTAGACTTCCTTAGAATAAAAAAAAACCCTTTTGCACAAAGATATTGGTAGAGAGTTAAAAAAAAAAAACCACACAAAAAAAACCAAAAAAAAAAAAAAAAGCCACAGATGGGTAGTAAATAACTTCAGAGCATGTATCTGACCAAAGATTTGTATTCAAACTATATAAAGTACTCTCAAAACTCAGTAATTAGAAAATAATCCATTTTTTTTTAAAGAGCTAAAAGCCTCGGCAGTAAATTCGGCATAGAAGATCTATAGATGACCAGCACGTTAAGGAGTACTCAATATCATTAGTCATTAGGGAAATGCAAATTAAAACCATAATACCATACCCCTACACACTCAGAAAGAAACCTAAAGTTAAAAAGATATTAGAAACAAGTGTTGACAAGGACGGGGAGGAACTGGAGCTTCGAGGCTCACGGGAATGTAGAATGGCACCACCACTTGGGCAAACAGTTTGCCAGTTTCAAAAAAGTTAAATAGACACATAGCATATGATACAGCTATTCTACTCCTCAGTATTTGCTCCAGAGAATTATAAGCATGTACCCATGCCAAGATTTAGGAAAAAAAACAAACAAACAATTGTAACGTTTATTCATTTTTGAGAGACAGAGTGTGAGAGGGGGAGGGGCAGAGAGAGAGGGAGACACAGAATCCCAAGTAGGTTCCAGGCTCAGAGCTGTCAGCACAGAGTCCAACACGGGGCTCGAACTCACAAACTGTGTGATCATGACCTGAGCCGAAGTCGGACGCTTAACGGACTGAGTCACCTAGATGCCCCCATGCAAAGATTTTTATATTAAGGTTTATAAAAGCTCTTTGCTAGCCTCACACTAGCAACTACCTAAACATCCACAAGAGAGAAGAGGGTAAGGAAGCTACCATATATTCATACAATGGAATTCTGCATGGATAAATCTCAAAATAATTATACTGAGCAAGAGAAGCCCCTCCCCCTCTCCCCCCAATAGAACACACTGTGTTTTTACACTCATAAAATTCTAGGCAATGCAATTTAATTTATAGTGACAGAAAATCGATCAGTGGTTGTCTGAGTGTGGCAGAGAGGGGTGGAAAGGAACAAGAGATTGTAAAGAGGGATGGGCCACTTTTGGGTCTGACGGACATGTTCATGATCTTGATTATGATGGTTTTATAGGTGTACACAAGTTAAAACTTCTATTGTGTACTTTAAATATGTGCAGTTTCTTGTGTGTCAATTATGACTCACCAACGCTGTTGAAATCATTAATCTGATAAAATATGGAGAGCTTAAATCAATCTGATCATTCCTATTAACAGATGGGGGCAAAGAAGACTTTCATAAGAAACTGACTCTCATTCCAGAGCAAATCATAGCATGAAGGCGGTTTCTTGCAAAAGTTTGCTTGTTTGTTTTATTACTGTTGGTTGTCTTATCTTTCACCGATACCAGTTCCTGGGAACTCTGTTAAGACTTTTGATATAGGGGTGCTGGGTGACTCAGTCAGTTAAGCATCCGACTCTTGATCACAGCTCAGGTCTTGATCTCAAGGTTGTGAGTTCAAGCACTGCACTGGGCTCCACACTGGGTGTGGAACCTACTTTAAAAAAAAAAAAAAGAAGACTCTCTTGATAGAGAGTAAGCAAAACCCGTACCCCAAAACACTTGAGAATATATCCTCTCCTTTAAAATTCAAAATGATCTATTTGTCATCGTTATACAGGGAGAACGGCTTCTCAGCTGATTATAACCCAAACTTGTTATCAAGTTATAGCCAACATCCAGTCTTACAAGTCACTACCTTCCAAATGTATAATAAACCAAGAAAGTAGAACGGCCAGCTTAATGAATTGATCACCATCCTGTGTCCTGAGGCAGAGGAGGCCTGTTTCTTATCTTTTTTATTCTAACGTGCAAATATAAATTCACCTCGTGTAAGGTTGGATTCAGTTTACAGAATCTGGCAACGAATCTTCGGAACCCACAGAGCCCAGGTGGAGAGATTCTGTTCTTTATCTGTCCTCCTGCGTCAGCTAGCTATAGCTTGCGAATGGATGACAAGCCTTTGGGGAGGCGGTGTCCCCACCTGTTGGATCTTGGTAGAAGGCAAACACAGCATTGGGACAAAGGGAGAGGACTGAGTTATGCGTCAGCGTGCATCACAAAAGACAGATCAAACGCAAGACTCCAAAGCCTTGCTCTCCTGGAGTTCACTCTCTGAGTGTTCCTTCTACCCTTTCGAAATGATGATACACGACTGTTTTCATTTTGAGAGAGTCCCTTCACGCTTTCTTGCCGATCTGTAGTGCCAAACCTTGGGGCTCTTCAGAAACGAAATGTGGAGAAACTTCAAGCACCTTAGGAGATGCACGGAATATTATCAACTGTTGAAGAACTGGCGTTGGGATTGGTTCCTACGTCTTAAGTGTTGTATGTATACCCACAGAACAACGCCATCCTTTGAGACGGTCTTGGGACAGTCATTTGAAAGGACTTGGAAGGCAAAACAAACAAGAAATCAACAAAACCACCAGAAAGTGGAAATGAAGTGGCCGTGAAGTGGGGTTTGGGGGATTAAAGTCATTTTTCCCATTCATCATGCACCTCCCTCTCCTTTAAAAGATTTTGGCCATAGAAACTGCCTTGGTTAGAACATTATCAAAAACCATTTCAAGAATACCCCATTTCTAGACTATCTTATTGGTGAAGTCCTTTTTATTTTGCCAAAACAATTTCCTATCTCTTGCTCACAGGTTTTAATTATAACAGCTATCTTAACCACTTACACATTTGCATACAATTTTCCCAGTCACTTGGCCAAGAATTTTTCCATACACACTGCATATTTTTCCCACACCATATCCATATGGACATTCTTTTTTCCACTTTGGGTTTTTTATCCTCAAATGTATTTTCCATTCTGCTTCCATTCTTCTGACTCACACACATTTGCAGACTTCTACATTTCTATTCTTTCTAAGACCCACTGCTCTTCCTCTCTCCTCCCACTTGAAAAATATCCATTAAAGAGTAGCAAAAAAAAAAAAAAAAAAAAAATCATCTTGGTACAGGACCGCCCGGAGGCTCTGGAACCATGAAGACCCTTGGATGATGGTTCCAGGTATTAATATGTTAATACCAACAATAGTTGAACTTCTAAGCCCTGTGTTCAGTAGGTCGTATAAAGCTATATATACTATCTCATTGAACCATTATGATCACTGTATCAGTCCTGGTAATACCCCAGCTTGGGGAGGAGGTGACTTAAATTTACAGAAGTGACGTCACTCAGTTACCCAAGGTGCACCCTGAGCCTGAGCTCTGGTCTTCTGACCTCCTTCTTGTATTCCTGTTTCAGACCTCCATAACTTTCTTTTGAAGAGATCCTATTTTCTTTCTTTTTCTTTTCTAAACGTATGCTCTAACTTTGATTTTATATTGGTCTTATCACCTAAAATATTTTGCCAAGCAAAATAGATATGAAGAAAAAAATTTAATACTGTTATTTTTAATGGGGCTCGAGCCCGTGAACCCAGAGATCATGACCTGAGCTGCAGTCAGATGCTTGACCGACTGAGCCACCCAGGAGCCCCTGATGTTTGTCTTTTTTTTTTTAATGTTTATTTTTGAGAGAGACAGAGCATGATTGGGGGAGGGGCAGAGAGAGGGAGACACAAAATCTCAAGCAGGCCCCAGGTTGTCAGCACAGAGCCTGACGCAGAGCTCAAACCCACAAACCATGAGATCATGACCTAAGCCAAAGTCTAACACTTAACCAACTGAGCCACCCAGGCACCCCTCATGTTTCACCTCAGAAGTTTTAAGCCTCTTCCCCTGGTGCCCCACATGTGAACAAGCTGATAGAAAGCAGGAGGGCTCCCTCCTTGGATGGCAGCTTTGTCCTTTGAGGATGTTCAAACGTTACAGGTCCCTGGCCACCTGCAGGAGCCCTCACCGTGGCCTGACCCCTTCTCCACATCAGTCTACTCTCCCTGTCCTCTCAAGCCACTCTGGATAAACCTGAGAAGCCTGGCCTCATCGTCTCAAAAAGACTTGTTATGTGAGGAATAAGCCTCTTCGTACCTCTTGGTGTGTGTATATGTGAGATCATTAGTTTTGACATCTGAACCAAATTGGGGGTGGGGGGAGGCCCATCCTGTTCCTGAAGAGCATCCCCAACACCCGGCATTGAAGGAAGTCTTGTTCTCTTCCCTCTCGAGGGGCTTTCTGAGTTTGCTACCAGCAAACTAATGGCTACTGCTAATGGCCCCCACATACCGCTTGGCCCACCTCACCACTTTTCTAACCCTCCCTTGTCCATTTCCCTTTGAGCTCAGTACCTGTCCTGATTTGCTCTTTTCCTTTTCTATTTTCCTTTTCTATTTTCTATTTTCCAACTCTCACCAGCCCACCCTTTATTTGTATTTACTTAATATTATTGTAGTGTCCTGTTTCTCCTGTGTTTATTTTCTTCCATTATGGGTTCTCTATTGCTTCCATTTCTATAGCATATTCTTTATTCAACTCAACAAGCCTTACTGATCAGTCATGGGTCAAAAAAAGGTTTGTTGGAAAATGAGTATTTCCTGTCATGTTTTTGCAACTTTCCAGCCAGCAAGGAATTCTTAAACAATGCTTCTATATTGACAGTGAAGATTATAAATACTACTTATAACTATTGGAATGTTCATTTTGAAAGTAATATATTTTCTCTCAAAAAAATTTTTTTAATGTTTATTTTTGAGAGAGACAGGATTAGTGGGGGAGGGGCAGAGAGAGAGGGAGACACAGAATCTGAAGCAGCCTCCAGGCTCCCAGCTGTCAGCACAGAGCCCGATGTGGGGCTCAAACTCATGAACTGTGAGATCATGACAATCCAAAGTCAGATGCTTAGCCAACTGAGCCACCTAGGTGCCACCAAGCATCAACACTTTTTAAAAAAACCTCACACATGGGGGTGCCTGGCTGGCTCAGTCAGACGAATGAGCAACTCTTGATCTTGTGGTTGTGAGTTTGGGTCCCGTGTCAGGTGTAGAAATTCCAAAATAAATAAATAAACAAACTTAATTTTTTAAAAGCCTCACAAATAGAAATAGGATATATTGAAGTAGGCACGTGAATCAGAGGCCTTGTCTGCCTTCAGTTCAGGGTCCCCAATGCTCAGACAATAATAAATAGCTGTTCAATCAATGTAGGAATACTGTTCACAGAATTTATCTTGAAAAGTGCCCCTTGTTACCTATGTTCTACCTCATTCTTTTTAAGAGCAAATTTTATTCCATTTCCTACATCTGCTATTAATTTATTTAACTGAGGGCCTATGCTGGGCATTGAGGTTGTTTCCAGTCTTTTCCACTTAAAAGATTAATGAGAAGTAACCTACCCAAGATCTCTCACATACTCCTTCCCACTCTGATGTTTATAAAAAGTTCTTCCATCTTTTCAGGAGTAAGTCATAAAAATGGATCATCCTGATAGAGGTTTTAGGCTTTTCTTTTCTGGGCGGGGAGGGGGGGGGGAAACTATGAAAGCTGCCTAAATGTAAGAGAAATACTCAATTGAAAATGTAGAAGGTGTTGAGGCGCCTGGGTGGCTCAGCTGGTTACACATCTGACCCTTCATCTCAGCTCAGGTCTTGATCTCAGGGTCGTAAGTTCAAGCCCCTCCTGCGGCTTCACACTGGGTTTGAAGCCTACTTAAAAGAAAAAGTACAAAGTGTTGACAAACAGGCCAGTGGCATCTCTGACTAAAACAAGTATTTCAAGTAACTTACAGAAAAAAGTGGCTTTAAAAAAAAAAAACTTCTGGAAAATTTCCAAGAGTTTCCTTGGGTAAACAGATGTTATCTACCTTTGAATTAATCGTAGCAAACATTGTTCTTAACAGTGTGCTTGTGGGCAATTTACTAGGAATTGGTGATTAAAAACTTTAAACAATGTTAGTATTGCTCAAGTAGGAGAGTATAAGCAATTTAAGACAACTCAAATATTGCAGGCACAAAAACAAAAATGTCTAGGTCAGGGGGAACCCTTGGTTTAATTAAAATTACCACCTACGTTCTCTACCACCTCTTATTCCAGAAGAATAGTCCCAAAAAGGACTATTGGTCAATGAAACATTGCAATGCTGTTTGACTTATAATAAACTACATATAGGCACACCTCATTTTATTGTGTGTTGCTTTATTGCACTTTGCAGATAATGCCTTCAATTCCCAAATCGAAGGCTTTTGACTGGCAAGTCTATTGGCACCATTTTTCCAACAGCATTTGCTCATTTTATGTCTCTATCATTTTCGTGTAATTCTTGGAATATTTCAAACTTTTTCATTATTGTTGTATGTATTGTGGTGATCTGTGATTAGCAACATTTGATGTTACTTTTTTAATTGTTTTGGGGTGCCTTGAACCATGCCCATATAAGACAAAGAACTTAATTGGTAATTATATGCATTCTGACTGCTCTACGATGGGCCATACCCCATCTCTCCCAGTATCTCTATTCCCCGAGAGAAAACAATATTGAAACTAGGCCAATTAATAATTGGCCAGTAACTACAAGGGCCTCTAAGTGTTCCAGTGAAAGGAAGAGTCATATGCCACTCACTTGGAATGAAAAGCTAGAAATGATTAAGCTTAGTGAGGAAGGCATGTCCAAACCTTGGCCTCTTGTGCCAAACAGTCAAGTTGTAAAATGCGAAGGAAAACCTCTTGAAGGAAATTTAAGTGCTATTCCAGTGAACACACAAATGATAACAAAGTCAAGCAGGCTTATTGCTGATATGGAGAAAGTTCTAGTGGTCTGGACAGAAGAGAAAACCAACCCCAACATTCCCTTAAGCCCAAGCCTAATCCAGAGCAAGGCGCTGACTCTCTCCAACTTTATGAAGGCCCGGAGATGGGAGGAAGCTGAAGATGAGAAGTCTGAAGCTGGCAGGCATTGGTTCATGAGGTTTAAGGAAGGAAGGCACCTCCACAACATACAAGTGCAAGGTGAGGCAGCAAGTGCTGATGTAGAAGCTGCAGCGAGCTTTCTGGAAGATTGAGCGGAGATAATGAGGGTAGCCACACTAAACAAATTTTCATTGTAGATAAAACAGCCTTCTCTTGGAAGAAGATGCCATCTAGGAATTTCACAGGGAGAGGGGACAATTCAATGCCTGGCTTCAAAGTTTCCAAGGACAAGCAGACTCTCTTGTTAGGGGCTAATGCAGCTGGTGACTTTAAGTTGAAGCTGATGCTCATTTTATCATTCCAAAAATACTAGGGCCCTTAAGAATGATGGTAATTCTAATCTGCTTGTGCTCTATAAATGGAACAACAGAGCCTAGATGAAAGTGTGTCCATTTACTATATGGTTTACTGATTATTTTAAGCCCACTATTAAGACCTATTGCTAGAGGGTTTTTTTTTTTTTTTTTTTAAGATTACTGCTCATTGACAATGCACCTGGTTATGCAAGAGATCTGATGGAGATACACAAAGAGATTAATGTTTTTTTTCATGTCTGTTAACACAACTTCCTGTCTGCCGCCCACAGAACAAAGGATAATTTTGACTTGCAACTTTTATGATTTAAGAAATACATTTCATAAAGCTATAGCTGCTCTGGATAGTGATTCCTCTGATGGATCTGGCAAAGTAAATTGACATCTTCTGGAAAGGATTTGGCATTCTAGATGCCATGAAGAACATTCAGGATTCATTCGAAGAGGTCAAAGTAACAAATGAACAAGAGTTTGGAAGAGTTTAATTCTAAACTTCATGGATGATTTTGAGGGGTTCAAGACTTCAGGGGAGGAAGTGACCGCACATGTGGTAGAAGTAGCATGAGAACCAAGATTACAAGCAGAGCCTGAAGAATTGAGCGACTGTGGCAACCTCATGATACAGCGTTAGTGGAGGAGCAAAGAAGGTGGTTTCTCGAGAGCTCATCTACTGGTGAAGATGCCGTCAAGATTGTTGACCTGACAACACAGAATTGAGGCTATTACATAAACTTAGTTGATAATGCAGGGGCAGCATTTCAAAGGATCGACTCCAATTTCGAGAGAAGTTCTCCTGTGGGTAAAATTCTAACCAAGAGCATTGCACATTCAAGAGAAATCATTCATGAAAGGAAGAGTCCGCGGACTTGGAACACTTCATTTTTGTTTTTGTTTGTTTGTCCTTTACGGAATCACCACAGCCACCCCAACCTTCAGCAACTACCACTCCGATCAATTGGCAGCCCTCAGAAAAGAGATTAAGACTCACCAAAGGCCCAAATGATTGTGAGCATTTATTTTTAGCCGAAGTGTATTTTTCACTTTTTTGGAATGCATATGGCTGTGTTCCAATAAAACTTTATTTACAAAATGAGCAGTGGGCAGATTTGCCAACCCCTGGCATGGTGCCTCCCCCCTCGCCCTCAGCCACCCCGGAGTCCCTGAGAGCAGAGGCTCCCTGAACCAGTTTCTCCGGTGTGGGTGTGGGTGTGTTTGGCGAGTAGGTGCCAGTACACACAAGCTGAGGGAGGAGAGCCAGGAGTTCCTGTTAGCACCCAGGCTGCTTCTTCCAGACGGTGCCTCCAGATCTTAAGTTCATGCACCAGCCTGCTCTGCCGACTCCCATTCAGCAGACTTAGTGTAAGTTTCCTCTAATCACCAAGACATGTGCCACTCACCCGTCTACTTTCCTTCCCCCCAGGTTCTATCATCACTTTATGGGGTCTATTTTCTATTTTCTCAGAGGAGTTTGTAACCATTTTTTTTTTCTCTTCTTGTCTTTTTTTTTTTTTTTTTTGGCACGAAGAAAGCTATTTATTGCTCTTGATGTAGCAAGGATATATAAATATTCGATTTTTTTCTTTTTTTTCCTTTCGCCAAGTTTATTCAACATTATGTTGGAGGTTGTCGTCAGTACATTAAACAAGAAAAAGAAAGGCATATGACTGGAAAGAAAGAAATACAAGTTTTCGAAGATGACATATGAAAAGAATCTAATAATAACTATTGAATTAACAATTAGCAATGTCCCCGGATCCCAAGTCAGAGTATCAGCATTGAGTATATGGGCTTAAAAAATGTATATATACCTTCCTCTTAACATCTTAAGAGGTATATGGGCTTAAAGAGTATATGGGCTTAAAAAATGTATATATACCTTCCTCTTAACATCTTAACATCTTAACATCTTAAGATGTTAAGAGGAAGGTATATATACATTTTTTAAGCCCATATACGTGCACACGTAATAGACTGCAATATAGTGTGAACATCACTTTCATAGGCACTGGGAAACCAAAAAATTCATTTGGCTCCTTTATTATGATATTCGCTTTATTGTGGTGGTCTGCATCTTGGGGGTATGCCTGTCACGGTCCTTAAAAAATGTGAAATTAGAAATTTGAAAACTCTCCTTTATTGATTACTTTGTCGGTTTACAACTATTTTTTCGCGATGTTGTGCTGGAAAGTTTGACCAGGTCTATGGAAGAGTTCTTGGTTTAAAGTCATGAAAGGATTTCAAGTTAAAAAGGGAACTGGCGAATAGGAAGTGGAAAATCTCACACATGCACCCACAGAAGAACAGACTGTAAGGACTGAAAGACCGATTTCCTGTAAATGTCTCATTTACAGAAAACCAAGACTTGCCTCCTGACCAATGAACATCCACCAAGAACTTCTCCTCATCCTCAAGCCAATGAGCTTACTGCTTGAACTCTGTCTGGCTTCCCCTCTTGGAACACCTTGGCCATAAGTACAGTCTGCTTCAAACCCTTCCTTCTTCCTTCTTTGAGTTGACACTCCCTAGTATAAGAGGAATCTGAAGGAGACAACTCCCAGAAGGACAGGGACCCTGAATTCAGGTACACTTGGGTTGGATTAAACCTATGGATTTTCCCCAGGGTAAAACTCTAAGTGCTAGACAGAGGTTGAGCACCTAAATACAGCTAAGAGCCCTTGCCACCTTCACGTGAGAGACAACTGTCTCTGAGGCCCAAGAATCCCACAGAAGGAGATGGGCATGAACAAGTTTCACCATTGGTTGCTTGTCACCTGCAAGAAAATTCCATGCAACGAGGGATATCTGGTCAAATCACA
Source organism: Prionailurus bengalensis (assembly GCF_016509475.1). Taxonomy (NCBI): domain Eukaryota; kingdom Metazoa; phylum Chordata; class Mammalia; order Carnivora; family Felidae; genus Prionailurus; species Prionailurus bengalensis. The sequence goes on from NC_057359.1 coordinate 12,807,724, forward strand.
CAAGGGGCGCCTAGGTGGCTCTGACTTTGGCTCAGGTCATGATCTCACAGTTCATGGGCTTGAGCCCCACATGGGGCTCTGTGCTGACAGCTCAGAGACTGGAGCCTGCTTCAGATTCTGTGCCTTCTACTCTCTCTCTCCCTTCCCCACTCATGCTCTGCCTCTCTCCATCCCAAAAATAAATTAAAAAAAAAAAAAACCATTAAAAAAAAGTCAGACAATTTGGGCACAGACTGTCAGTCAGGAAAAACTGACTGACAGGAAAAACTTTAAGTATCCCTTAAAAGGCACACCATCAAACAAAACCCAAGTCCCAACCCTCAGGCAATCTAGGATTTTTCTTTCCCCTTGAGCAAAGTCCAGATGCAGGACCCTAGTCATTGAAATGCTCACAGCGAGCCACCCACCCCAACCCTTCAGGAAACCCAGCTGGTTTTATGTTAGACATTATGGTCTCTCTGCATGTACACTTTTTACTAAATGGATCGGTCTGATGAAGACAACCTAGAATTACAACGGCCATTATGAAAAACATCCCAATTAGACAAGATCCTTCCTTTATCAAGTACACTTGAACAGAAGGGTTCTCCCCCAAACCAGAATGGGATACCTATTTTAACTGGCCTGCAATTCAAGGCTTCAAGATTTCATGACAGCTCCATTGGAAGATTCATTGCAAAAGGGTAACGAAAAATTATAAGAGGTACCTAAAACAAAGACTGTAAGACTCAAGTGACTGCCACTGCTTTCTCCTAGCCTCCTTTACTTGAGTATTCAGTCTACTAATCCTCTAAATCATCTTTCTACTATGAAGAGACTATAAGATCATAAACAAAAGTCTGCCAAGTTTGTGGCCTTCAGAACCTATCTACCCTCAAAGGAGGGCCCCCTACGAGCCTCTCCTGGGGTTGACGGGACTCTGAGGTGTTCTCCTATAAGTGCTACCCATTTTTCCCTTAAATAGCCAAGGGAAAAAAAGTAATAGAAAGTCTTGCCAGATTCTGGTAGATCCTGGAGGTGCACGCTCTATTTGAAACCCCACTCACTCCAGAGCCTGTGGATGGGATCCTGGTAAAACCAGAGACATTGGTCAAGACTTAGCTTTCTCAAATCTGTCTCAAGTGCCCAGTTGAAAGAGGAAAACCAGTTTTTATGTTGTCTCTTCCTTTCCAAATCCAAACCTATTGGTTTCTTATCCTTTATCTCCCAGAGACAGATGTTGCCTTCTTGGTTGCCTCATTTTGGGCCAGAGAACTCTCCTTGGCAACCACCAGGTTGGGGGTGCCAAAATACTTCCAGACAGTAATGTGGATAGAATTCCATTTTGGGGTAGGGTTCTACTGACTACTGCCTGCCCTCTGGAGAATTGTCCAAGTCTTCTTTCCTTTGGCTATCTCTGAAAGTTGCTCTGGATCTTGGGAGTGTAGTATAGTATCCTTTGTGCCCTCTTTGGGAATGCTTGTGTCCAAGGGGTTGTTCAGTATTACCAGAAATGTTTACTCTTTGTCCTGGCTGAACCCTGACGAGATAGTTGAAAGGATTTTTCTTAGGTAGCTCCATGGTCAGAAGTCAGCATAATTGAAAGCAGTTATTTTTTTTTTAAGTCCTTCTCTCCTAATTTAAAATGAAATTATGTACCCAGAGGCAAAGAAAAAAAAAAAACATTCCAAAGACAAACAGCTCCAAATCTAGAACACAGGCATCTTTTGATGTCCATCTTGGTTGGGTATCTTCTCCCTGATCTAAAAAAGAAAACTGAAGGTCATGTCATAGGATAACATCAGCCCATGGTGGCATTCAAGTTGCAACCCAATTCCACGAAGAATTAAAAGAATCATCCTGGTCTTATAAAATGTAATCTTTATAAGAACAAGAATGCAGCTCTAGAAGCAGTTCCAATCTCACCTTTTTTTTGTTGTTGTTGTTTTTTAACCAATCCCCAAACTTCACCTTTTCATCCTGAAAGGCCTGCAGATACCATAAAAGATCTAGTCTTACTTAGGAAACAAAGGACCCTCTTGGGGGAACTTGCATCACTTCCCTGTGCCTCTGAGATTTCAGTGTCCAGTTTTCCCCTAGAAACTATGAGGCTTAGCTCTTTAAAGTTCAAATTTCAGGGGTGTCATTCTTACCCAAAGAAAAAATGGCGGGGGGCGGGTGTAGTGGAAAGTCTATTTGGAACTTTGGTGAATTTTCTCAAGTGTCTTGTCCACAAGTATCAGTAAAAAGCTTTAGCCTTCTAAGCAGTTAAAATTTATTCCAATGTCCAGAAACACAATTTGGATTCAACTGTTCTTTCATAAACTAGTGAGTTTTATATTGTATCTGATTCATGGCTAAAATTTTAACAACACTGGAAAATCTCTGTTGTGTCTGCCTATATTTTTATATACATCTATGCCTGTATCTATGTAGCAGATAAATGTGTGAACTTTTTCTACCTCTGGATGGTATTGCTAAAATTAATTAAAAAAATTTTTTTAAATGTTTTATTTATTCTTGAGAGAGAGAGAGAGAGAGAGAGAGAGAGCACAAGAGCTGGGGAGGGGCAGAGAGAGAGAGAGGGACACAGACTCCAGGCTGAGCTGTCAGCACAGAGCCCAATGTGGGGCTCGAACTCACAAGCCATGAGATCATGACCTGAGCCAAAGTCAGACGCTCAACCCACTGAGCCACCTGGGAGCCCCTAAAATTAATCTTTAAAAGAGCTCTATTTGGCTTAAAGAAAAAAAACACTTACCAAATTAAGTATTCCTAAAACTCTCAGAAGTATGAAAATGAACCCAAACATTTTTCAAGTTCACATGATCTAAGATAAATCTTTAGTGAATAAAAGCTAGTTTAGGTTGTTGGTTAAATTAAAACAGACCTGTCTTCAGAGTTGTCAGCATTAAATGTTAAAATTTTGTTCTTCCTGGGATTACTGAAAGTCGCATGCCCTCATGTTATCCCTATTACAGAATTTCTCAGCAAGAAAGAGTATTTGGGATGATGGCCACCTGTTTAAGGTCTCATGAAATTTTCAGGAGTAATCTAAGCCTAATTGTTAAGAACAAGTGAGTAAGACAGATATAAGTAAAAGTTGATAAATGAACTTTTCAACAATAATTTCACTTAATGGTAGGTGCATTTCATAATAGTTTCCTAGGGGTGCCTGGGTGGCTCAGTTAAGTGTCAGACATCAGCTCAGGTCATGATCTCATGGTTTGCGGCTCAAGCCCTGCATGGGGCTCTGAGCAGAGCCTGGAGCATGCTTGGGGACCCATGTTTCCCTCTCTCACTCTCTCTGTCCCATTCCTGCTTGTGTACCCCCTCTCCCCCTCCCTCCCCCTTTCCTCCTCCCTCCCCCTGTCCCTCTCTCTCAAAAATAAATAAACTTAATAGTTTCCAAAATCTTTTCTGTTACTTGAAACCTTAAAGTTATATTGAGAGAAGTTAAATGATGGGTATTCATTGAATATTTAAATGATTTCCAAATGAAATAAGATATTGGAAACAATTGTTGAACGTGGGTTTTTTCTCCTTCAGGCTTCCTATTTACAGAGGAACTAATGATACTTGTCCCATGTTGGTCAACATGCTATACATTTCAAGAAGCGTATACTTCTAGGGATTATGAGATGTTTTTATACATTTCCAAGTGATACACAGTTCACAATTGTTTACCTAAGTTTTGCTAGAAATTAACATTTAAAAAACCTAAATTTCTAGCAAAAATTAGGTAAACATCTATGTATGCCAGGAAAGTAGAACTTACATTTTCAGCAAGAAAAAAAAGTGTCAGGGATGAAGGTACATTTCTGTTAAGGGAAAACAAAGTAATTTTGTCCCAGAGTAAATTTGGTTATTTCAGAACAGGGAAAAGATGAATACAGGGCAAACTGAATGGATTTAGAAAGCTGGGAAGAAAGAGAGGGGAATGGGCAGGGTAGTGAATTTCTTATTGAGTGAATTTCTTTTAATTAAAAAAAAAAAACCCGAAAAGCTCTAATACAAATAGTACACTTATGTAAAACTCAACCTTAATTTTCTTTCATCTGCTGAAAAGAAAATTTTTCTTGGGCTATTGGTCTGTTCCTGGGAAGAGATTGTGAAGGGTTTTTCTTTACCTTTTAGGTTACCTGCCTGGACAGCAAAGACTTTGTATCTTAAAGTAAGTAAGCATGCTTTATGTTGTCCTTATGAGGTCTTCGTTTACTCCAGGAAGGCCATCCTTCTCAATATTAAAAGAGCTAAATTTTGTTCACAGTTATATCAGCTTCCATGTTTGCCTTTACGATTTTGTATTTTACTTCGGTTAAATAATGAAGTATTATTTCACAATCATCTGTGATCCTATTTAGTCAAATGTTCAAACCTTTTGACATTTTGGTAACTTCCCAAGGTCAAATTCTAAATGGAGTCTTTTTTTTTTTTTTTTTTTTTTTTTTTTTTTTAAATCTCAGAGTAACTTTGAAATTTCCCACAGGGTCTCTCTCTCTCTCTCTCTCACACACACACACACACACACACACACACACACACACACACACACAAAGTCTCAAAGGACTGTGTCTCATTTGGTAAAAGGTTAAACTAATTAGGTTTATTGGACATGTTAAGGTACACACTAAGTGTTCTCAAGTAAGAAGTGATGCTAAACCTTCTTAGTTTATATTTATATGGGTGCATGTTATTAATACAAGTCTTTTAGAAATTTATGGAATTCCTAGAAACCTGCTTGCTATGTTCTGGTATAATTTTATCAGTCATAATTCCAGTTATCTTAAAATGTGGGGAGAATTTGCCACCCAAAGTTAAGTCTTTGGTAAAATATTGTTTTAGGCTAGTTATTTTTAAGAAGTAACAGACCTAGGGGCACCTGGGTGGCTCAATCAGTTAAGAGTCTGACTTTGGCTCAGGTCATGATCTTGCAGTTCATGGGTTCAAGCCCTGTGCTGACAGCTCAGAGCCTGGAGCTTGCTTCAGATCCTATGTCTCGCTCTCTCTCTGCCCCTCCCCGCTCACGCTTGCTCTCTCTCAAAAATGAACAAACGTTAAAAAAAATTAAAAAGAAAAAGTAGTAACAGACCTAGAAAAATCTTTGAAAACTGAGTAGACCTTCTCCTTTTCTAAGAAACATTTACATTTATAGGGAACATCTCCATTTGTAAGGGGGTCTCCCATTTTGTAGTAGAAGAATAGGAGGTCTCTAAATCTCTACAAACTCTCATCAATGGAGAAGGCAAAGTTAAATCTGCCTAACTACCTACCCTTGTTTCCATGCTTTTCCTGGTAACCTCCCACAACTTGACCCTCCCCAGCATTTTCTCTTGTCTTTAGCTGGAGATGCTATTTAAGGCGGTCGTGTATGCCACTTCAGGGAGTTAGTCGGTTTTCCTGTCTTCCACGTAGAAGGGAGGTATACAAAGTGGTTATTAAAATTGTTTTTTCTTCTGTCAATCTGTCTCTTTAAAAAAAATTTTTTTAAGTTTATTTATTTTGAGAGAGAGAGAGAGAGAATACAAAACAGGGGAGGGGCAGAGAGAGGGAGAGACAGAGAATCCCAAGAAGGCTCCACACTATCAGCACAGATCTGATGCGGGACTTAAACTCAAACCATGAGATCATGACCTGAGCTGAAACCAAGAGTTGGACACCTAACTGACTGAGCCACCCAGGCTGCCCATCTGTCTCTTATCATAGGGTAATCTCAGAAAAGATCCTAGAAGGGTAAAGGGCAAATTATGTTCCCTCTCCCTCAGTGATGTGTCACAGAAATAACCAAATTTCCTTGTTAATTCCATTTCAACAGACTCTCATCAGATCCATAACCACAGACATTTCAAAATCTTTTGTCATTACAGGCACTGTTTATGGTTTTTGCAAAGGTGAGATTCATAGAAAGGACCTTTCCAAGTACTCTTGACCACTGACTCTACTGGTAAATCACAAAGGTATCAAACCTTAGGTGCCTATTTCACAAATGTAGAAGCCTCCAACACACATCTAGTTCTTTGCAAATCTCTGAGACCTCAAAATCGAAGTGACTAATAAAACATCAAACTAGACTGCTTCCTTCCAAGTCAATGGACCAAGGGCATTTCTCTCCATTTCCCCTTTCCTCTTTGACCATGCTTTTCCTGATTCTTACACCATGAAGATCTTTATGATTCTTTTGTGTGTCTGTCATCTTGCTCTGGACTGGAAATGCCATTGTTCACAAATCTCAGGCCATTGCAAAAAGGGGTAATCCAACCTCCAAATGACTGTTGGATCTGCCCCAATGCTGGTGATCCTGTGGTTCTGTCTGTCACAAACTTTTCCCTCATTTCCAAAGCCTCAGTTTCTCTGGAGCAAACTCAGCCCCATCTTGATCATGTCTGACTCCCTAACACTAGGGGTCCATTTCCCTGTCCTCAGTTAATAACCTCTCATCTGAAGAAACTTGCATCCAGACTCTGTACAAAGATAGGGAGGGATGCAAGGGAAGGGTAACAGAAATGAAACCACCTGTGTGGTCCACAGACTTGTACATTTTATTGATCTCCCAAGTCCTGAGCCACAGACTCAAATGAATTACCAGGAGGCATTCATTATTCAAAACTCACTTCTTTGGCAGACCCCTACTCCTTTGCCCAGGAGTATGAACAAATGATGCTATAATTGGGAATCTTTCCTCAACTCTTGAAGATACTGAAGAATCTGCTTCTCAAGAAATAGCTGCCCAACAAAAATTCCTACACTGTGGCCAAAGCTTTTCTTTTTAAAAAATTGTTTTAACTTGTTTTTTTGAGATGGAGAAAGACCAAGCACAAGCAGGAGAGGGGCAGAGAGAGAAGGAGCACAGAGTATGTAGCAGGCTCCAGGCTTTGAACTGTCAGCACAGAGCCTGACGTGGGGCTCAAACTCACAAACCGTGAGATCATGACCTGAGCTGAAGTCGAATGCTGAACAGACTGAGCCACCCAGGTGTCCCAGCTGTTCTTTGTAATTTGATAGATTTTGATTATCTTTTAGCAGAGCAAGGAGATGTATGGTCCTGCCAATACAACTCGATGCACTTAGATGGATACTTTTGGCAAAGTTGAGACTCAACTGCACAAGATCACTGAACAAACCAGTTGTTAAAATGACTCCTTCAATGAGGAGCTTTCTTTCACTTATTTGATTCTGATTGGTTTGGGTCTTGGAGACCATGGTCCCAAAGTACACTCTAGACAGTGGGGATGATCTTGGTGAGCTGTATTAACAATATGGTTTTTAGGAGCTCCTTGTGGCTCAGTTAAGCATCCAACTCTTGATTTCAGCTCAGGTCATGATTTCTTGGTTGTGAGATTGAGCCCTGCGTCGGGCTCCACACAGGGTGTGGAGTCTTCTTAAGATTCTCTCTCCCTCTCCCTTTGTCCTCCTGGCTCACACTCTCCCTCTATCGGAAAAAAAAAAAAAAAAGAATATGGTTTTTAGGCTTATGAATTGACCATGGAAATTGAGCTAACCATCCTAGAAGAATATGACTGAGATTTTTTCATTTCTTATTCCTTGTGTTGTTCAAATGAAAACAATGATAGCCACTTGCCCTTTCCCTCCCACATGTGACAAGACTCCTACTTGAGGATGGTTATCCTCAGCTCCAAGGGACATGCACTCCATCTAACAATGTTTTTGATTGAGAAAATAAAAAAGGAAAACAATGCCCACATGACATGGTTGATCAGTCATGCTTTCTGTGGAAGATCTTGAATGAGAGAGGTAAACATGAAAGGATTTCAATCTAAAATGGAACCAGAAGATATGAAGTGAGTAATATCACACATGTAACCTCTTAAGTATGAAGCTTAAGAACTGAGAGACTGATTTCCTGTCTATTCCTCATTAATAGAAGACCAAGACTTATCTCCTGACCAATGAACAGCCACCAAAAACTCCCCCCTCAACCAATGAGCTTCTTGCTTAGAGTGTGGCTGGACTTGCCCCTCTTTGTACTCCTTGCCCATAAATACAGCATGCCCTACTCTCAGTGGATTAGCCTGTAGCTTTCTACAGCATGCATTTCTCAAGTAGCAATTCCTCTGCTCTTCTGAAAAAACTCAATTTCTGTTAATTTGAGCTTGCCTCAGTGCACCTCTTTATGGAGGGTGATGAAGTAATAGAAGTCAAATTGAAAATAGCTTCAACAAAATACAAAATTCACTTATACACATAACTGGGAAGTACAGGCATGGAACTAGGATTCATGTCTCCAAATACTGATTTTCAGGACTCACTGGTTCCAAAGCTCAACTTGCCTCCCCGTTACGTTTCCCCTCCTGTACACATACTTCTTTCATGTAGCCAGGAGAAAATGGTCTTTTGTGGTGCCAGACTCATGCAGTCCAACTTGGCAAATGTAGCAGACAAAAGCACTTCTCTTCCCAACATTGGTTTGGCCAATGGGAGAGACAGGGTGTCGGAGTCCCCAAAGAATGGAGTGTGAGCATGCTACCCCAAGGTAAGGAACACAGTAAAAAAAAAAAAAAAAGAAAAAAACACAACACAAAAAACTAAGAGTCTAGTAGAAAAGTTAAGCATGAATCCATTGGTAAAATTTCACAATGTTGTATGCTATTGGAGCCCCAAAGAATGAGTGACCCAATCTTTCTTTTAAAAAAGACAACAAACCTTCCATGATTAATATCAGTGTTGCATCTTCCTAGTAAATGCACAGAATCCTTTGACCTTTGTGTCTCATTTGTCTTCAGTGCAGCATTTCCTCATCAATAGCCTACAGCTTATTCCTCATCAATAGCCTACTCCTGCTTCACTCCCAATAGCCACTCCATCTTGAGAAGAGTGACTTATTCCAACTTTAAAATGAGCAACACTTTTTACTTACAATATTTTCCCCGAATACGTTGAGCTTATTTTTCAATTGTGTTCTTAGATGCATTATCATCAAGATTTCAAATGGGAGTGAGGTGGGGCAAGTGAGAAGAACCTGGAAAATTAAATGCCAGTTTTCAAAAGTAAACTTCAGGCATCCTCATTCTGAAATGCCTTTTAGAGTACATATAAAATTTCAGATACTTAAATTGGAGCATACTTAAAAATATTTGAATGTTGAGACGTTCCTTCATTGAATCCTTAAGAGGAAAAAATGTAAGTGATAAGCCCTGATATTAAAAATAAACATAACTGAAACATGCATAAGTGTTGACTCATTCAGGTAAATTCCCCAGAGGCCAAGTGGCATTTCCATGGGTAGGGATAACAGAGAAAAAACTATTTTGCAATCCCTATCAAAGTACCACCAGCATTCTTCACAGCGCTAGAACAATCCTAAAATTTGTATGGAACCAGAAAAGACCCGGAATAGCCAAAGCAATCTTGAAAAAGACAACCAAAGCTGGAGGCATCACAACCCCGGACTTCAAGCTGTATTACAAAGCTGCAATCGTCCAGACAGTATGGTACTGGCATAAGAACAGACACTCAGATGAATGGAACAGAATAGAGAACCCATTAATGGACCCACAAATGTATGGCCAACTAATCTTCGACAAAGCAGGAAAGAATATCCAATGGAATAAAGACAGTCTCTTCAGGAAATGGTGCTGGGAAAACTGGACAGCGATGTGCAGAACAACGAACCTGGACCACTTTCTTACACCATACACAAAAATAAACTCAAAATGGATTAAAGACCTCAATGTAATAAGGCAGAAAGCCATCAAAATCCTCGAGGAAAAAGCAGGCCAAAACCTCTTTTACCTCGGCCACAGCAACTTCCTACTCAACAGATCTCTGGAGGCACAGGAAACAAAAGCAAAAATGAACTATTGGGACCTCATCAAAATAAAAAGCTTCTGCACAGTAAAGGAAACAATCAGCAAAACTAAAAGGCAACCAATGGAATGGGAGAAGATATTTGCAAATGACATATCAGATAAAGGGTTAGTATCCAAAATCTATAAAGAACTTATCAAACTCAACACCCAACAAACAAATAATCCAGTGAAGAAATGGGCAAAAGACATGAATAGATGCTTCTCCAAAGAAGACATTCAGATGGCCAACTGCACATGAAAAGATGCTCAACATCACTCCTCATCAGGGAAATACAAATCAAAACCACACTGAGATACCACCTCATGCCAGTCAGAGTGGCTAAAATGAACAAACCAGGAGACTATAGAGGCTGGAGAGGATGTGGAGAAATGGGAACCCTCTTGCACTGTTGGTGGGAATGCAAACTGGTGCAGCCACTCTGGAAAACAGTATGGAGGTTCCACAAAATATTAAAAATTCAACTACTTTACAACCCAGCAATTGTATTACTAGGTATTTATCCAATACCAATCCTAGGTATTTATCCAAAACAGATGTGCTGTTTCTAAGGGGCACGTGCACCCCAATGTTTATAGCAGCACTATCAACAATAGCCAAAGTATGGAAAGAGTTCAAATGTCCATCAACAGATGAATGGATAAAGAAGATGTGCTATATATATACAATGGAGTATTGCTCAGCAATCAAAAAAATGAAATCTTGCCATTTGCAACTATGTGGATGGAACTAGAGGGTATAATGTTAAGTGAAATTAGTCAAAGACAAATATCCTATGACTTCACTCATATGAGGACTTTAAGATACAAAATAGATGAACCCAAGGAAGGGAGAAAAAAATAATATGAAAACAGTGAGGGGGACAAAACATAAGAGACTCTTAAATATACAGAACAAACAGGGTTGCTGGAGGGGTTGTGGGAAGGGGGATGGGCTAAATACCCATTTAGGGGGTTTAAGCAATCTACTCCTGAAATCATTGTTGTACTATATGCTAACTAGCTTGGATGTAAATTAAAAAATAAATTATAAAACAAACAAAAAACCCAAAAACTATTCTTAAGGATGCCCAAAGCTGATTACCTATGACCAGCACCAAAGCATACAAGGTGAACATACGTTTTTCAAAAGGGACTTTGGTTTCTAAAGAAAACCTATTTTTAGTCATTATCAGAAGTATTTAGGAACAGTAGATTGCACATCAATGCTGACCTCAACTCAGAAAGAGAAATACATCATTTACAATGCACTTATTCATGGCTCCCTTAAAAATGGGGGAAGATACTGAGGAAGGAGGGCTTTAAGCCCCACATTGGCACCCAATGCCTTGGGAATCTGCACCAGGAAGATGAGCTCTCATAACATCTATGAAAAAGATTTGTTGACTCTCTTTAGGTTGTGGGCTGGGAGGGGCAGGGATGCATAGAAGCTTTCTGTAGGAATGGAAGCACTGCCAAGTGCCATTTTTCTTGTCCCCCTTCAGCCTAGCTCGATCTAATGCTGGCAGGTACCAGTTTTGACATTCTCTGTCTACATTGCTATCACTGTTCACCCAGCCCCAGTGTTCCCCTGCTGACCTGCCACACCCAACCCATCTGCCCCAGCAAGGCCCCTCCAAAGCAGCTCCCACCCCACCACAACCAGCCAACACCCTCAGTTGGGGCCAGTGCCCCTCCAAACTGTCACCTGTCCACCCCACCACCAGCATGTCCACAGCAGCTGCAGCCAAGTTTTGCAGCCAGGCACACCAGGGGCTAACCCCACCCACCAGTATGGCTGCAGCAGCTGTAGCTAAGCCTCTCAGCCAGCTGTGATGGGGGTCAGGCCCAGCCACCAGTGCACCCACAGCAGTCATGGCCCAGTCACAACAGGAGAGTACATGCAGCCTCTACAGTGGACACTCCTGGAACATCTGGTTCTGGTGACTGGGGAGATTGCATGTTTTGGGACCCATAGGATTTCTCCTAAGACCACTGCCTTCAAGACCAGGAGATATAATTGACTTAATAGATAGCAACAGAGAGAATCAGACAAAATGAGGAGAGAGAAATATGCTCCAAATGAAAGAACAAGACAAAACCTCAGAAAAAGAATGGAATGAAGTGGAGATGAGCAGTAATGAGTTTTAAAAAATGGCCATTAAAGGGGCGCCTGGATGGCGCAGTCGGTTAAGCGTCCGACTTCAGCCAGGTCACGATCTCACGATCTCGCGGTCCGTGAGTTCGAGCCCCGCATCGGGCTCTGGGCTGATGGCTCGGAGCCTGGAGCCTGTTTCCGATTCTGTGTCTCCCTCTCTCTCTGCCCCTCCCCCGTTCATGCTCTGTCTCTCTCTGTCCCAAAAAAATAAATAAACGTTGAAAAAAAATTTAAAAAAAACAAACAAAAAAAAATGGCCATTAAGGATGCTCACCCAACTTGGGAGAACAGTGCATGAACTCAGGGAGAAATTCTACGGAGATAGAAAATATTGAGAAGAACCAATCATAACTGAAGAATAACAAATAAAAAATAAACTCTCTGGACTCTAGCAGATTAAAGAACTCAGAACAGACCGATGATCTGGAAGACAGAGTGTGGAAATCATCCAAGCTGAACTGAAAACAAAAATTAAAAAAATTTTTTTAATGTTTATTTATTTTTATTAGAGAGAGAGAGAGAGAGAGAACAAGATGGGGAGGGGCAGAGAGAGGAGACACAGAATCCAAAGCAGGCTCCAGGCTCTGAGCTGTCAGCACAGAGCCTGACGTGGGACTTGAACTCATAAACCGTGAGATCATGACCTGAGCTGAAGTCAGATGTTTAACCGACATAGCTACCCAGGCACTCACCCCCAAAAAATTTTTTTTAAATGAGGATAGGTTAAGAGACCTTAGGGACAACATCAAGCATACCAACATATGCATTAAATAGGGATACTGGAAGGAGAAGACAGAAAGGGGAAGAAAACTTATTTTAGGGAAGCTTTCAGCTACTATTTCCTAACTTTGAGAAAGAAGCACACATCAAGGTCCACAAACAGAGCTCAAAAAAGGATAAGCCCCCAAAATTCACACCAAGACACCTAACAACAATGTCAAGTTAAAGATGGAGAATCTTAAAAGAAGCAAGAGAAAAGTCACTAGTTACATACAAATTAACACCTTTAAGTCTATCAGCTGATTTTTCAGCAGAAACTTGCAGCCAGAAGGGACTGGCAGGATATATTCAAAGTGCTGAGAGGAAAAAACCTACAACCTATATTCTACCCAGCAAAGTTATCACTTGAAATTGAAGGAGAGAGTTTCCCAGACCAAGAAAAATTAAATTCATCACCACTAAATCGGCCTTACAAGAACTGTTAAGGGAACTTCCTTAAGAAAAAAAAAGGAAAAAAGGCCATAAGTAGAAGTAACAAAATTATGTAAGAAACAATTTCACTATAAAAACAAACGTATATTAATGGGCAATCACGTATAAATCTAGTAAGCAGTAGGTCAACTAGATCTATGATAATTAGGTAAGGGACACACAAAATATGTAAAATGCGGATGTAAAATAGGACAGTAAATCCATAAATCATGGGGGTGGGGATATAAAAGTGAAGTGCTTTTGGAACATTTTGAAATCAACTTCAAGACTATTATATTCATACTATATATTAATCTCATGGTAACCACAAAACAAAACCTGTAATAGATACACAAACAAAACACAAAAACCTGTAATAGATACATAAAAAATAAAGAGAAAGGAATCCAAGCACAACACTCCAGAAAAACAAAAGAAAAAAGTGAGGTTAGTACAGAGAACTACAAAATGGCCAGGAAATAATTAAGAAAATGGCAATAAGTACTTATCTATCAACAATTACCTTAATGTAATTGGACTAAATTCTTCAACCAAAAGATAGAGGTTGGCTGAATGGATAAAAACAAACACATGCACCCAAAACCAGCAATAACTTATCTCTATGCTACCTGATAGAGACTCACTTCAGACCCAAACACACATATAGACTGAAAGTGAAGGAATAGAAAAGATATTCCAAGCAAATGAAAATGGGGGGAAAGGGGTAGCAACACTTTTATCAGACAAAATGGACTTTAAAAAAAAGACTGTAACAACAAGCAGAAAAGGGCATTGCATAACGACCAACTGATCAATCCAACTAGAGCATGGAACAGTTGTGAATTTGTATGCACTCAACAGAGGAGCACCTCAATACAGAATATGCTTTCTTTTCAGGTGCACACGGGATTCTCCAAAACAGTTAACATGTTAGGCTATAAAACAAGTCTCAACAAATTAAGATGCTGATATCATATCAGTCATCTTCTTTAACCACAATGCTATGAAACTAGAAATAAGGGAAAATACCACAAAAAATACCAACACACAAAGCTAAACAACATGCTACTAAACAACCAATGGGTCTATGAAGAAATCAAAGATGCAATATTAAAAATACCTGAAGACAAACGAAAATGTAAACACAAGGTTCCAAAAGCTTTGGGGCAGAACAAAAGCAGTTCAAAGAGGGAAATTTATGGCAATATACACCTACCTCAAGAAACAAGAAAAATCTCAAACAACTTGATTGTACACATGCAGGAGCTAGAAAAAGGACAAGCCCAAAATTAGTAAAGAGAAATGAAAAATATCAGAGCAGAAATTAAAGAAATGGTGACTAAAAACCAATCAAACGATCAATGAAACTAAAAGTTCGTTCTCTGAAACCAACCTTTAGTTAAATGCATCAAAACCCCCCCAAAACCTCACACAAATAAAGAGAACTCAAAACCAGAAATCAAAGTACAAACTACAGAAATACAAAGGATCACATGAGACTACTATGAAAAATTATACACCAACAAACTGGACAACCTAGAAGAAATGGATAAATCCCTAGAAACTTAATTTTCCAACGCTTAATCAGAAAGAAATAGAAGGCACATTGGTGGCTCAGTCAGTTAAGTAGCAGACTCTGGATTTTGGCTCAAGTTACAATCTCACGGTCAGTGACCTCAAGTCCCACATTGGGCTCCTCACTGACAGTGCAGAGCCTGTTTGGGATTCTCTCTCCTCTCTCTCTTCCCCTCCCTCTTTCTCTTTTTCTCGCTCTAAAAATAAATAAACCTAAAAAAAAAAAGAAAAATAGAAAATCTGAACAGACTAATCAGCAGTAATGAAATTGTATCAATAAGAAAACAAAAACAAAATCCAACAAATAAAAGCCAAAGACCAGAAGTCTTCACAGTTAGATTCTACCAAACATTTAAAGAGTTATTATCATCTAGACTTCTCAAACTATTCCAAAATATTGAAGGAACACTTCCAAATTTCATTACCCTGATATTAAAACCGACAAAAGCACTACAAAATAATTACATACCAACATCCCTGATGAGCATAGATGCAAAAATCCTCAACAAAGCAACAGCAAACCAAATTCAACATTACACTGAAAGATTCATTCACTACAATTCAGTGGAGTTTATTTCAGGAATGCAAGAATGATTCAATATTTGCCCATTCATCAAGGTGATACATCACATTCACAAAATGAAGAATCAAAATTATGCTGTCATCTCAGTAGGTTCAGAAAAAACATTTGACACAATTCAACACTCATTTATGACAAAAACTCTCAACCAAGTGGGTATAGAGGAAGTATACCTCAATATAAGAAAGACCATCATGACAAACCCATAGCTAACATCATACTCAATGGGGAAAAGCTGAAAGCTTTTCCTCTTAGATCAGGAACAAGACAAGGATGTTCATTCTCACCACTTTTATTCAACATAGTGCTGGAAGCCCTAACCACAACAGCCAGACAACAAGAAAAAGCTTCCAAATTGTTAAGAAAGTAGTACAATTTTAACCATTTGCATTTAACATGATACTTTACAAAGTAAATTGTAAAGACTCCACCAAAAAAAATTTATTAGAATAAATGAACTTCGTAAACTTGCAGGATACAAAATTAATCTACAGAAAGTTGTTGCATTTCTATACACTAATAATAAAAGGGAAATTAAGAAAACAATCCCATTTATAATTGCATCAAAAAGAATAAAATACCTAGGAAGACCTTTAATCAAGGAAGTCAAAGACTTGTATTCTGAAAATTCTAAGACAATTATGAAAGAAATTAAATATGACATAAACAGGAGTGCCTGGGTGCTCAGTGAGTGACCTTTTGGCTCAGGTCACGGTTTGTGAGTTCCAGCGCCACATTGGGCTCTGTGCTGATGGTGCAGAGGCTGCATGGGATTTTCCCTTTCCTTCTCTCTCTGCCCCTCATTCACTCTTGCTCTCTCTCAAAATAAATACATAAACTTAAAAAATATAACGATGACGTAAATAGAAAGATATCCCATGCTTGTAGGTTTGAAAAATATTGTTAAAATGGAGTATTATCTAAAGTAATCAACAGGTCCAGTGCAATCTCTATTGAAATACTAATAGCATTTTTCACAAAACTAGACTAATCCTAAAATTTGTGTGCAATTATATAAGACCTGTAATAGCCAAAGCAATCTTGAGAAACAAGAAGAAAACTGGAGGTATCACATACCCAGAGTTCCAACCATACCACAAAACAGTATGGTACTGGCACAAAAATAGACAACATAGATCAATGGGACAGAATTGAGAGTTCAGAAATAAACCCATCCTTACATGGTCAATTAATCTAGGACCAAAGGAGGCAAGAAGATACAATGGGGAAAAGACCATCTTTTTAATAAATGATGATGAGAAAACTGGACAGTACATGCCAAAGAATGAATCTGGACCCCTTTCTCACACCGTACACAAAAATAAATCCAAAATTTAAAGACCTAAATGTGAGACTTGAAACCATAAATCTCCTAAAAGAAGCCATAGGCAGAAAACTCTTGGACAACCATCTTGGCAACGTATGTATTTTTGATCTGTCTCCATAGGCAAGGACAACAAAAGCCAAAATAAACAATTGGGACTGCATCAAACTCAAAAGCTTTTGCGCAGTGAAGGAAACCAACAAACTGAAAGGTGACCCCTGAGTAGGAGAATATATTTGCAAATGACATACCTGATGGAGGGTTAATATTCAAACTATAGAAAGAAATCCTACAACTCAAATTAGAATTTGATTAAAAACAGGCAGATGACTGGAATCGGAAATATTTTCTCAGGGAAGAGATACAGATGGCCAAGAGACACACAAAAAGATGCTCAACATCACTGATCATCAGGGAAACGCAAATCAATTAGAATTTGATTAAAAATGGGCAGATGACTGGAATAGGAAATATTTTCTCAGGGAAGAGATACAGATGGCCAAGAGACACACAAAAAGATGCTCAACATCACTGATCATCAGGAAAACGCAAATCAAACCCATAGCAAGATATTACCTCACACCTGCCAGAGGCTAGTGTCAAAAAGACAGGAAGTAACAGGTGTTGGTTAAGATGTGGAGAAAAGGGAATCCTTGTACACAGTTAGCGGGAATGTAAATTGGTGCAGTCAGTATGGAAAACAGCATGAGGTTTTCTCAAAAAATTACAAATAGAAATACCCTATGATTCAGCAATTCCAATTCCGGTTATTTACTCGAAGAAAATGAAAACACATTCATTTGAAAGGATGTATGCACCCCTATGTCCATGGCAGCATTATTTACAATAGTCAAGATATGAGAGCAAACTATGTGTCCGTCGGTTGACGAATGGAATACTACTTGGCCATAAAAAAAAATGAAATCTTATTATTTGTGACTACATAGATGGACCTAGAGGGGATTACGCTAAGTAAACTAAGTCAGGTAGAGGAATATAAATACCATGCGATTTCACTTCTGTGTGGAATCTAACAAAACAAAACCAATGCACAAACACAGCAAAAAATAAACAGACTCATAAATACAGAGAAAAAACTGGTCGTTGCTGGAGGAGGCAGTGGTGAGAGAATGGGCAAAATAGATGGAGGTTTCGAGGTACAAACTTCCAGTTATAAAATAAGTCATGGGGATGTAAAGTATAGCACAGGGAATATAGTCAATAATATTGTAATAACTGTGTGTGGGGATAGATGGTAACCACACATCGTGGTGAGCATTTCGCCATGTATACAAATGTCAAATCACTACTTGCACACCTGAACAGCGGGGTATTACGTCAGCTATCATTCAATTGAAATAAATAACCCTGAAAGAATCCATTTACTCATTAGTCTCAGAAAAAAAACAAAAACCAAAAAAAACCGGAGGAACTTAGCTGACAGCTTGGCCAACGTAAACACAATATAATGAAATTATATAATGAACACATCCTAGAACATACTACAAGCTTAGAAAAGCTGTAAAACTTGGCACTTCCTCTAGAAGAGACCCCTGTCGGTTTTTGAGTTGTCTTGGTTTTTCAAACGGGTGTTTAAATATGCAGAAGGGTAAAGAGATTGACCTAGGCAGCGGTCTAAAATCTGCCCAAACAGCTAGGGAAAGACCCCAGTGGAATCGAGGCTCCAAACCCTTTCGGAGACTGAGCAGGAGGCAGTATAGGAGGGCTGGTATCCTGCTGCTTTAGGAAAATGGAGAAACTCTGCAAACATTTGACAGTTCACAGCTTAAAAATGCAAGGGAGGCCTAAGACCCTAAGGTTTTTCCTAGGATTAACAGAAAGCAAGCATAGTTCCTTGGGTAAATAGGATTGTTTTGAGCTAGTATCAGAATAAAACCTGCGTGCTATGAGTCTCCAGAGGGTTGTGGGGTTTCTGCCTGAGAACAACATCAAGGTGTTTTTTAGAATAAGCAGAACTGAGTTTGGTTTTGTGTGTTTATCCTCATTCTAAGGGCCGTGGACCTTTAAATCCCTGCTCTTGCACGTACGGCTTTTAGTCTGAGTTTTGCTTAATAAAGATTGTTACTTTTACAGAAAACCTGTAGAAGAATGGATGGTGTGCTAGATCAACCTCCAGTTACTTATTACAGTGTAGCCATAATTTAACGCTACCAGTTTTGACTGCATACTGATCATCTCCACCAAAATACCCATTACCCGAGAGGAAAGGAGGGAAAAAACAAAACAAAAACAAAAACCAAAAACCAAAACCCCCCTATCTTTCTGCAGAGGCTCTACCAGAGACACGCTGCTGTCTGGCTCAGGGCATTGCCTTTTGCAGGATAAAACAGATTATTTACCATTCGTGTCTGATCATCTCTCATCTCACCTACACAGAAATGAGAAGGTCAGAGGCATCACACTGCACATGAATCTTCCCATTATAAAGGGATTTTAGGGTCCCTTTCAAGTAGCATCTCCTCAGATGCTTGTTTATAAATTAAATAACAAGGGAGGCTGATGACGAAGGAAGGCATTGCTGGTCAAATATCAATTAGAATGTATGATAAACACAAATCTAATATTTTAAAATAGATCTACAACCTAAAAGTTTACCCTAAAAGCTTGTCTAGACCACTAAGCTGATAGCTTCTAACCAACAGGTTGAGTATCTAGAAAGAAACTTGCAGTCTTAGCTGTGCCAGGCTGGCAAACCCAAATCTATCACAGACTTTATTGGGGTTAAGAAAATGGATGGACATTTAAAAAATTAAGCCTTCAAATTACATTTATTTTAATTTTTACAAATGCAGTCCAATGAGCAACACCTCTCATATTTAATGCTTGCCTTCAAGAAATATGTAGATAGGAAGAAGCCTGGAGCAGAGGGCAGCAAACACTTAACATAGAGAGCCAGACAGCAAATATTTCAGGCTTTTTAGGCTGTAGTCTCTGCCACAAATACTTATCTGTCATTGTGTGAGAGCAGCCATAGATAGTATGTAAATAAGTGAGTGGCTGTGTCCCAATAAAGTTTTATTTATAACCACTGAAATGTGAATTTCAGGTAAGTTTCATGTGACTGGTGTAACATCCTTTTTGATTTGTTCAACCATTTAAAATTATAGGGGCGCCTGGGTGGCGCAGTCGGTTAAGCGTCCAACTTCAGCCAGGTCACGATCTCGTGGTCCGTGAGTTCGAGCCCCGGGTCGGGCTCTGGGCTGATGGCTCGGAGCCTGGAGCCTGTTTCCGATTCTGTGTCTCCCTCTCTCTCTGCCCCTCCCCCGTTCATGCTCTGTCTCTCTCTGTCCCAAAAATAAATAAACGTTGAAAAAAAAATTAAAAAATAAATAAATAAAATAAAATAAAATTATAGTAACCATTCTTACCTTGCTGGATCTATAAAAAACAGGCGGTGGGTCAGGTTTGACCAGGGACCACAGTTTGCCCCCACCCCCCAACATACACACACACACACACACACTCTCTCTCTCTCTCTTCAGGCTCTTTCTATAAACAAAGGCTAACATAAGAAAACTGTACCTGCCCATGAGGGAGAAATGGGGCTGGAACTCCTTTTATTAATTGAAAGCTATTTTAAACTCTAGGGGTGGGGGGGGGGGTGGAAGGAACAAGTATTTGTTGAAAACCTAGTACTGTGCCAGGTACTATCCTGAAGGGTTGCGATTTCATTCAAACAATACTAGGAGATGTTATACCTGCACACTTTTCACAGATGAGGAAAGAGACTCAGAGAATAAACAGCTTTGCCTAGACCTGGTTCCCGGTGAGGATCTGAACACGGGTCAGTCTTCAGAAAACCTGTAATTTTTAATGTGGTATCTCAATGAGGGAAGAGCAGAGTTCATAGTAAAACCAGGAGGAGCATTAGCTGCACTGAGAACAAACTCAAGAAGCAGGAGCTTAGGGGCACCTGGGTGGCTCAGTCGGTTAAGTGTCCGACTCTTGATTTCAGCTGAGGTCATGATCTCGAGGTTCATGGGCTCTAGCCTCACCTCGGGCTCTGCATGGACAGACGGGAGCCTGCTTGGGATTCTCTCTCCTTATGTCTCTGCCCCTCTCCCATGTGGGCACATGTACGCTTTCTCTCAAAAGTAAATAAACTTTAAAAAAAAAAAAAAGGAACTTCAGAGCTTCAGGGAACAGGTGGCTTGAGCTGGAGCACAGATCAGAGAGTGAGAGTTTGCTGTTCTGCTAATAGAGCAGACCCAGAGGCCACCCCATACCGATCCAAACTGACTGGACAGTGTGCCCCCCAGACTGGCCTGTTGTGTGGGACAAGCAGTCCAGAAGTGCACTGTTAAAACACTTAATTTAATTAACGCCAGACTTTATAGCAAGTCAACTCCCACACGAGAGCTGGGGGTTTACCATTGCTGTTCTAAGAGACGGGTATTTAGATCGACTTCTGGTGTTTTCTTTTTTCTCCCCTTTTAACAAATATAATACATAGCCACTTTGTAGAGACTTTAGAGAAATATAGATAATAGGAACAAAAAATTATCCATCAAAATAATCACAGTTAATACTTTTGTGTAATGTTCTTTACATCTTCCCGGTCTTTTTTCGAGCAGGGACTATGCTATTAATATTGCTTTCTGCACCAAACAGATCACAGACGTGTTTCTGTATCATTTCCCAAAGTCACATTTACCAAATGTCCCCCCGAGACAAAGCAAAGCGGCCATCATCAGAAAGGCTGGTGTAGGCTTGCATTGTGTCAGTGCCTCAGGCGTTCATACCTATCACATAAGAGCGAGGTTTGCAAAGAGCACCCTGCCAGCCTATCTCAAACTTACTTAGTCATGGGATCCTTCCGTAATGTAACATTTGGAAAACTACTGTTCTACAGAATGTCCTTGGTCAAAAGCTTCTACATCATTTGTAACAGGTGCATAATATTCCATTGTTATTTAAATGGTCCATTGTAACCTATTATAAACAATACCATGTACATTTTTGCAGCTAAATCTTTATGAAACATTCATGGTAACTCCCTGGACACTCAATTGCTTTGTCAGGGATGTGACCATTATTTTTTCTAGAAATAGATATTATAATGAAAATTTTCTTTGTTTTACAGGAGAACTTGAATGTGACATTTCACTTTTAAATTTATTTCGTTAATAATTAACACTTGGACACTTCATCAGGCAAGTCTCTACTAGACGCTTAATATTCCGCGTCTGCACTAAGAGCAACATGAAAAAGCAACTGAAATTCCTATACTGCTGGTGAAAATGATACTTGGTACTTGGAAAAATGGTGGGCAGCATCTACAAAAAATGAACGCACGCACTCTGTGTATTAGTTTTCTAACAAATTACCACAAACTTAGTGACTTAAAACAAAACCATTGTTAACTCACAGTTCTGTAGAGCTGTAGTCTGACACGGGATGGCTGGGTTATCTGCTCAGGCACAGGGCTGAAATCAGGTCGGTAGGAGGACTGAATCCTCATCTGGAGCCTTTGGGGAGAAATCCACGTTCTAGCTCCGTCAGGGTGTTGGCAAATCCTGTTTCCTTGCTGGCTGCCAGCTGAGAGCCACCCTTAGCTCCTGAAAGCCACCCCCCAGTCCTTGCAATGTGGACCCCAGGATGATCAAGCCACCAATGATATGGCTAGAACCCCTGACGCTTCAAACTTCTCTGACTTCCTCTTCTGCTCCTGGCTGGAGAGGAACTCTGCTTTTTAAAGTGGCTGGTGTGATTAGATTAGGCCCACCTGGATAGCTCCCTCTCATAAAGCCCACCTGGAAAACATCTCTGTCATCAGGGCATGGAAGCTCTTTTTGTATTTTGTATTTTGCCTGCCGCCTCCTTTGACTCAACTCCAGTCCTCGATGCATACCCAACAGAAATGCATGCGTAACGTTTTCCAAAATACATGCATCGAATCCTAATAGAAACACGACTGAGTAGCCAAAAGCTGGAGAAAGTATTTAACGACAATAATGGTATATTTTTATAATTGTATACAGAAACGAGAATGAACAGACCACAGCTACTTACTTACACAAATGAACCTCACGCACACAATGCAGAGTCATGAGGCCAGTGTTTTACAGAACCAAGTTGGGGGGAACCTAACCCAGCCTAGAAAGTCACAGAAAGCTTTCTGGGGAAGGTACAACTTTTACTGCAAAGAATTAGAGCGAATGATGAGCGAAGGGAGGGCAGGACTGATTTTTCTATTGAAGGATTAATGGGAACGGAAGTAACATACTGTAAAAATTATAAGCAGCTGGGTATTATGAATGGATGGCAAAATGGGGGCGGGTGGAAATGGAGGCGGGTGGAAGATGGGGGCGGGTGGAAAATGGGGTGCCTAGAGAACTGGATGAGGATCAGAAGGTTGGAGAACTTTGCAGGCCATACTGAGAAGACTGACCTTAATCCTGCTGGTGATGGTGACAGAAGAGGTCCTTGCAAGGGGAAGGGCATGGACATATTTATAGTGGGGATCAGTGATACTGCAAAGTGGAAGGTGAAATTTCAAGAGGAAAATGAGGACACGGATTAGTTAGGAGGTTGTTTAAGGAGCCCAGGTGAGAGCTGATGGGAACCTGACTTAGCTGGAGGGAAGAGGGGAAGGGACAATTTTAGAAGCCTGGATGCCTTGTATCCACCGCCCTTCCCCAAATCCCCTCTTAAAGCCCTACCAACGTTTTTGTAGTTTTGAATCCTATTAGCTCTCAGAAGGTGCGTCTGGAATCCAGTCTGGATTTCCACCGGCAATATGCCCATCGCCCCTCAAGTCCTGCTAGAATGGGAGCTTTAAAAATTTTTTTTTTCAACGTTTATTTACTTTTGGGACAGAGAGAGACAGAGCATGAACGGGGGAGGGGCAGAGAGAGAGGGAGACACAGAATCGGAAACAGGCTCGAGGCTCTGAGCCATCAGCCCAGAGCCTGACGCGGGGCTCGAACTCACGGACCGCGAGATTGTGACCTGGCTGAAGTCGGACGCTTAACTGACTGCGCCACCCAGGCGCCCCTAGAATGGGAGCTTTTTAGACATTTTCTGTATAGGCAAATAACTGTACCTCATTATTTTACATTGTATTTCTGACTGAAAGCATTAACATTTTTAAAATGTTCACTGATTGTCATTTTGTAAAGTGTCAATTCATATTGTTTGCCAGATTTTTCTAAATGTGTTCATTTCTTCATATTGGCTTGTAAGAAGTTATGTATGAAAGATGCTAACCCTTTTGATACGCATTTTTCTGTAGCCACACCTTTTAATTTTGTTTAGTCTAATTTTTCATTGATAACAGTTTCACATTATTGAATAGTTAAATCCACTGGGGCGCCTGGGTACTCAGTCAGTTAAGTGTCCAACTTTGTCTCAGGTCATGATCTCGTGGATTGTGAGTTCAAATCCCACATGGGGCTCTGTGCTGACAGCTCAGAGCCTGGAGACTGCTTCAGATTTCATGTCTCCCTCTGTCTCTGCCCCTTCCCCACTTGTGTTCTCTCTCTCTCTCTCTCTCTCTCTCTCTCTCTCTCTCTGTCAAAAGAAAAAAAAGAATGAAACATTAAAAATTTTTAAATACTTAAATCTATTAATCTATTATTTGTTTCTACCTTTAGAGTTAATGCATTTAGTGTTCTTCTCTAATCATGATTTGTGAATATTTGCCTATATTTTCTTTGGGTGCTTTACTGATTTTATTTAAATCTTTAATTGACAGGGGCTCCCGGGTGGCTAAGTTGGTTGAATGTCTAACTCTTGGCTTCAGCTCAGGTCATGACCTCCCGGTTAGTGGGTTCGAGCCCCACATTGGGCTCTGTGCTGACAGCGTGGGATGCGCTTGGGATTCTCTCTCCCTCTCTCCCTCCCTTCCTCCCCAAAAAGAAATAAACTTAAAAAAATCTTTAACATAGCATTTATTTTGGTATATAGTATTCTGTATCTTAATGTTTTTCCAGATAACCAGTTGGCTAAACCAAATGGATAATTCATTCTTTCCCTATTAGTTTGGAATGCCACTCATAAAATATATTAAATTCTCGTGTCTTCAAAACGGGCTGTAATTCATGGTAGGCCAAATTCCCCTACATTAATTTTCTTTTACAAAATATTCTCAACTATTCTTGCAAGTAAGGGTTAAATTAGCTTCTCAAGAGTGAATTGAAATGTTTCCCATTCTTTTCTATGCTCTATATTCTTTTGTTTTTAAAATTTTTAAAATGTTTTATTTATTTTTGAGACAGAGAGAGACACAGCATGAGCAGGGGAGAGGCAGAGAGAGAGGGAGACACAGAATCCGAAGCAGGCTCCAGGCTCTGAGCTGTCAGATCCCGACGCAGGGCTGGAGCTCACAAACCGTGAGATCATGACCTGAGTCGAAGTCGGTCACTCAACTGACTGAGCCACCCAGGTGCCCTGCTCTATATTCTTACAGTTTAAAATCTAAAGGAGATATTGGTTCCTTAAAAGTTTGAGAGATTTTGCTTAGAAAATTTTCCGGGTACTGAAGTTGTCTGACATTTGTCAACTTCTTTTATAGTTTTTGGTCCATATAACTGTACCACCCATCAGAACTGTTCTCTGGGGAGCCTGGCTGGCTCAGTCAGTAGACCATGTGACCCGTGATCTCAGGGTTGTGAATTTGAGTCCCAAATTGGGTGTAGAGAGTACTTAGAAATAAAATCTTAAAAAAAAAAAAACCAAATACCAACCCTGTTCTTTTACTAAAAGAGCATTTAATCAAAATGTCCAAAATATTAATGTATTCTACCTACAGTTAATTTATCTTTTTATTCATAATATGCATTCAGATTTTCTTTTTCTTGTCTGGCTGTGTCAAAATTGTTTTATTGGTCTTTTCAAAGATCCACCTCTTGGGTTAAATATCAATCCCACTTTTATTCTTTCCTCATGCTTTTCCCAGATTTTTTTTTTTTCTTCAGTTTTTGGCTTCTTGAATTGATTGCTTGGTTTATTTTTATTTGTTCATGGATCTAAGCATGCAAGGCTCTAAGTTTTACTCAAGGTACAGCTTTGGGGTTTATTTTGGTTATATAATTTTTCCTAGTGTCATCAGCTCTGACTCTAATTTGTATTTTCTGTGATCTATGAATTATTTGACAGTATTTTAATTTCTAGTATTTAAAAAAATTATCCTTTTGTTATGAATTGCTCACTCTACTGCCTGGTGGTCAGAAAAAGTGGTCTACAATATGTTACTTATAGTCTTACTATATCCTATATTTTTGTCCAGATTCCATGGATATTTGAAAAGAAGATGCATATTATTAAAATATTTTTTTTAAGACTGGGGTTTTCATGAAATTGCATTTTTTGCATTTTTGCTTTGCATATTTTGATGGACTATTACTAGGTACTGTTATCTTTTCAATATAGAATGGGCCCATACAAAGCAATTTTTTCCTTATATTCTATTCTTTTCTGATATCAATATGATTACTCCTGAATTATTTTGGAGTTAACGCTTTGCCTTGTCTTTACCACTCTGTTTAACCTGTGTCATTTCATTTCAGGTGAGCCTCTAGTGAAATGCATGCATGCTTTTGGGGAGTCTAGCTGGCTCAGTTGGTAGACCAAACTGATCAAGAGGGGGTAGACCCTCTTGATCTCAGGGTTGTGAGTTCAAGCCCCATATTGGGTGTAGAGATTACTTTAAGTCATCTTAAGTAATGACTTAATGACTTCATTTCTTTGATCCAAATTGAAAACTGAGCTTTAAACATTCTTTTTCATGTTTTATTTTTGAGAGAGTGCAAGGGGGGAGGGGCCGAGAGATGTCAAAAGAGGATTCCAAGTGGCTCCTAGACAGCAGGGAGCCCCATGCAGGGTTTGAACTCAGGACCTGTGAGATCATGACCTGAGCTGAGGTCAGAAACTCAACCGACTGAGCCCCCCAGGTGCCCCACAAATCTAACTTTAAATAAGGATGTTTAGGTGACATGTGGATTCTATTTTCCTTCTTATTGGGTTTGTTTCTTGTGTCTCCCTTCTTTGGCTGTACATTGATTGATCAAGGCTGTTTTGCTAATTTGTCTTCACTTTCTACAAACCGTGCAAGAATTGATTATACTTCCCTTTTGTTTTCTACTTCGGATTGCTCCTCCCCTCCCCAACCAGCTGTCTATTTTTGCCATTCTAATGTAAAGGCTCCAATAAGCCACCAAGAACTTCAGATTCCTAAATACAGCGGACACGTTACTTTTCACAAAGCACCAGTCTTACTAAGCCCTCCAGTGACGTTCAACACGACTGATTATTCTGCCTCCTCCACTGCCCCTTATTCTATGACCCTGCACTTTTCTAGATTTTTTTAATTTTTAATTTTAGAGAGAGAGAGAGAGAGCATGAGCAGGGAAGTGGGGCAGAGAGAGTCTTAAGCAGGCTCTGCACTCAGCATGGAGCCCGATGCAGGGCTCCATCCCACGACCCTGGGATCATGACCTGAGCCAAAAATTAAGAGTCGGTTGCTCAACAAACCTCCACTCAGGCGCCCCAGGATTTCTCTAGATTTTGTCTTGATTTTGTTATGTTTCTGTCTCTCTTGTCTCTCTCTTCCCTCCCTCCCCCTCCTGTCTGTGATCTCATCCACTTGTGGCTTCGCTTACCATGACTGACTTCCAAATCTCCAGTCCTTTCTGAGCTCTAAACTCATACCATCGCTCTCTTGACATTTCCACGTGATGTCTGACAGGCACATCAACCCTGACATGTCCAGACACGAGTGCAGGACTTTTCCCTGGTGACAACGCTCTCCTTCCCTCCATCTTCTCAAATGCACTGACAGTAACCTGCTTGTTGCCCACGCCATAACCCGAGTGTCGTTACTGGACCTTTTTATCCTCTACCCCTGACCCCTCCCATCACTAAGTCCAAATGATTCTGCCTCCAATGTGTTTTTTGGAATTATTTGCTTCTTCCCACCTCCACTGCTAACAACCTGGTCCAAATGACCTTCACCTCCTGCCTGGACCATACAACAGTCTTCTTGCTACTCGCCCAGCTCCGTGCGAGCCTCTCTAAAACCCATTTTCCACCCGGCACCAGAAACAGCTTGCTGAGATACCTATCTGAAAAGAGCATTCTTCCACTTTAAACCTTCCCAAAGGTTCCTTTGGTCTTCGAATCAAAGTCAAACCCTGTACGACACTGCAGTACAAGCTCCCCACCCCCATGATCTGACCAATGCCAACCACCCCAGCTTCTCATCCCTTCTCCTTCTGTTTATATTCCAGCCGCCTCCCCTTCCTTGGGTTCCTCCAAAATGAACTCGCTCCATGGGCTCTCCTCACTCCTTCCACACTTTTGCAGGCCTGGCTCATCCCTGTCATCCAGGTCCCAGCTCAAAAGTTTAAGTCCCCTCCAAGAGACTCATTCTGATGTAGCCTTTCCTCCACACCCAAGTCACGTGACTCTATTTTCATCGTGCTTATCACTATCTCAAATTATACAGAAATGTTGTTTCTGTGTTTCCATCCATGGACATATAAACCCCTTGAACGCTTTTATTTTTCCACCTTTGTGTCCTCAGTGATGATCATGCCTGGCATTAAATAGGTGCTCAATAAAATGGGTCAAATGAAAATGACTCTCCGTAAATCCCACTACCCTGATGCAGGCATACAATGATGGAGAATTGGATTCAGCAGATCCAATACTGTCTATACCACTTACTACGTGTGTCTTTTAGCAAGTTATCTGACCCTCAATTTCCTCATCTGAAATATGTGGACAACAACAGTATTGACTGTAAGGAGCTGTACAGAGCTACTATCTGGATTAAATGAAAAAAAAAAAAAAACACCTAAGCACTTGGCACTATGACCACCAGATAATAAGAGCTTAATAAATTATAGTGAGCTAGTATATGTTTATAAATAACTCTCTCTCTCTCTCTCTCTCTCTCTCTCTCACACACACACACACACACACACACACACTTTGGTGTTCATCTTCGTTTGCCTTAATGTTTCTACTGTCCCGCCTTTGAGACCCCGTCTTGTGTGTTCTCATCAATATTACCTCTCAGGAGCAGAATCTGAGTCACTAACATTCTCTGACCAGTTCCTAGCCCACCCCAGCATGGCTGTGAGCTTTTATAAGCCTCTTTAAGTGATTTACCTAAAAACATAAACATTCTCCCTCCAGTATAATACAGCGAGTTCAAGCAGCCTACGTTCTGTGTACTTCCTCAGAGGTCCGTGAATAGTAAATATACCCAGGTCTATATAAACATCACGCAAGTTGAAAGACATAGAGTAAAATCATCTTTGCACTTACCATAAAAATCCTGTGAGTGCACGTTAAAGGGGTAACCTGCATTAGAACAAGATACGCCGCTTTTACAACAGGTACTGGCCGGGACAATTCAGTCTTTGTCATTTATTACTTTTATTTGGACAACATATATACATATGTACAAAATACCAACTGTCAGAATCCTCTTTTATAATTTCATTTGATTTACAAAAACGGGACAGCAAAATAACTTAGGTCACTAATACTGTACAAAAATAAAACTGATTAAACAGTTGTAAAGATCAGTATCTTACAGTGTTACAGATCATTCATCTGTTGTGAAAGAACATCTCAATCTATCCAGAGTGATGGGCGCTGTGCGAAATCTACCTGCAAACTGACAACTAATCAATTCCTGTAATATGACTACCAAATGTAAGTCTCAAAAGAAGCATGATGTAGAGTTAGACCTTAAAGCTGGGGCATCATTCCACAGTGGTGAAGGGCTTTCTTCTTTTCTAACCAAGGAGAGGAGTTATCATAACTCTAAAACTATTAAATTTTCCAAAATATGACAATTACTTACAGTATTAGATAAAACGACGTTTCTTTCTTTTTAAACACCTGCAACAGTCTTTCGAAAAATTCAGTTTGGTTAAAAAAGTAAACAAAAATTACTATCCTGCATTTGGATTTTTATACGTTAAATCCATGGTCTTTTTAATATAAAAAGTAATTCCTTCATAGTTTGAGTGTTCAATGAACTGTAGTAGTCCTATTTGAACCATATCTTGATATAGTAAATCTAATTAGAATGCTGGTTCCTGTTTTGTGGCATGTTAAAACAGGATTTATCACGAAGAATAAAAAGCCTTGAGTTTATACGTTACGTTACTATAACATGTAAGAGAATATCAAATGTGTGTTCTTCAACAACTTGAAAAGGCAAGTAACAACTTTTTTTGGGAAGTAAATTGTGCAATTTTTTTTTTTTTTAAAACAAGTTGCTGCATTTATATCCGCCTAAGTAAGTGCTGGACGAAAGCCACATATAGATTTACTCTTGAAACTACAAAGATTGTCTTTCACTGACTTTGCTTGGTTTTCCTTCATTTCTTTCTGCGAGGGGGAAGATGAGTTTGTCCAAGTTAGCGGGTTGCTAGGCAACCCCAAACTCCTCACTCACTAAAAGGCAGCCTGTAGAGGGTCACAGGCAGAAACATTCCATGAGCTCAGTTAAGAAAGAGACAGCCTAACCTATTTCATATGGGAGAACAGATGTCCTTAAAACTCATTTTGGACACAGAAATTAAAATTTGGTTTAAAATAAGCGTTTCAAAAATCTGAAACAGAGGTAGAAAGTGTTCTTTATTTTTCCTGACATGTTTTCCCGTGAGAAAACACTTTCCTTTTTATCTCAATGGACCGTTCCCAGTCCCTAATGTTAAAAGCAGTTCTCTTTACAGAACTACTAATACGACTACATTGGTGAAACAAACAAAAGTAAAACACACCATGCTAGTGATGGCTATTGGATTGGACGTCGGAGTCAGCCGTGACCCACGCCGGCTGTAGGAACCCACACTGGTTCTAAACTGTCAGGTGAAGTAACAAGTTCGCGGACAGGGAGGCACCCTGCGTTTGCGTGACACATCTCATAGCACACGTATCCACGAGAGTGCACCGGAGCTCCCTGTTTGAAATATCAGATAAAATTGCCAGAAAAGCACGATTTCTGACAAAAGAAAATGTAAACATTTCTCCCACGATCACAGCTGACTCCCCTACTTGAGGTTTCTTCTTAGCTATGAAAACAGTTCATTTTTCTGGCCAACGTGACGGCCAAAATTAAGTTTGCAGGTAAATGGCGGATTACGGATGCAGTGGTTTAGGCCATTGCAGACACCTGGATACAAGACATATATAGTGGTGAGGCTTCTGATGGAAAAGATACAGTGATGTGTTTTCCTTCGTACGTATGGAAGTGTGCCTTTCGTTCTCCAAAAGGGACAGTTTTGAAGTCACCTTGGAAAGCATCAGGGTATTTTCCCTCGGGACTCACTCCTCACAGGGATGTGCTTTTCTGTTCCTTTCACACAACTCTTGCACCTGTTAATGGGAGTTTGTGGGAACATGGGAAGGAGACCAACAAATCTTTCCTCCACAAAATAGGTGTTTCCAGAGCAACTTAAGGTCATGCACCCATTCAAATAAAACCCAACAGAGTCAAAACCCTCTCCCTTCGTGGCATTAGAACAATAAGATGACGTTAACTAAAAGGATCGGAAAATTTGGAAAAGTTAATAGAGTTAAAATTCTGTTTGTTCTTTTTGAAATTAAAAAAACAAAAATACTACCCTCCTTCTCCTTCAGCATCTGTTGTGTATATTCTGCCCTCACATCTCTGCCATGATTTCATAGGGAAATGTGTATACTGTAAAAAAAAAAAATAATAATAATAATAAAAAATAAAAAATAAAAAAAAAAGCAGATTATAACGTGGTTCCAAACAGAATGTCTGCTTCTATCCCTAAAGCATGTACTGAACTTCTTCATCCTCTGCATTAAGAAAATAAAAGTGCAGCTTATGTTCAAAAAGTACGAGTCATACAAAGCAAGGCTTCAAAGTTCTGTACTTAGTGTAACCTTTTGAAGGTTTGTCTCGATTAGTATAAATTCAGACTGCTTACCCATTGACTATAAGTAACTTTGTTTTGTTTTGTTTTGTTTTCGAGTCTTTAGATGACAGATCATGCTGGAACAGGTGCGCTCTTGCTTGCGTAAAGACAGCTGTGCTATGGCGTGGTGGGCGGCTGGTTGTTCTTTGTCTCAAAGGTTAATAACGTGATTCAAGAGAGTGGTTTTGCTAAAGAAACCGAAGCACACTCGTCATTACATCGAAGAGGGTAAGAAGACAACTCCGAGAGGCAGCAAGCAGGAAGGGCCCAGCATCACTGTGTGATGCCGCAGGTCAGCTCACCCAGTCCGACATATGTACACCAGTGTTGAATCTTTAAAGGTCTACCCCGCTCCTGGCCTTATCCCCCCCCCCCCCCGCCCCCCTCCGCCCCCCACCCCACCCCCCCCAAAAAATAAAGGAGAGAGAGAGAGAGAGAAAGAAAGAAAAGCATTTGCCTTCCCTCCAACAGTCAGAGACGGTCAGAGTGCCTCTGCTTGGGGACCAAGTGTGGACTTTGATCTCAGGCTACGCTGTGCTTTTTAGAAAACCAGGCGGGGGGACAGGGGGCGGAGGGTGTGACCGCGGGGCGGTGACTGGGGGGGAGGGGGCGGCGGGCGGGCGCGCCCCTCCCGGGGTGGAAGGGGGGTGGTGGTGGTGGTGGTGGTGGTGGTGGTGGTGGTGGTGGCGGGGTTGGGGGGGTGCTGGGGGGAGGGGAGGTGACAGTCCTGTCCGGCGGGCGCGCCCGGCCCTCACAAGGGGTTGGCCAGCGCCTTTTTGGAGCGCTTGATCATACTGGGGTGGAACTCGGTGTGGCGCCGGGCGTGCTTGGTGAGGTGGTCGCTCCTCATGAAGCGCTTCTCGCACAGGGGACAGCGGAACTGCTTCTCGCCCGTGTGCGTCCGGTAGTGGCGCGTCAGCTCGTCCGAGCGCGAGAACTTTTTAAGGCAGTCTGGCCACGTGCAGGGGAAGGGCCGCTCACCTGCGAGAAGGGAGGCAAGACAGGGCGCGGTGACACAGCACATCCCAGGAGTGCGCGCTCCCAGCCGCCCCTCCCCACCCCCGGGACGCGCAGGGGGGACCCCCGGGACCTCAGACAGTGACTGCCTTGGGACCGGCATTAAGCCGCCCGCCCCGGGGGGCACCGAGCAGACGGTTCCGAGAAGCATCTTCTCAGAGCACGTGAACTTGCTATTTTATGCCCCAGGGATCCCTGAGAGCCTTGGACATTCTCATTCGGTTGCTCAGGTTCTCTCCCAGAATCAAAACCCTCAGCCCTTGGCACTGTGCCAAGCACTGTGGACCTCAGGCCGCACGTCCAACCAACCCCCACCCGGAGCTGAGACCCCCCTCCAGCTGCTGAGTGCCCTGGCCACCCAGCGTCTATGTCCCCAAGCCTGGTGACAGCCCCTTCCCCGCCCCCGACAGGAAAGCTGGCTTGCTCCTGAGCACCTCGGCCAGGAACACTTTCAGGGACATGAAATCTGCTTCCATGCAAAAGGCCTCGCTTTAAGTCCTATTGCCTTAACACAAAACAGCTGTGTGTTCCCTCCTTTGGGTGTCCGAAGACAGCCATGGTGTCTTTCTCCGATCTCTTGTTCAGACCCAACAATCCCAGTTTCTTCCATAGAACAATGAACGTCATTCTAAACTGTTAAGAGGGAAGGGCTCTGCTGAGTTAACTCACTGAATGCTCACAGGACTCCCCGCGGAGGTGGCCCATTTCACAGATGGGGAAACAGGCTTTTAACACCTGCCAGGTGTTTCTGGGGCGCCCCTCCCACCCCCCTTGTGGTCACTTTCCTCAGATTCAGCATATTGTCTGCACGTCACACTGAAAATGCAGCTAAGCCTCACCCTCCAGACGTGAACAGGCCACCTCCTGGCCCCGGAATGGCAGGAGAGGGCCTGTGCCCACGTTTGCCCGGGTCGCCCGCAAGCACAAAGGCGGAATGAGCTGTTTAAGACGAGAGTGTTGTGTGCTCCTCTTGTGAGCGCCTGCCTGCCTGCTTCTCACCTCCTTCTAGCAGAGCCCAAAGTGGATGCTTCACAGACCCAGGGCTACAGGCTCCTGCCCTCCACAGAACTCTCCAGAAGAGTACATGTTTTCTCACTCCCGTCCCCACCTTCCTGGCTGAGAGCTGTCCAGAGTGGTGCATCTGAGTCATCCAAATATTATTCATCCTTCCCCTCCCCCCGGGCCAGCTTCTCTTACCCGGTGCCAGAGATGTAGACATACTGACAATAAGGACAAAACCAAACCTTTGTCAGCTTCGTGACAATTTCCACACGGCTAAGGTTTTATTTGCTAGTCTCTCCGCAGAACAATGGCCCTCACACCCCGTACGACCTCCTTGTTCTTATGGGAAGCCCGGCATGGGCACAACGAATCTGTGTAAGTACATTCGTTATATGTGGGTCTGTGTGTAAATCCCCACGGAGCCGGGGGCTGAAAAGCCACAGCAGCACAAGGCAAGAGCAAACCAGCGAATGCCAAACCAAGGTGGACACGGGTGCTGGGGTTAATGAGGCATGAGGATGCTCGAAGTCTCCAGGAAGGGCCCCCAACCCCCCAAAACAAAAAGAAACCTCGCTTCAAACCCAAACCCTCTGAAACACTCAACGACGTGGAATCGAAAACTACACTTTAGCATCTTCTGCTGGACCCAACGGCACCCTACCCGGTTCAGAACTTTGGAACAAAAGGTGGAATGCAGTGTGCCACAGCCCAGCAAGGTTGAGCCTCCTAGGACAAGGACAACATCATGTGTGGTCGTGTGCTGTTTATACTGCCGTGCACTGAGTAACTGCCCACGCGCATGCTACGTATGTGAGTGCATGTGTGTGTGCAGAGCTGAGTCTGTTCATCCTCCAGATCGCTCACATGACCAAAGCCTGCTCAGAAGTTCCCGGATCGCTGGGGGGAGACAACTTCTGCCTGTTGCAGAACGAGACGGCCACCAAGTCCTCTTAATCCCGTGAGGGGTCTATGGGAGAGATGTTCTCTTAAATATGTTCTGTTAACATATACAACAAAGGGTCAGAATTCACACAGCAATGAATTTTATAACTATAAAAGCAAACCAACCGAGACCGAAGTGAACAACCCTCTCTTATCTCTCCGTCCCGGAGCCGTTCTCTCCACTGCTTTATGACTTGGTGGTGAGGAAAGCGACCGAAAGGAAAAGCTCAGTGTTTTCTCAATGCTTGTTAGGACAAAAACTCATTGGAGGGATTTTCTCGGAGGAGTGGTAATGTGGGTTAGCTTACTCACTGGCACATGTTTCTTTCAAGTGAGTCAGGAGAGGAGGTTAATTTATTGGAAAGGATCTGTGTCCACTGTGGGGAAAAATGGATCAGAAGACCTCTCTGCTGTGGGCTGGATTGGAAAAGAAAGAAGGCACTCCTCCTGTTTTAGGAAGATGGCTTTGTGGAAGCGATACTCAACGGAAAATTGTCATGAAGCCTGAATCGGCTGTAAGTACAGAACTTACAAGCATTTATGCTTACAATTCACAATTCACGTATGTTTCAAGTGTAATCAGAGTCCCTTCCCATTGAATTCACCTTTGGTCTAGCTTATGCCTACCCTGTCTTCACTGCCCTCCATGGTTGTCACCACGTGACTGCTCTCTTCCTTCTAACCCAGATGCTGCCATTGACCTAGCATCTTTATCCCTGTTGCAGAGAAGAGGGGACCACCTAGTGAGCCCAGAGCAAATCAGAGCCAACAGTAGCGTTTGTTAGACTCATATTACTTGTATAATTCAACCTTACAGTTTCTAAGCATTTAAAAAAAGATCTACTTGTCAGTGACTTCCTAGTGTAAAGGCACCAGGATCATTTTGATTCTTCTTGGATCCCTTGGAAAAACATTAGGAGATTTTTGGTCAGCGATCTAAATCAGGGGTTTAGCAAACTACAGCCCACAGGCCAAATCTGACCTGCCATCTATTTTTGTAAAATTCCATGAGCTAAAAATGGGATAAACACCATTCTTCTATTTGGTTTTTACCAAATAGTTGGGAGGAAAAATCAAAAGAATAATAATATTCTGGGAGAGGAGAAACTTTGATGGGATTCAAATTTTCGCGTCCATATACAAAGTTTATTGGGCCAGAACCATGCTCATTTGTTTCTGTATTATTATCTCCGGCTGCTTTTTCACTATAACAGCAGTCTCACATGGTTGCAACCGAGACTGTACGGCCCATGAAGTCTAAAATATTTGCTATCTGGTCACTCGTAGACACTGGGCGGACACATGATCTCAGTCTGAAAATCTGAACTTGTAGCTGGTGTGCACCAGAGTTTGCAAATCCAAACATCTTCAGGAGTCAGACGCATAATAAAAATGGGTGTGGTGTGCCTGGGTGGCTCAGTCAGTTAAGCATCTGACTTCAGCTCAGGGCATGATCTCATGGTTCATGAGTTTGAGCCCTGCATCGGGCTCTGTGCTGACAGCTCAGAGCCTGGAGCCTGCTTTGGATTCTGTATCTCCCTCTCTCTCTGCCCCTCCTCTGCTCATATTCTGTCTCTCTCAAGAATAAATAAACATTTTTAAAAAATAAAAAAAATAAAAATGGGTGAAATGCCAGGTGTATTAGATCATGGATTGTAGTGGAATCCATGGCCGACTGGATGGCTCTTTGTCCCCTCAAAGGCATTCACATTCAACACTTTATAAAACATTGTGCCAGTCAAACAATGCGTGTGTGCAGGAAGCCTGGATTCTTCTTGGAGACTTACAATTTGTATCCCTTTGAAACCATCTACCTCTTTAACCCAGTGAAGAGTTTGCACACAACCTACTTTGGGATACATTTCAGCCTGTTAGCTAATAATAGACACATAATAAGGTATCATCCAGAAAATGATACATGTTTTGCACCTAAGAAAGTATGGAATGGAGAAATCGTAGGTAGAGAAGGAACAGAATTTAAGGCTGCATGGGACCAGAGATGGTGGGCAGAGAAGAGAGGCCTGCCCGTCATCTTGCAGCCAAGAGGAAATCAAATCAGGCCTTTCTTTCAGCTCAGCACTAAGGCCCACAAAGAACAGGTAGCCTTCTTCACACAGAACGAATCATATGGCAAAGCAACTATCAATTAAAGAATCTTTAAACTTGTCTTTAGTATTAATGAGCAAGCTACCATCCTCCAGGGGGGTTGGGGAAAAGGAACAGACATGTACTAGTGTTTTATTTCTGGCCTTTACAGGAAAACATAGCCAGAGGCAGTGACACAATAAACTCTTGCTTTACTGGAGCAGAGCTGTTAACAGCACAAGTTCCTCTGCGTTCTCATTATTTATACACCACTCCCCTCCCCTTTGAGCAACGCGCTAAGCACCTCTCGCTGACAGACTCCGCTCAGAGTATAAAATAAACTTGATCAGAACGGCTACTGAATACTGCACCTGGTGTGTAAAAGACTTCCTTTGCAGAGGCAGGTCAGGCCTCCAGAAGGCTCCTGGGCCTCCAATGGGTTCAAGCGAAGAGGAGTAGAGCCTGCTGGCTACGTGCTTGCCTGCTTAGCACAAAGGACAGGGCCTCCACCCGGCTTGGTGATTAGTCGACAAGCCAAGTGGGGAGTTCTCCATAAAGAGGGAGAAAGACTACAGTGGGAGGACTGCTAACTGGCTATACTCAACCCCCCTCCAGGCTCCCCTGAGTTCAGACAGGCTGCCCCTGGGGTACTGGCCTGGGGTCCGGGAGACCCCTGCTCTCAATGCTCTGCTTTCCCACCTGGTTCTCCTTCCCTTCCACAATGCCACAGAAGGACCTAAAATGGGCTAAAGCAGGAAGGTTAAAAGTACAAACTCTGAACCTCCCATTGCTTCTGACAAACGTAACTCCATCTAGTAAAACCAGAAGGGATCTCTAAAAATGCCAATGAAGAAACACAGCTTCTCGCGGATATACAAAATAAGGGCCACTTCTTCAGGAAAAAGTAGTGTTTTTTGATCGAAAAAAACAAGTAGGATTCCAGAGATAAAAGGATAATTTGATATTAGAAAATCATATTGATATGGATCCCTGTTTTAACGGACCAATACATCCGCTCCTACCCTCACACACAGAATCTCTTGAAAAATGCAAAATGGCGTTTGATAAAATTCAACATCCATCCCTAATAAAAAGCTTTTAGGAAAATAGAATGATTCCTTAACAGGATAAAAAATATAGATCTGAAACCTTTTCCTAGCAAGGTCAATAGTAAAATAAAGGTAGCATTCTATTAAAGTCAAGCTCAAGGCATGGATGGACACTGCCCCCATCATTATAGCTGCTTAATGTTGTTTAGGAAAAGTGAGTGAGCACAATTAGATAACAAAATAAGACGTAAATCACTGGAAGGAGAAGGTCGAATCAGAATTATTTACAGCTGATACAACTTTCTATCTGGGAAGTCTCAGAACAATAACCAAAAAAACTAATATAAATTAAAAATGCATTCACAGGTGTAAGTATACAAAAGAACAATGATTTTCTTACATGCTAACCACAGCCAATCAGGATAAACCTACGCTAAAAGTTCAGGACCGACCTGCATGAAGAAAATCATAAAACTCTGATATAAAGGAAAATGGATATTGGAACATTTCTCATGTTCTTCGATGGTAGGACTCAATGGCGTGAATGTGGCAATTCTGTGCAGATTCATCTATGAATGTAACACGTACCATAGAAATTCTTTTTTCGTGAACCTGACAAAATTATTCTAAAGTTAATTTGGAAGACTAAATACACTCAACTCGCCAAGAAAATTTTGCAATAGGACAACAATAAGTGAGCACTTGCAATACCAGTGATTAAAATGTATGATTAAAGCTGCAATAATTGAGATAGCACGAGACCAGCACAGGAAAAGACGAATCAGTGGAACAGAGTCAAGTCTGAAAATAAACCCAAGGCTCGACAGGGATGGGGGTCTTTCAAATTAGTGAAGAAATGAATGTTTAATTCAATAAATGGAATAGACATCTGGTTAAAAACATTAAATCTGGATCCCTGCCTCATACCTTTCCCTTCAATAAATTCTAAACGAGCTCTATACATAAATGTAAAAAATAAAACCGCAGAGGTGAGAGAAAATATAGGCGACTATTTTTAGAATCCTGAAGTGGGGAGAAGGCTGTCTAAATACGAAACCAAAGGCAAAATCCTATCTGAAGCATAGTTTTGAGATACAATAAAAAATTTTAAACTTTTGCATAGTAAAAATATATATAGGTGAAAAATTTTAAGAGCCAGAACAGTGAACTAGTAAAGGAAATTCCAGCATAAGACAAAAAGTTAAAATCCGTAATATGAAATGGACACTGAGAAATCAAAATTAATAACCCAATTTAATAAAATTGGGCAAAGATACAAATAAGTAATTAATAAAATAAGAACTACTAATGGCCAATAAATAAATATATGGCAATATATTCAATCTCACAAGTAACCAAAACATGCCAATTAAGACTCGGATGAAATATACATCAGGCTGGTGAAAATGTAAAGAAGTGTGTTCACAGACCTATTGCTGATGGAGGCATAGGAAACCGACCTTTTACTGCATGAGTGGGACTTATAACTGATCTAGTGCTATCTGGCAATGTATTCATCTAGGAATTATTTTTGGTAATAATAAAGAACACAGAAGTATACAGGGATACCAGCATTGTTCATAAAAGCTAAAATTTGGTAACAACTTAAATGTCTGACAATAAAGAAAGGGTTTGATACATTATAGTGTATCCATAAGGTGGAATAATATGTACTTGTTACAAAGATACTAGATCGTTACAGAATGAAACGGGAAAATGTTAGCAATACACCACTAAGTGAAAAGGACAGAGTATTATCTGCTGTATATGTATATGGAACATCTATGGAGAGAAAAAATCCTGGAAGACTATATACAAAATAGGAGCAGTAGCTATCTACAGGTGGGGCGGGGTGGGGGGAGGGGAGGATAAAGAATAACATTTTCTTTCTGTAATTTTCCCGTATTTTCTGATTATTTTTGTAAACAGTTAAGTACAAATTTATGAGACAAAGTCAGAAAAAAAGGCAACAGAAAACAAAGGAAGCATGCATTTGAGTTTAAATGTTTCCACAAATGGGTGGATCTTTGATCAAGAATATATTCTACCTGGAGAAGTGGGGGCCGGGTACTTATTTTCTATTGAGAAATTAACACTCCCGTGTCCGAGACCAAAGTAAGAAGGATCATTCTGTTTCCTTCTCAAATTGTTAGAAAGTGAGAAACTTTCAGAACGTACTTCGTGTGTTTTTTCTCACTCTTCCTTCACCCCCTCCTCTCCTCCCTTTTCTATATATGAAGGGAAAACTGCCCTCCAAGGACAGACGAGAAGCCCCCTCCAGACGCAGTGTTAATAGGACAGTAATGGTAAGGCTGCCCCACGGAGGGGTGAGTTTGTTGGGAAGCAGGGCAGTGAGCGTGTGCAGAGGTACAAAGCCCGGGGTCCAATACAGGGTTCATGGGTGAGACTGGCTGGCCGCATACCCACACAGACCTGCCCAGATCCCAGGCCTTCGGCACCCCCATCCGGTTGTCCACTATCATCTGTCCTCATTCCCCACGGGACAGTCAAGTTGACTTGTGGGTACAAGATGGGAGCCTTTGCTCTATTGTTTTTCTTGTGTGCTACCACCAAGGGTGGAAGTGCCCATGGACTTGACAGAGGAGGTATGTAGGCCATCTTTGGGAGTAGACAATTCTATGCTTCCCTGCATAAATCGTTCCAATTAATTATGACCTCAAAAATCAAGAAACCAAAAGCCTCTTGTTTGCTCCAGAAAATACTGCTACCTACATATGCATATGTAGATGTTCTGAAAACACAAAAGCACTTGACAGGCCTAGAAGCATGATCCTGCCCAAATGCCATCCCATCATACTGCCATTTGCTCTCGGCCCCTCTTTGAATCCCTCTTGTGATCTGGTTTCTTTTTATATTTTATTTGTTGCTACCACAGAGTCATTTTAGAGTCTGAATGGGAGATTTTACTTCCCAGCCCCTGTGTTTTTCTGTGGAGGGAAGCTTGCCTCATTCTTTAGGTTCTGAACTGGGAAGTGTGTCTGTAACATCTGTCACACGGCACTTCTTCAATGCAACGTGTTGGCGTCCAGGAAGCAAGCCCGTCCGAATATTGTGTGTGTGTCCCCGGCCTCAACTGATCTGTCAGACAGCTCATGCGCTGGGACCTCAGATGTGGAGACGGCAGACAACAGATTCGGGACTCTAGGCAAAAAGTATGTCCCGACGTCTTGGTGATACAGTCCCGATCTCAGCAACTCTGCATTGGCACAGGTGGAGTGACCTCCCCACAACCACACACACCGAGGTCCAGGCCCAGATCCGCTGGTTCCCATGCCCACATCCTTCCTGCCATCCCAGATCACACTGCTTCTGCCCAGTTGTTTGTGGGAAAGAGAACTAATAAATAACCCACTAAACATCGAACAGGATGTAAGTGTTTAATGGCAAAACTATCCTGAGAACACAGATCCTTGAATCTTTGCATTCTGGGTGACTTTTGTAACCATCGAATTCAAACCTGTCGTGTTTCAGATCACACTGACTCAGGGCAGATTACTCGCCCAGAGATGAGAACCGGTTTTCTTTTTCTTTCTTTCTTTTTTTTTTTTTTTTTTAATGTTTATTTTTATTTTTGACAGAGAGAGAGACAGAGCATGAGCAGGGGAGGGGCAGAGAGAGATGGAGACACAGAATCCAAAGCAGGCTCCAGGCTCTGAGCTGTCAGCACAGAGCATGACATGGGGCTCGAACTCACAGACCTCGAGATCATGACCCGGGCCGAAGTCGGACGCTCAACTGACTGAGCCACTCAGGTGCCCTGAGAACCGGTTTTCAAATTCCTCCTTCGGTTTGGAGCACAAGACAAGATTGGATGCAACACAAGAGCAAAGGCGCTAACTCAAGGCAGAGACAGCCTTCTACTATGTGATTCTCTCATTCTCTTATTCCCGGGCTCTTCCTTCCAGCTGGATTGGCTTGAGGGGCAGGGGTGGGGGTGGGGGCAGGCATTTACGGTTTAAAACAAATAAGTGCTGCTGAGCTTTAAGTTTCAAAATAGGGTCTGAAAAATGGAAAGCAGATCCTGAAGTCCTTAAATTTAAAGTCTCTTGATTGGCCAGTGCTTCCTACCAAGACCTGAGCTATACAGAGAGGCTGGAGGGGCTGAGTTTGGAGAACAGACGTAGAGGTCCCTAAGAAGTGCCCCGCATTCTCTATTCTGCTAATAACAGGGGTGGGCAGTCCCAAGGGGGCCGACCACTGCTGACCGCACCAGCCCCTCTGGAAGGTCCCCACAGGCCAGGACACCTGAGGG
This sequence comes from Prionailurus bengalensis, assembly GCF_016509475.1. Classification (NCBI taxonomy): domain Eukaryota; kingdom Metazoa; phylum Chordata; class Mammalia; order Carnivora; family Felidae; genus Prionailurus; species Prionailurus bengalensis. The sequence goes on from NC_057359.1 coordinate 12,849,632, forward strand.
ATCAGGCCCACGACCACACGGCTGGGAGAAGGCCACAGGGGTCCTTAGTCACAGAATGCAAGGATCTATCACCTGCAGCCATTGTACAGCGATCCTCTTCAGCAGAGGATGCCAGGGCATGAGGACCAAGACCCAAGCTAGAGCATGACACCCCAGGGGAGACCACCAAGGTCAAAGGATGGTGCTCAGCGGACGGTGTGCAACATCGACAGCCCTTTCCTGATGCCAAGATGCCAAAAAAAGAGGTGGGCCTCTTACCGACCAAATGCTAGATCACTCCCAGGAGAAAGGCAAAGGGAGAGGGAGAGACAACTCTGATTTTGCAAACACTTACCCAAAGAAGAACACCATTCAATAGAGAAGTGATGGAGACACGCTGAATAGGATCAAGAGGAAATTTCTCAACCAACAGCACAGATGGGTGGGGGTGAGGGGGGGCTCGAGAACCCAGTTCTGACTGTGGACAGTTACACTGTGCACACCCCAGGTTTTAGTGGGAAATTCGTGCCCAGTGCACACAGGCGCTTTGGAAGGCCCCGAGACTTTCGGCATCCTTAGCAGACACAAAGATAACCTTTCCGTTTGTGCACTTAGGTGAAATCATGTGGCATCCACAGCTTCCGGTCTGGAGTGGCCGCTATCCAGAGGGCCGGATCTCTGAGAATACCACGGGTCGGCGACAAAAAATACAGGAGATGAGACTGCCGTCTTGTTAGAAAACTGTCTGGTCTACCTGCCAGCCAGGCTGTGGCACTCGCCACGACTCAGGGGGCCTAGTGATGCTGTGGCACTGTTGTCAGCCTCTTGTCCCTGGGCTCAACCACTGTAGGACACTGCCGGCCCTACAGGAGGGCTGCAATGACCGCAGGCCATGTGGGCCACTATCAAATCATTTTTCAAGCTTTAATGGAGTGAGCCATTAATTCATATTGCCTGGGCCCCTGGGTGGCTCAGTCAGTTAAGAGTCTGACGCTTGAATGTGGCTCAGGTCATAATCTCACGGTTCTGTGGGTTCGAGCCCTCCACTGGGCTCTGTGCTGACAGCATGAAGCCTGCCTGGGATTCTCTTTCTCTCCCTCTCTCTCTGCCCCTCCCCTGCTCATGCTCTCTCTCTCTCTCTCAAAATAAAAAAAAAATTCATATTGCCTGGTGTTTGGTGACCACAAAGCTTGGAGGAACTCAGCCATCCGAATTTCCCCAAGGAGTCCCCCTGCCCGGCTCCCCCCACATCTTCCTCGGGAAGAAATAACTCAGGTTAGAGGGGGAGAGCCCACGTTTCTGTATGCTGGGGACCCCCTCCTCCCCCCCGCCGCCCTGCCTTCAGAGGGATAATGCACACCAGACAAGCCTCTGGTGGCTGGCCACTGGTAAGATTTATGACACGAAAGAGAGGAAGCCAGCTCTTTCTGCTTATTTTTGTTAAAACAGCAGTGGTACAAAACTACCGTAGAATTATGGCAGCATAGGGATTTAAGTCATTTTTATGTGTTTTTTGTAAGTTATTTTTAAGAGCTAATTTTTGCCTCTTACAATTTATTATGGTGTTTTTGTTGGGCACCATGCGCTGAATAGACTCCTGAATCCCAACGGGAACTGTCGTATAAACAGCCCATCTTTGTAAAGATGGGGCCTTTATCTATTAACACACAGGGTGACAAACGTTCACGTAAGCACAACTCATTTCTCTGGGCATTAAAACAGACAGACGGCTGGAATTCAGACCAAGCAAATGGCTCTGCTTATCACACTGCTGCTGTTAACCTTATTCCACGAGAGGCTTTGGGTACTGGCTTCTAGAATATCCAGAGAAGAGGACTTACAGGTATGAGCCTGAGCACGTGAAATAACATGTTGAAATAACCTATTTCCTGCAAAGACCATTTAGTACATGCACTGGTGGCCTATCTTTTAGGATGAATTCCAGAGATAGTTCAGAGTCCTTTCTGTTCAAAGAGGAGGGGCAAAAAGTGTTGTCATACTAATCTGTCTCTCATTTTGTCAAACTTCTGCTCTTTGGACCATCCTGTCTATAGTTCTACGTGGGCAGACAGAGTGGGTATCTGTTGGTTTTGCCTGTCCGGCATGCATTGCCTCTTTTGGGTACTAAATAGCACACCTTGAATTTCCTTTTGGAAACCACCCCTTCCCCACTCTAAGTCTATGTGATTTCGGGGTGGGGAGTAACCCCACACCCCAAAGCTTGATTGAGTTCAGGGACAGACACAAGGTTCTGACTCCACTGTGAAGATTGAAGCCTGTGACTTTTGCTGGAATCATTCGGGAAGGAGAACTTTCCTTCCACAGGGCTTGCTGAATTGGCAGGATGGGAGTCTGCTGATGGCCACCTTACCGCCGTCCAGAGACAGGCTGCACACGGATGAAGCCAAAGCAGAGGACAGCGGGGCTGAGCCAGGGAGGGAGCCAGACACTGAGTAGTCGAATCCAGAGATACCAGAAACTAGGGCTACCCCAGATGTGTTGGCAATTTGAACCCGTCAAGTTTTATTTTTTATCGAGCCAGACCAAGATTGGATTCTGTTGTTTGTGACCAAGAGTCCTAAGACAGACCCAGGAACAGGTTCTTTTTCCATTGGAAGAAAGAAGGCTCTGAATAACTACTGGAAAGTATAGGATAGGTCTGGTTAGAGTCCAAGATTTCTACAGATATTTCTAACCAACGTTCACAAAAATCATCCATGAGCCCGAGTCAGAACACAAGAGTAGAGAGCTAACCACTGGTAGCTTTGGAGCCAAGTTCAGGAGAGCCATGCAAAACACAGGGTCGCTTCCCACCGGTGGAAGGAAGCCCCAGGGGTCCAAGTGAACAATTCGGGCGTGACTCCAGCAGCTAGAAACATGCTAGGAAAATTCCAGAGTAACCTTGGGGCTAAGGTAACTAACTCCAAGTCTAATTCCTCCTATAAAAGGAGAGTAAGAGTACTTTCCTATCTCATAGAACTTCTGTGAGTTTATACAGGACAATGCATGTAAACTATTTGGCTTAGAAGTTGGTATATAATAAATGCTGGATGTTACTGCTATTACTGGTATTATTACTAATAGGACGACTACTAATATTAATAATTTTCTACTATTGCTGTTATTCACAACGTTGGCAGTGCCTGCTTTCTGCATGTAGCCCAGCTCTATGGGTGGAGCGGTCGCTCGAGAAATAAGTATTATTCAAATAAATGACCTGCTGCTGGACAGATCTGGAATTGTAAACAAAAATTCTAGGAACATCCAGGGCTTCTGGGAAATACCTGTAACTTATTTTTTTACTTTTTCAATACATTTTATTTTTATTAAGTTTATTTTGAGAGAGGGGGAGGGAGAGAGAGAGAGAGAGAGAGAGAGAATGTGCGGGGAGGGTTGAGAGGCGCAGAGAGAGAGAGGGAGACAGAGAGAATGCCAAAGAATCCCAAAGAATCTGTGCAGTCAGCACAGAGCCTCCCACGGGGTTAGATCTCACAAACCACAATATTATGGCCAGAGCTGAAACCAAAGGTCAGACACTTAACTGACTGAGCCACCCAGGTGCCCCCTAAATTATTTTTTAATTATAATTCTTGATGTGTGGAGACAGTGTCTGAAATGTTTTAAATACCTCATGTGATTTAACTTGCAGAGCAATTTCATGAGTATAGAATCAGTGAAACCCATTTTACAGATGGGAAAACTGAGGCTCAGAGAGTTTTCGCTGTACCAGAGTGGCAGAGGCGGGACTCAAGCCCAGGTCTAAAGGCCCGGAAGCCCATGCTCTGCTCTCCCTACTGCAGGAGAGCCCCCTCCTGGAGCTGCCCTGCATGCTAACTCTCTAGGATGGGCTGGTCTCCCACCTACTCTTCTGACTACCTCCATCCCATCAGAGCTGGCCCCCTGAAGGGAGGGGGTGAAACCTTCTTTTCTCTTTCTTTGAACCAAGATGATCCATACAGTTCTTTCTAGTTCTGAAATGTCCATAAAGCTTTTTTTTTTTTTGTCCGTTGCCTGCCCCTGGGACTCTGGGAGGCACTCACTTCCAAAACAACAGAGACTTGCCTTGGAAAAATGTTCACACTTTGTTTCAAACAAAACACTGCTGCCTGCATTTCAAATCCCTGTCATTAATTTTGCATGGCTTAAGCTCCTGTCTCTTTATTTTCATCTATGTAAAGAATGTCCTCACTTTTTAAAAAGGCTCAATCAGGGATGAATTCCATTCTCCTGTTCAAATCTGTGATCATTCTCAATTTTATATTTAAAAAAAAAAAAAAAACAAGCAAAGACCCACTGGCCCCAGGCATAGATAGCTAGTGAGCTAGCTGGGTCTTGCAGTTCTAGAATCTTTAGATTTCAGATTCAGATGTTCATTTCCAGGATCCCAGAGGCTCACATACCTCACGATGAACCGAGACTCAAAGGGAAGCCTGTAGGTAGACCCTGGTGGACATGGGTTCTGAGCACAAATGGAAATGAACGGCTGGTAAGATCCCACGCCTAAAAAATGGATGCACCTGGCTCCCTTAGAGGGGAAAACATTCTCTATGAATAATAATGTGAGTCCTATTATTTGCTGAGGGGACTGCTTGAGGCCAGGATAAGACAAATGTTTACTCTTGGCCTTAATGCACCAAAAAGGTATTAAAGTTTCAGGAGGGCTCCGGGGAAGGGCGGAGTAGGAAATCTCACTGGCACTTGGCCTTGAGCTGGTTCACACTGTGCGGCTCCCATAATAAAAGGGCAGAGGTCCCCCGGCTGACTCCACCTCTGCCCTTTCGCTGGGTTAATTTGGCTAATGCGAAGCAGCTCTTTAAACCAAGATTTAAAAAATGTTAACCGCAGATTGAAATTCTCAGGAGACCGTGGGGGGGGGGGGGTAAGAATCAAATCAAAGAACTGCAAAGAATTCACAGCGAGGGAAGGTCTCCACGTGGGCCACGCTCCGGCCTTCCGCACTCGTCTTAAACAACCCTTCAGAGTACATGGCGCCCTCTTGTGTTGCTGAGGAAACCGAGGTTCCCGGAGACCCGGCCGTGAGCCCAAAGTCACGTGCCTGTCAAGGCAGCCGGCCAGCCTCCCAACAACCGTGGGCTGAGCTTCCAACCCCCTCAAGGGCCCCAACATGCTGGCATGGAACAATCCCCATATCTGAGAGGGTGGCCGTACCCTCTTACACAGACCACACGATGGATGTGATGACCTCTCAAGGTCACTTCCAACCTCCAAATTCTAGTCTTTTGATACAGACAACTGCTGCCGTCAAGTGCTCTGAGCTAGGCCTGGGCCTGTGACTAACTTCCCAGCAAAGAGTGGGGCGGAGCCAGAGAAAGGCCTGCTCAGAGACCACTGCAGAAGATCCCATTTCTTTTCTTTTAACCATCTGTGGGTTTTTTTTTTTTTTTTAATTTCCCCTTCCTGTTGCCCCTCCTTTTTGCGTGTGTTGCATGGAAACAGAAAGTGCCTTTGTACCAATTACTAGGCACTAATTTACGTTGTTCAGTGGGCGCTGGGCTTGCTGGAGAAACACTAGGATAAGGTGGGAGGGTCGGATGTGGGGGAGGACGGAAGCAGCAGAGGCCTGGAATGTTGCTAGCTTTCCCTCCGAGCTGGAGAACCGGCAAGGGGAGGGGGGAAAAAAAAAACCCTGAAAATTTGGAAGTCAGGACTAACGAAAATGATAAAGCTGGTTTTTTGTGGGCTTTTGTTGTTGTTGTTTTTTAAATCAAGGACGCTAGTGATCAAAAGGCATTCAGACGTCCAAATAGAGGGGCTGGAGAGCCGACTCTAAGCAGGGCACACCAGCTTGCTTCAGGGGCTCTTGGAAACGTGAATACTGGAACCCACCCGCCCACTTTTCTTCTCCATGGACTTAAGGGAGACCACGGTCAGCCACTTTCCCAGTGTCATAGATGGTTGTCCCTGGGAAGTTGCATCTGGGAATTTCCCACAGACGTTGGCAGAATGAGTAGTTCTTGGGATACGCGGCGACAATTGAGACAAGAATGTTAAATCTGACCCATAGGTTCAGAATCCAAGGATTCACTTCCTTCAGGCCTTTACATCTGAAGGTAATGGGGTGTGGCCATCCAAACATCTCTGGGCTTGCTCTGCTGTCTTCCCCCGACCAGCCGCTTGTCCCCTCCCCTCCCTCCCTGCTCATGGAAGATCCCACAGGAAAATAGGAAAACAGGGGAATGGGGTTTTTACCCTGTAATTGTACTCCTGTGTATTTGCTGTCGTGAAACAGTAACCCTGCCAGCAGCAGCAGGTTTTTAAGGCAACCCCACTTTGCTTTGGTTAGGACAGCTAGAGGGGGGTGCCTGAGGACACGGGGTGTGAGGAGGAACAGCCTCTGGTCCTTCCCAGCTCGGGGACTGGCAAGGAAGAGCTGTTGGGTCCCCCGAAAGGCCTCAGTCCCCAGGGTGAGGTCTCAGCAGTGGGCAGCCTTCCGGGCCATCCTTCCTTGGAATCGAGGAAGTTTCAGCCTCCCATCTGCAAAACCCAGAAGCAAAGTCTCTACTGCCTCCTAGGAATCCTCAGAAATCTATCATCCTCTACAGCTAGAGGCCATTTGCAGCTTTTTGCCCTCTTCTCGAATGTGGACTGTCACTTTTTTCCCCGACAGGATACATGAGATTGTGTCTAGACAGTCTCACTGGGGAGCAGGGTGGATATCGCCCCAAGGGGGCAAAAATTGGATCTTTGGCAGGTGAAAAAAGTCTTAGCTATGACAGTGGTTTGTGGCCTTCTAAAGGGGCACGGTACGCGGACAGCTCTGTAGTACACCTGAGGCGCTAAAATGTCATGGGAGGGGAGGACAGTTATGGGGGAAAAATGTCTAAAGCTCCTTAGGAGAGAGAAAATGGTGGGGGGCGGGGGGCGGGTAGAAAAACAATGACCTGCAAGCTCCCACTCAGGCGAAGCTGTGAAAGTATTTTGGATGCAGCATGTCAGGTTGTGAAATACCAACAATCCACATCACTGGGGGAGCCCTGTGGAAAGAAGAACGTGACCGAGAGAATGTCCCCTCAAGGACCAACACACACAGGGCCTCCCTTCTATTTATGAAGAGAAGAGCGAGTGGCAAAGACTGGACAGGGGCTCAAATTAACAGTCGGGCCGGCCCGGCCCAGAGGCCACTTCTGAGCTAAGGCCCCTAGTCTAGGGCTGTGGGGCCTGTGGCCAAAGCGAGACCTTGCCCTGTCCCTGAACGCCTGTCTGTCTCCTGGATCACGGAAATAGGTCCTTTCTCACACCTCTGATGGCATTAGACTCTCCTGAACCAAACAGTTGACTCTAAACCTTTTTCAGTAATTATAGGAGAAGACTCCAAGGGGGCTCAGAACAGGCCAGGGCACCTGTATAAGCACAATTTTAAAACTTTGGTCTCAGGGAAGGAACACCCTGGCTCAGGGAAGGGACATTCCTAAAGAGGCCAGAAAATCTATTTCCAGTGTTGGAGGAGACCTTCTACAATGGGGCTCTTCGGATGCCTTCTGCCAGATATTCTCAAGTATCCTGGGAAGACGTTCAAACGGGATACGGAGAAAGAGAAGCAACCACTCTTGGGAAAAGTTTTGTAAGTCTCGTGTCTCGTTGTTCTGCATGCATGTCGTTATGCTCTATTAAAAAAAAAAAAAAAGTACTGTTTTAAAAACTCTTCCTGTAGAACCAAAGTGTGATGATTGGAACTTTGGCCCTTCTGGTTTTCAGAATCCCATAAACAGTGTCCTCAAGTCAACCCACTGTCACCATTTGGGGAGAGTCGACTTAAGTCTTTCCAAAAAGAAAGTAAAATTGCGCTTGGTGTGAAGTAAATAGAACCAAGGTTTCTATCACCGAGATGTCAACCGAGCATGAGTCTACATCAGCTGGTTCTAAAGACTTTGATCTGGAATTTGGATGTGGTTGTTTCCTTCCCCCAAAGATATCCCACCGTCCATAACTGTTCAAGGTGACCGAAAAGTCAGGAAACTTAGGATAAACTTGTTTGTTTTTTGTTTTTAGTGTTCATGGAAGGGTTGGGGGCACGTGGGTGTGGCAAGAGTGTCTGGGGGGTCAGTGGGTATTTGTGGAGCCAGTTGGGGGTGTGTGCTCAGAGGTGGTGGGAGTGTTGGTGTGAGGGCTGTAAGGGGACGTTCGTGTGTGTGCCTGGGCACGTAGGGGAGGGCAGTGATGTGGGTGTGGGTCTGTGGGGGGTGTGCCAGGACAAACTTAAAATTGGTTGCATTAAAAAAAAAAATGCTCCATACGTTTTCAGGCCAAGAACTCTAATGGATCTAATTGTTAAGCTGAAACATGACCATAAATACCTTCTAAAGTGTATTTAGACCCAAAAGTCTTGAAACCAAAAGGAATGTATTTGTGGCATTTTCCAGATTAACCATGGAGGTACTGCTTACACTTTAGAGGCACACTGCGTGAGAAGGATATCAGACCTAAAGACTGAAAGAAAAGCAAACTGAGCAGAGTATCATAAAATGGGAACTGAAATGTGAACTGACTGACATACTACTTAAAAATATGTTTATTCTGGGTTCCTGATTTTTGAGGATGCCCTCTCTGTTACACACAAACTATAAGATCCAGAATTTCTTGAGGGCTTTCTGTACATGGAATCCTATTAGCTGCTTTGTCTATGTTATTTAATCTTTGTTCAAGAACCTCTGGGTTCAGAAGTAATACCCTAGCCAGTGGATTAAGAAACTGAGGGTCACAGAAGGGGTAGTAAACTCGAATGCCAACAGAGATGATGTAAATGATTAAAATAAAGGTCACTGCCCTCCAAAGAATGATCAGTTCAAGCCAGTTGTTGCTGGGTAGGAATTCAGGCCTAGTTTTGCCAGATTGATCCATTTTTCCAGAGAAGCCAGAACTCTGGATTTGTGCCGAATCTTCTGATTTTTAGATGTTAGTAACTGATTCCCTTTTTATTAACTCTGTGTTGGCCAAGCCAAACAGATCTGCAAAGCAAATTCGGCAGCAGGCCTCTAGTTTGAAAAATTTTGAATTCCAGTAACCTACTGAAGTTTCATTTCTTTCTCTCTCTCTCTCTCTCTCTCTCTTTCTTTCTTTTTTGGTAACTTGCTGAAGTTTCTCACACCTGGGAAATAATCGGACAAGTGAGAACCCAACTCCAAATCGAGTTCCTCTCTTAGGACCCTACGGAGGTAGCAGCCCTGGGTCAAATGCAATTTCCTTTAAATGATTCAACTTCTCAAGCCCCTGGTTCTATGGAAGTCGTGGCCCTGGGAGGGGAGCAAGCAGCAAGCAGGAAGGACTCTTACTGGGCCACGCTGAGCAAGGGGGTGTGGCCGGAATTTTAGCTGTTAAAACCTTCACAGAATGCAGACTTTCCAAGGGCTACCTCCTGTCCACCTCCTGGACTGAATACCAGCCAAAGCAAACCAGGAAGGTCCTTCCCTCATTTCTCCCCCCTCCCCGAGACAATCTAACTCGAAGCCGTATCAGAAACTTCCAAATGCGCAAGACCTACACATCTCTTAGTTAGAGTATCCTTTCCACATGCCTTCTTTCGTGGGAGTATGCTTCCCACCATATTTACAGAGGCCGAGGTTTTTGTTCGACCGTGTCCTGGTATTACAGAGCCCCCAAAACATAAATAAGACACCTGCTATCACCATATCACTAGTTCCAAAGGACTGACTGTAGCATTTAAAACGGGATTAACATTTCACTTGGTTTTCCACTCCTGACTGTGTAAAAGGTTCTCCTGGAACAGCTGAGCCGACGTGCCTTATGGAGAATTAAAGAGCACCACGCATGCACGCACACATAAGCAGCCATTTCTATAAATGCCTGACAAGATCACTCAGCTGAATGGTTCAGAACTCCGGGATTCTTTTTTCTAAGTCGCAAAGACTCAGGTAGCTCACACAGAAACACTGCAGGTTCCCCAGCTAACCCGCCTGGGCAGCTCCCTGAAGGAGAAAGTGCCTTTGCTCAAGGTGGCAGGCAGTGAGTGTCCCTGCGAACAACTGAACTCCGGGAACATGGCTGACGAGGCCAGGCCCGCCCAACAGCTGTTGGTGAGTAACACCCTCGGGTTAATATACCCCTACTTGACCCCGGGGAAGTCACGCTAAAGGTCGCATCCCCCAGCTCAGGCACACATCTGCCTCTCAACAACCTTACAGATACAAACTTGAAACTGCTGTTTTGTGGCAACTTGGGGATGACAACCCCAAACAGAGCCTGATTTTGCATTAACCATGGAGGAAATTCAGCTTTACTCCTTTGCCAGCAGCCACCTCCACAAGAAACACATCCAGAGGAAATAAAATCTGAAATGCAGTTACGTGGCCTTTCTTTTAAGAAGCAAAACCAAAGCAGACCAACCAAGGATCATTTTAAAACCACAGGCCCAGGGCCTCATCTTAAAAGTACCAACAATTACACCCCAAAATGACAATACTTTTCTAAATAACTCCAACAGCCTCTTAAATATGGTGTCCTAGGATAGAAGGAAAAGAAGTTCCACGGAACGAATGAAGCCCTGTGCTTCCTTATCAGAACAGCAGTTGTAAAAAGAACCTTACTAAAGATGGTGAGATAGCAAGGCCCAACCCTTCCCAACTTTTTCCGAGTGTGTTAAACAGAACCAGCAGAATCGGCTGACCGAGGTTCCCCCCTTAAGCCTCCAAGCCCCGTTCCGTACTGCATATGGCTTTCTGGCCACATTCCTTGGGTCAGCCCTTGCCTTCTGCTGTCCCTGGGAGACACCCTTGCACGAGGCCTCCAGGCGTGTTCTTTACAGAGCCTTGACCTCAGACAAGGGCCACACCTCCTCCCTAACTATTCAGGGGAAGGGTGCCACCAATCATGTGGAAACGAAAAATCAGCTCGGAAACCTCATTACAAAGGCCAACTAATCATGAAGTTAACCCACCGACCCATCACTTGATCAAACTCCGGTGCTGCCTGAAGCGGTGTTATTTTAAACCTCCCCGGGGACTCTTGGCCAAATTTAAAACCACCTTGGCAAGCCCTGAAAAGTAGCAAGCATACGGCTAAATGAGTCCTTAGTCATCCCTAAAAGGCTCCATGTAAAGTGTGCCCTTCTCCCCAGGTTTTGGCCATTCCGCTGCAATCCCTCCACAGAACCAAATAAGAGATACGCCACTTGACCTCCCCAATGCCAGCGTCTGCCCGGGTGGGGGTGGCCCCACCGTCGCGGGGTGCGGGAGTCCTGGGGGGGCGGGGCGGGAAGGGCGGCACCACACTCCCCGCGAAGCCACGCACAGGGGCTGGCCCTCGACACTCACTCTGCCCGCCAGGTTAATGCTCTCCATGGCTTCCAGAGGCTGGAGACAATTAAGGAGAGAGCGAGCTTTCCGTCTCTCTACACGGTTCAATTATTTAAAGAGTTAAACAGCATCTCATCCAAAATGTTGGCACCCTTGAGGCCGAGCGTGGTGTCCTTAACGCCCAGAAAGGCCGCCCGGCCAAAGGTTAACTAACCCCAGAGCTGGGTGGGAGAGAGAGGGAGACGCCGCTAACCTGTATGCACTCTGTAATGGGCTTTGAGATGGGAGGATTTTCCATAGACTTTCCCACAGCCACTGTAGGGGCACTTGTGCCTCTTTTCGGAGGCGTGTTTCCCCTTCGCAGCCACTCCAGGGTGGAGGAGGGAGAGCGGGCTGGGCGCGCTGCCAGGATCCTGTCTCTCCTCCGGGCTGTGAGAAGGACTCGACCCAGATTCGGTGGTCACGTCGCTGTCGGATCCCATATCCTCATCCGGACTCTCCAGACTGTCGCTGCACACCGAGGGGGTCTGGATGGGTCGGTACTTGTTCAGGTCCAACAAGCTCTTGGCGATGGTGACCAGCGTGCAGTAATCCTTCCAGGTGTCCCCCGGGTCACCGTGCTCCTTGGTCACCTCGCGCTCAGGTAGTCGCAGTCGCTCGGCGTCCGGAGCGCCCCCATGCTCCGGCACCGCAGCGCGGTTCGAAATGGAAACCAGACACTGGGCAGCCACGAAGTCCATGTAGGCGGCCGCGGACATGGTGCGGGCGACAGCAGCCCCGGCGGCGCGGCCGAACTTGGCGGTGGCTGCGGAGGTTCGGCTCGCCCTGCCCTGGCCTCGGACGACGAGCGCGGCGCGGCGCGGCGGCCAAGGGGGCGGGGGCGCGGGGCGCTTCCGACTCGCAGGAGCGCGAGGCGACCTCAGCCCCTCATCTTTACGTAACCGGCAGCGCCTCCGCACGCAGCATCCACGGCCCCGGGCTCCGCCGCGCTGCCGCCGCTCGCTCGCCGCCGCCCGCGCCCCGCGCCCGGCGCGATCCCCCCGACGGGCGCGCCGGCCGCTCCGAGCCGGCTCCCTTGGAAAGGTGCCACACGTGGCGGCCGCAAGTTTATGCGCTTGAAAACGCCCCCGAGGCGCTGGGAGAGGAAACTGCAAGAGAGGTACACGCCCTCGGCCGCCTCTCCGTCGAGCCGAAGCCGCGGGACATTCAGCCGACCACCCGGGCGCGCGCGGCGAGGGCCGGACCGAGCGTGGGGTCTAAGAGACACTTTTCCCCCAGTCCGCGGACGCCTTCTGAGCCCCTGCTCTGGCCGGTCCGCACCGTTCCGGCATTCTCATGCTCAGTAACAATTTCGCAGAATCCCATCACGTCACAATCCAAACCCCCTCCAATTGGCCAGCGGGGAGGGTGATTCAACTCTGTTTACTTTCTCCCCCTGCCAGTCAGAACGGCCTTTCGGTGGAGAGGTGCGTCTAGAACTGAGGCTTGCGGCCAATCCGACTGTTCCGTTCCGCTGCCTCGTGCTACCCCTCCAGCCTCGAACGCTGACATTTAAAAGGGTAACAGCCGGGAGGCTGGAAGGGGGCCGCCGCTCCTCCTCGGGAGCGCCTCTCGGTCCCGGTGGCCTCTCCGGGCCTCCCGGCTCGAGGTCCAGCTGGCGGGGCCGGGGCCGTGGCGCACACCTTCCCTAGTCACTGGCGCTCGTCCTCGTGACAAAAGAAAACTTCAGGCTCGGTTTTCCAGCTCGCAAACAGTTAAGTGACTTCCTGCAAACGCTAGAGTCCCAGCAACCAGCCTTCCAATCAAAAGTAAGTTGGTTGATGTCACTGACATGGGCCCAGCCAATCAGAAGGGCGTTCCGAAAGCTAGCGCTCCACACTTGTGAACGCGGGAGCAGTAGTGGAAGTGGACAACATCCCTGTTATTTTGTGCTGCTGGTTGTAAAAGTGTGATATGTATGGGAAGGCAGGGGTGACGAATAAATGCAATGTGAATCAATATATTTTTTTAAATCTAAGTATGTCAGGACAAGTTGCCCAAGAAGAAACACAAATGAGAAAGGATCATTTCTTTTCTTTCTTTCTTTCTTTCTTTCTTTCTTTTTTTTTTTTTCAGTTTTGGGATGCAGCATACTTTTGGGCAGATTTTTTAATAATCCTTCTATCCAGTGCATTAATGATGACTAATTCATTTTTAAAATGCTGAGCTGACAAATGTTCCGTTTAAACCAGTCTTTTTCCGTCTCACTTCTTACACTGAAACGCCCCCAACTTTGCTTTTGTGATACCTACCATTCCTCTCCTTCCCTAGCGCAATTTATTCTAGGTGAGCTATTTTGGTTTGTTTTGAAGCTACTGTAACCCACCTTCAATTAAATGGAGACCAAAACAAAACAAAAAAATCCTTCATTTGTATAATTTTTAAAAACATCATTCTTAGCTCATTTTCTTTCCTCAGACCCCTGAACGGTTTTCGGGGCTTCTCTCTCTTCCCTCACTTTACAAATGTGGAGACGGAAACACAGAGAAGTGACCTGTCTACCTTATCAGGTAGATGGTGACAGAGCTCAACTGAAACAATAAATCTAATGATTCCAAGCCCTTTGGGCTTTCCAACATCTGAGCTCTTCGATTTTGTGAAATATTAACTGTGCTAAACAGATTCTTAAGAACTGGAACAAGCCAGAGATCCTTAGCCATTGAAAACTGTGGCATTACTTCATCAATGATTAGCATGGGTCTTGGAGTCTCATTAACTCAGTTTGCCTCTCCCTCTGAATGGTTGACAGTTGTTTTCCATCTTGATAGCTGAGAAAAGAATCTAGGACTCATGGCTCTTCAGGAGGCTGGCCATCAGCACAACTGGTTAAAAACACATTGATTGTCCTCACTGGGTGTGAAAGGTGCCTGCCTCTCTGCGATGCAGATCCACTGAAGTCCAACCATGGCCCCACTGTCTGGTAGCCTTGGTGAAGGGTTGGGAAAAACTAACACCAGTTTTGTGGTCTCTAAAGGCAGAGTCCCAAATTAACCCTCCCAGCTTGAAGGCCAGTGTAGTTTACTTTGACTTTGCTTTTGAAGCGGTACAGGAAGATATTGGTTGACTATATGGAAAAGGAAGTATGGAAAGGGGGTGGCGGTCAACCAAGACTATCATCATCACCATCTTGGTAAAGTAAGTAGGTGCATCATGGTGTGTAAAAGTGAAGCCGTCTTCGAGTTCTTGAATTCCAATTCCCTTAATTTTAGAAAAGAATTCACTGAAGCACAGGGGAGTTTGCCTACTTCATAATTTTTCTGGGACAAACTCTGTCCCCAAGGATACATGATCGTTTAATAATTGCACCTTTGCTTGCTTCTTTAAGGTCCGGCACAAATACCAGTGGGATCTCTCCACGGTCTCCATGATGACTGCCTGTACAGTGTCTTGGATTTGCATGAACTGACATTGCACTGGGAACCTTTAGATAGCCCTAGAGTTAACACTGGGATTATTCTAGATACGAAGGAAAACCTGCATCTTTCCTTGGACATTGTAATCAAGGAACTTGAATGAATCAACCATCATAGTTTTTTTAAAAATACAAACTTTCCCCTCCCTTACTTCTGGTCTTCTTCTCTTTAATTAATTATCTTTAATTTAATTTTGTTTGGACTGGACATAACCCCTGAATTCTTCCAACTCAGTCATTTCAGAGTTATAAAAGAAAGTAATGAAAGAAAATTGAGATTTCGCACACATGACTTTCTCTCAGATATTTATAAGTGTATCTGCTGCTTTGCTTTAGAATAGCTTTTTTAACCCAGAAATTCTAGAATTATAGAATGCTTTCCCCTTTATCTCTTTTCCCACTCATTCCTTCTCCAGATCCCTATGTTTCTTTCAGGGAGCTAGGTATGGAGAAATACAGAAATGAAAAGACAGTCTAACCTCACTGAGGCTTATATGTTAAAAACAAACACATATATATCACAAAATAATATATATTACAGGTAATAATTCCAACATCAGGATGTGTGTGTGTGTAATTTAACAACAAGGTCTCCTTGCCGTATTGGGATGTGTATTATAATAGTTTTATGATTAAAATCAGCTTACACGGTTTTGCCAGCATGTGGTTGTCCCAATTAAATTCTGGGAAAGTAAATTATCCCAAATTAATATGAATCATTCCTAATTACAATGAATAATTTACCAGTAAAATATATATTATGCCACATAAATATGAGAGGTCCGTTTTCCCCCAATTTAGTCTTTGTAAATACACATTTCAAATCCACACAAATCAATGGGGAGGAGCACGGGAATTCAAAGACTGTAACTGTGCTTCTAGTTTATAAGTATGTGTTTTCCTCTCTATATTCTGTCTAAGGCTTGGATTTATTATTCAAGTTCTTGAGAACAGTGGTTTATGGGCCTGTAGCTCAAAGTCTTTATTTTCTTTGCATCCTGAAATAATTATCATTATCACCTCTAGAAGAGATAGTGCCTACAGAGAACTGATTATTTGAGCACGTGTTAGGGCCAGCTTGGGGCAGAGAACCCACCTCCCAGGGCCTGAGATGAGCTGTGTGACCCCAGGCAACCTCTTAGAGCTCTTTCCTCATCTGTGAATTCACGGGATTAGATGCATACATCTCCATAGTCCTTTACAAACTCCAAATTCTGTAGGGACTCCCCCCCCCCCAAATAATGAGAAAAGCTGGGCAAGACTTGGGTTCTTTAAACAGCGTTTCTGCTGTGCATCTACAAACAGGTCTTTATGGCAATCAATATTTAATGGGATAGCAGGCACAAATATAAATTTGTCCGAATCCCTTATATTCTTTATTCCTTAATTGCATAGTCTCGCCTTTTCTTTCTGCAAGCTGGT
The DNA here is from genome assembly GCF_016509475.1 of Prionailurus bengalensis. Classification (NCBI taxonomy): domain Eukaryota; kingdom Metazoa; phylum Chordata; class Mammalia; order Carnivora; family Felidae; genus Prionailurus; species Prionailurus bengalensis. The sequence continues at coordinate 12,865,754 of NC_057359.1, forward strand.
TTGTGCAAATTTTCCACCCTAGCCCCAACTGAGGTATTTCCAGGGGGAACACAGCCCATTCCGTCACCTCCCCAGGAGATTTTTAATCCAAACTGAGCCCTGGGCAGAGTTTCCCCCGCTCACCGGGTGGAGCTAATCACCTGGGGCTTAATCTAAAATTCATTCTGCCTAGTCTCATCTCTGTCCAAGGCCCAGGGAGGTTTAGGTTAAAGAACTGTACTCGGTATGTAGTGGGTTCCGCCAACTCTGGCTTTTCTCACTCTTTCCTGCTGGGAGGCGTGGACGGTGCTGGGCAGAGCTGCCTGCCTCCAGGCGGGGAGGAAGGAGAACAGATGGCCCGCTGGGGGTAGGGGGATCACGTGTCGGACCTCACTCTGGGCGGGATCCAGACATCTTTCAGGACCCAGGCCCTTAGGCTTTTCAGCGACTCCACCTAGGCACACGGCACATATCTGGGGCAAAGCCGTGTTCATTTTAGTGAAAGCTGGGGAATCGGGAAGGTGGCTGAAGGTTTGGGGAGGGGGAGGCGGGGCTGAAGGGATCTGGCTTCGAGCAAAGGCAGTGTTCTGAAATTGAAATACAATTAGGTGAAGACCAGTCTGCCCAGACGCCTGAGGCCCTAACGTGGGTTAACTTCCAGGGGCTGGAGAGGGAGGCGGGGGTGGGGGGTGGAGGGGGCTCAGGCCCGCGCGAAAACTTGCACGACGTCCTACTTTGCTCTCGCTCCACTTAGCAGCCTTCCGCAAAACTCCAGGCCTCTCCTTTGCCGAGCAGAAAGGCCACACGTTCATACATATGCAGGAGGATAAGTTTAGCTTGCAGCCCCCCGCGCGCCGAGAGGCCCTGCGCGGCGCACCGTGCATCACCCGCGCTCGGGGGCGGGCTCTCGGCTCCGGCCGCAGACTGGCGGGCGGCTCAGCCACTTGCGGGCTGCGCGCCCCGGCCTGGCATCGCCCTTTTAAAAAGTCTTCCGCAGGCGGCCGCCGCAGCGGCAGCCGGAGGAGCCGAGTTCATCTGAGGACAGCCCCAGTTCTCAGAAATCCCTTCCCTGCTGGAACATCAAGCTCCCTTTACTGCAGTTGAACAAACTGCCCTAGATTGGGGGATGAGGAACCCGCCCCAAACTCGTGCAAGGAGCTCCGGGCGCCCGCGCCCACGTGAGCTAACCTTGAAATTAGCCCCCGCACCCAGGCGGGTGGTGGCGAAGGCTGGAGGGGGCGGGGGCCGGCTGTCGGCCCCTCGAGGCCCAAGCCCTTGGGTTTGCGCCCTCCGCTGGCGCGCACCGCCCCCACCACCCTGTTTCATAACTTATGGGGTTGCATTTTTTCTTTTTAACTATTCGGGGTTGGGTAGGTGCGTATGTGTGTGTGTTGGCGGGGGTGGGGCGGGTAGAGGCACCTTCCCCATCCCCCACGCCCGCGAAGAAGAGGAAAACCTGCCCTGCGGGCTCCCCTGGGAGCACTGCAGAGTAGGGTGTCGGGATGACATAAGCTTCTAAACATAGCCCGCACCGCACCCCAACTCTGCGCGCCGCGAGCAGGGCTGGGGCGGGAGCGAGGGGAGAGCAGGGAGGCGGGTGCTGCTGTCCGCGGGCGGGGCGGGCCGGCCCGCCCGGCTGTGCGGGAGGAGATGACTTTGCAGGAATCGTGTTCGCAGAGTTTGCAGGCAGTCTCTCCCGCGACGGTCGGGCCACGGGGTTAGGAAGCATTCCTGCCATTCCGCGCTCTCTCCTGCCTCACAAAAGCCACACACACACATACACACACACACACACACACACACACGTGCGCACGCACGCACGCACACAACCCTGGGATCTAAGGTGTCTTTTTTATGTAAATCAACCCAAACCCCCAGACTTAGCGCCCCGCGTGGATTTGCCAGGGGGCATCCGCGCACTCCAGCCTCCCAGGCTCGCGCCTGCCTCGGGGCTAAGCCCGCGAGGGGGTCGGAGCGGCCCTCCCGGTGAGTCAGATGGGCTGTGTTTCCTGTGGTTGTTGTGGAACAGTTTGTCCTTTTTACCACCCCCCCCCCGCCCGGTCTCCACCCCCTTGGTAAATATAGCGCTCACGTTTCATCATCTCTTTGTCCAACGAGCGCCAGACACCCCGGCCCGCGGCCCCCGCCGCCTCCCTCCTCCTCCCGGCTCGCAGTTACCTCGTGTAACCCCGCGCGGGCAGGAGGCGGGCAGCAGCTCGCCCCGCGCCGGCTCTGCACCCCCTAGCTTCCCGCGGCCGTACACTCCTGTCCCCTCCCCTGCTGCCAATTCCAGCTCAAGTTGTGCCCCCAAGCCACCGTCCCACCCCCTCTGGCCCGGTGTCCCGGGGGCCGGGTCGGGATGTGTGCAGGTGCTGGGGGAGGTAGCCCTTCTTCCCGGCCCCGGGCGTCACCCGGCGCTCTGGCCAGTAGTGGCTCTTCCACTTACCCAACCTCCCCTCTCCCAAGTCCCAAGGCCGCCCCCTGTTCCCCTCCTGAGCGCAGGTGACGAGCTGCTGAGACAGTGTCTGATTCACAGAATGCTGAACCAGCGACGCGCACTTGGGGGTGGGCGCTCCGTGAACGTCCCCCTCCCACCCCCTCACCCCAGAGGGGAGTGGGCTGGAGGGGCGGGAAAAGGCGAGGTGGGTGGATAACAGCTTACCCTTCCCTCTCTCCCTTCCCCTCCCGGTTTCATTTCCACACATACAACCACCCACCGGGGACCGGAGGCGGCTGGTGTTCTCTGAACGCAGGGAACTGGCTCTCTCTCTGGTCGCCTGTTTACTTCCCTGCTCCTCTTCGCCCTCCCTCCTCCTCGCCCCCACCGCCCCACGCTGCCTCCCGCCCCGGAGCAGCTGGGAAACCTGCAGGAAAACACTGCAGTCATGAGACTTCCCTGGACCCGCCGAGCTGTGGCCTGGGTTTGCCCTGCCCGGCCCTGCCTTGCCTTGCCTTGACCTGGGTCCACTTGGGGCACTTGGTCCTGGAAAGAAAGGCTTTTGGGGCTCCCCATCCGGGAATGTGGAAGAGGTGACAGCCTCCATCCTTGCCGCCCTTTTCCTCTCCCCTCTTGGCACCAGATATCATCCTGTGGGGGCCCTGCCTGGCTGCCCTTTTGGCTAGGGCTCTGGGCCACCCCCATGAGTGGCCACCTGTCCAGAGATGGCTAGTGAGAGAACTGACAGTGTGTAAGAACTCAGCATCCAGGATGCTGCGGGGCTGTCTTATCTGCCATCACAGCCTGTCCTGGTCAGAACGGGGCGCCCAAAGTTCCCTGCTGACCAAGGTTTTCAGGCAGAGCCCCTAAAACCCGCTCCCAGGGACACACCCTCTCCTTATGGAGTCCAGGCCAACAAAACCTTCTCTTTCAAAGCTTGTTTCCCAGCAGCGAAGAATTCATCCTGTCTTCCTAAGTGAGCTGAGTGAACAAAGAGCTCCAGGAGGCCATGAGGGTGAGCTGTGGGTGCCGCCTGCCTGAAGTTCACCCCCGTTTAAAAGCCACCTCTTCACCACAGCTCTCTGCTTCACTGCCATGGTTACCAACTCCCTGTCCTCCGCAGCACCGACGTTGTACAGAGGCAGAAACAAACATGGGCATTTTAAATGTTCTTTTAAATATCCAAAACACAGCTTTGGTATTTTGGTAGAAGGGAAGGGGGAATGCACGCCCTGGAGGTTTCGTGGTTTCCTTCCGACCCCATGACCCTGAATAAATCTTTCACCCTGACTGGCCTCTCAGCTGCTCAAGGAGGGAAAGAGGCTTATTGAGATACTAGAGAGTGGAATTCACAACAGAACACGTGCACCCACGCTGGCGAATCTTACTCAAGGCAGACTAGCTCTCCCCTGTCAACACAGCCTCAACCCCCAGCTGCTGGGACTATCCCACCCATCAGACGACACCATCTGCTGCTTATTCTGTACCTGACTCAGGGCAGTCCCCCTCCACCCCACCCCTGTTAACATTTTGGGGGAGTTTAGCAGCCTCGTGGAGTAAGGACCTGAGACCCCAGTACCTACACTGTAACCATTTGCCCCCTCCACCCTGCCTTGGACCTTTGTTCTACGGGTACCCTGGACCTTTTTCACCTCTAAATAACAGCACCACCGCTGCTATTTTCATTTCACGCATCATGTTCCCTGACCAACACGTCTTTCCTTGCCACCTTATTTAGTCTAATAACCCCATTTAAGCCATTCTTTCACCTTAGTTTGACCTTCAACCTACTTTTTCACCGTTCTTCATTGCCCTTAGAGTCTCACATCCCTCCTATCCAGCTTGGATCTCATGGTCTATCCTCTATCACTGTATCATCCACACCCCTCACTTTCTTCTTCCTGGGGCCACCCACCCGGCAAAACCCTGAGTCTGTCCGGCTTAACACACTGGAGAAAGACAACTGTGCTGTCTGTTGTCACTAGCTCTCTGATCCTAAATCTCAGGTGGGCTGTCAACACTGCCCTTATGCATGTCCCTAGTCGGCTTCCTCTCCCGCACTCTGAAATGACACCTTCTATCCTCAAACACCCCCCCCCAACACACACACCTCTCCCCTTCCTCACCCAGAGCTGAAAACCTTGCTTCTTAATCACTGGGAAAATGAAAAATACAAGCAATTTCACAAGAACTGCCTCATCTTCCCACGGCCATGGCTTCCACCCTACCTGCCTCTGACTCTGCCTTCCTTCCTGTCACAAGAGAGTAGTGTCCCTGCCCTTCTACTTGGCACCATGATCCCTTCCCCTCTTGACTCTTTAAGTGGTCTCTCCTGAAATTATCTCCTCATCTTCTCCTCATTGGCTGTCCCCCTCTCCTAAATAATTCATGTTGATACAGAAACATGATGTACTCCTTCCTTCCTTTATATGTAGAAGTATGTAAATATATGTATCTCCTTAGCCCCCAGTTCCCCCTCTAATATTACCCTTTTGCCATTTTTTTCTTGGCAACAAACATCTCAAAGTTGCCTGTATGTCTGCGCTTCTTATTCTCTCTTGATCTCATGCCAATCCAACTTTCACTGTCCTTGGGCCACCAAAATCGCTCTTGGCAAGGTCTCAAATGACCCCTATCCTACTGCATCTATTAGGTATTTCCCTTCATGCAGCTGGAAGCAAAGAAGTCTAAGGAGTGGGCCAGGAAAGTACGAGGAAAACAGAAAAATATGGCATCTGAGAAGCAAAGAGAAGGAACTGTTTAAGGAGGGGAAAGGAGTTTAATTCTCTCTTCATCTCCTTTGCTGTTTTCAGTTCTTCTCCTGGCTCTCTAAACATTGGGGTGCCCCACGGCCCTGTTCTTTGGCTCTTGTCTCCACCCATGCTCATTCTCTTGATGATGGAATCCTTAACTTCTGTCTGCCAATAACTTCAATTTTTGTTTGCTAAGTAGGCTTCACACCCTGCACGGGGCTCAAGCTCATGACCCTGAGATCAAGGCCTGAGCTGAGATCAAGAGTTGGAGGCTTAACTGACTGAGCCACCCAGGCCTCCATGACTTCAAATTTTTATCTTCTGTCCAAACCTCGCTCTTGAATCCCACACTTGACTCTCCAGCCGTCTACTCTTCGTTTCCACTTGAGTTATCTAACAGGCATTTCAAACTTAACATATTAGGATTGGACTATTGATTATTTCTCCCCTCAAGGGCTCCATAACAAAGCCCTCCTATCTTAGAGAAGGGCATTCCTGTGCTTCTGCTTGCTCAGGCCAAAAACCGAGGAGTTATCCTTACTTATGCTCTTTATGTATACCCCACAGCTAATCCATCAGGAACTCCCGTCAGCTATATTTCCCAGACGTATCCAGAATCTGGCCCCTGTCATCACTTCCTCCACCACCTTCCTCTCTTGTGTTGCTAACTGCAGTGGCCTTCTAGCTCCCACCTTGCCCTCCTCCTTTTCTCAGCACAACTGCTAGAGTGCTCTTCCTGCTGTACATATCAAGTCACATCACTGCTCTGCTCAAAACTCCCCAGAGACCCCCGTCTCCCTAGGAGTAACTGTCCAAGTGCTGGCAATGGGGATGGGGACGAGGCCCATTCCATCTGCCTGAAAAGTGACTCTCTGATCTCCTCTCTTGTTTGCACCCCACCCCCGCTCTGCTGCGGCCACTCTGCCCACCTTGCTTATTAGGGAACTTACGAGCCACACTTCCACTTTATTTGTCACGGCTCTTTCTTCTACCTGGAACCTCTTCTCCAAGAGGGGTCTGCATGGCTCACTCCCTCACCTGCTCCAAGCCTTTGCTCAGCTCTCCCCCTCTAAAACTGGTCCGCACTGGGCACCGGGGTGGCTCACTCAGCTGAGCGAGCGACTCTTGATTTCGGCTCCAGCCATGAGCTCATGCTTCATGGGTTCGAGCCTCATGAGGGGTCTCTGTGCTGACAGTGGTGAGCCTGCTTGTGATCTTCTCTCTTTCTCTGACCCTCCCTGACTTGTGCGTCCGCACACTCTCTCTCAAAATAAATAAATAAACATTAAAAAAAAAAAAGTGACCTGCCCTGGCTCTTCTACTACTCCTGTGATTGCCTTTGTCTACATTTTCTTTTTTTCCATGTCACTTATCATATGCTGATCTGCTACACATTTTGCTTATTTATTACATTTGCTGTTTCTTCCCTGTCTCCTGCTAAATACAAACTGTTTTGCTGGCTGATGTATTCTGTTTTAAATTTTTCTTCTTTTTTATTTTTTGGCTGCAGTGTTCTTAGTGTCTAGAACAGTGCCTGGCAGTTAATACGCTTTCAGTAAAATTTGCTGAGCGTTGACTAAACAGAGGATAAGCAGCCAAAAAAAAAATTTGTTTTGAACTCTGGCTAACTATATGTCAGGCACCCCAAAATGCACTGTGTGGTCTTGGCACTCCTGGTTTATAGGTGAGGAAGTTAAGGTTCAGAGAGGGTAAGTGGAAAAGCCAAGCTCCCACCGTGGCAAAGCTAGGATTTGAGCTCAGGACTCCTGAGTCCAGAGCTCGTGTTCCTCCTCTCTCCACTACTGTGTCCCTGTAAATAAGCTGTCAGGCCAAGAGTGACTTCTTTCTGCTGTGGCGGCAGGTAAACTGTGGAGAGGCACAGTGGCTTGTGACATCTCCAGATGCCACCTGAGTTTGTGTGTGGGAGTAAGAGGGGACACATAGGTCCCTTCCCCTACTCTAGACTGGTGCTGAAGAAAGGGTGAGGGTGGTAGGCAAGGACATAGTCATGTATTCGGCTTGCCCCAGGGTATTTTGGCCACTTGTGAAGATGCTGGGCATATTTGTATAAAAGAGGCAGCATGGTGCGATAGATTTGTTTCTTGCATTTTAAATTCAATGCATTTTAAACAAGGATTGGCTGGGGTCTCTATTAATTTGGGACCCGGGTTGATGGCACAACCACCCTTTGGAACACTCAAGTCATAATTTCTACTTACATCTCATGTCACCATCCCAGCTGTAAGGGGAGCCGGAAGCACGCTCTTCCCAGGCACCCAGAAAGTAGAGAGCCAGCGATCTTTCTTGGGCCCACGTCCAGTGGGAAGCGTGAGGAAGCTCTTGCTGCAGCAATCCTTATAGATGGCAGCAACAGACTCTGGACAGAATATAAACAACAATCATCTGAGGCCCCTGAAGGCTGAACCAAAGCACACAGAGAGTTGGCATTTGGAAGATGGGAATGACCTGAGCATTTCCTGTCTATTATGGATTTTGACGTGAGGGTCCTAATTTGACCATTTAAAATAGTTAAAAATATTCATAGAAAGCCGACAGCATTATTGGCTTGAAGAGCCACAGGATACGTTTTAGAGTGACCACAAGGGCTGCAAAGTAAGGGAAGAAACTCGAGAAAAGAGCGCGGGAGGAAAAGTCCCAAATTCTGGGAGTAAAGTCTGTCCACGTCTCAGGCGGATCCCAAATGGATGCCTAAGACGGCATAAGTGAACTCAAGTACACATATCTCTACATTTTATTTTGTCTATTTATGTTTTTAATGTTTTATTTATTTTTGACAGAGATAGATGGAGTGTGAGTGAGGGAGGGGCAGAGAGAGAGACAGACAGACAGACAGACATAGAATCCCCAGCAGGCTCCAGGCTTCAAGCTGTCCACACAGAGTCCGATGTGGGGCTCAAACCCATGAACCATTAGATCATGAACTGAACCGGTTGGATGCTTCACCGACTGAGCCACCAGGCACCTCCACACATCTCTACATTTTAAACAAATAAAAGTGAGATTGGGCTGTACTTTTTAAATCTCATTTTCAGCTAGCAATTTTCTGTGGATGTTTTCCATATTCCTCATTATGTTCTTCTACGGTATTGAAAACGAGAATATATCTTTTAAATAAGTAAGCATTCACGTGGTTCAATTAAAAAAATATAAAAGGCTATATAGTGAAAAATCTCTTTCCCAACCCTGTCCCTTAGCTATCAGAAGCAACTATGTATTATTCCCCACCTTTTTTTGGGGGGGGGGTAAATCCTTCCTATTTTATGTATATCCAAGCAAATACATGTATCTTGCTCACATTGTATACAAATGGTTAATATCCTAACAGTGCTCTGTACCTTATTAACTTAATATATCTGGAGGATCACTACAAATCAATACATATAGGTTCTTCATGTTTAAGGGCTGCCATAGAATTCTGATATAAATGTACCTTAATTTATTTAACAAGTTCCCTGCTGCTCAGTTTTTTGGTTACTTTGAGTCTTTTGGAATTCAAAAACTTATTACCATAAATAACCCTCTTTCGCATTGGGGCAATGCGGCTGTGGGATGAGGTTCTTGAAATGAAATGCCGGATTAAAAGATAACCTGTGTTTGTAATTCTGAAAGATGTCAAATTGCTGTCCCCAACGCGTGTACCAATTTCTACATGCCTATGAGTGAGTGCACAGAAGTACCCATTTCCCCACATTCTCATCAATGAGTGGGTTAAAAACGTCTCTGATCTTTTATCAATCAATCTGATTGATAAAAATAATACTTCAGGGTGCTTTTTTTATTATTCTTTTGAGAAAGAGAGAGTGTGAGTGGGGGAGGGGCAGAGAGAGAAGGAGAGAGAGAATCTCAGGCAGGTTCTATGCCATCAGTGCAGAGCCCTACGAGGGGCTCAAACCCATGAAACTGTGAGATCATGACCTGAGCCAAAATTTAGAGTCAGACGCTCAGCTGACTGAGCCACCCAGGAGTCCCTTTCAGGGTGCTTTTAATTTTCAGCCTCTCTCATTATAGGCGAGGTTGAATATCTTTTCATATGTTTGATAGCTTTTGCTATTTCTATTTTTAATCCATAGCCATTACCCTTTTTCATTCAGACTGTAAGCTTTTCCCCTATAGAGTCTTTCTATATTAGGACATTAGCCTTTTATCTGTGAGTAAGGATCCAAATATTTCCCCCAACCCATCATCTGCTTTTTAACTTTGCTTATTGTTTGTGCTATGCAGAAATTTTTTTTGTGGTCGTTGTATTTTTCAGTTTTCTATACTTCTAGATGTCATTTTCATAATTAGAAACGCCTTTCATATTCTTATTATTAATTATCTCACGGCTTTCTCTAGAGCCCTTTATGATTTTATTGATCTATTTAAAATTTTTTCCTGGTGTAATTTGTGAAGTGTGTATCCCATGTAACTTTTCTCCGAGTGATATTCAGTTATTCCCACCCCAGGTGTTGATCTCATTTTTTTTACATGTGTAGTCATGTTATCTCTGAATAATGACCGTTTTTTTTCCTTCTTTTCTGAGCTTTATGCCTTCTCTTTCTTCTTCTTACCTCACTGTACTAAGCAAAAGTTCTAGTAAAATGTTGTCTAAAGTAGGGGTGGTCATGGGGGGTGCCTGGTGGCTCAGCTGGTTAAGTGTCTGACTTCGGCTCAGGTCATGATCTCGCGGTTTTTGAGTTCGAGCCCGCATGGGGCTCTGCGCTGACAGCTCAGCGCCTGGAGCCTGATTCTGACAGATTCTGTGTCTCCCTCTCTTTCCGCCCCTCCCCTGCTCGTGCTCTGTCTCTCTCTCAAAAATAAATAAACATTAAAAAATATTTAAAGTAGGGGCTGTGGGCATCTCTTTGCCTTGTTCTTAATCTTACCCACCAGCAAATGGGTAAACAATCAGCCGGCTGTGCCTTGCCACGTTCCTCTCCACAAAGTTGATGCCAATTTGAACTACTCTGTAGTGCATGGAGTTGCCTAGGAAACCATAACCATTAAGTCTGATATTAGCTGTAGGTTGTAGATGCCCATTATCACATTTAGAAAGTACCCTTCTATTCCTAGTGGGGTGAGACTTTTTATCCTAAATTTTGACAAATGCTTTTTCTATATCTACGGGAATGGTCATATGCTTCTTTAGGGCCTTTATTCTATTAATGTAGTGAATTACATTAATTTATTTTTGAACGTGAAATCAACCTTGCATTTCTGGAGTCCCACCACCCTTGGTCGTGATTTATTATCGTTTTTATATATCTCTTGATTCTATTTGCTAATAATTCGTTAAGAAATTTTACATTATGTTCATGAGGGATATTGGTCTGTAACTATCTTTCTTGTACTGTCCTTGCTATGTATTGATTTGAGATACCATTTTAGCCATACACGAAATTTCTGTTTATATTTGAGTCCTTTTTTGGATTTTATATTACATTCTGCTCCATGAATATTTGTCTTTCTTATCTCATTATTGTTAATGGGCGCATTGTTGGCTATTTCGGAATTAGGTTATTTCCGGCTTCCTGCCACCACAGACAACACTGTAATAAACAGTATTTTGGCTAGATCTTTTCCAACTCCTTGGTTATACCCTGAGTATAAATCCTTAGAAGTTGAATAACTGGGTCAATGGGTAGACATAATTTTTAGAATTTGGCTACTCTGTTAACTGGTATCCCATCGGGAGAATAGAAACCATGCTAATTGTTTCAATCAGGGGACCTAATTTAGGGAATGGTTATTATTGTTGGAAGGGCTAAAGGAACAGAAAGGGGAAGTTGAGATAACCCCTAGATTAGTAACTGTAGGAAGCCACTACCAACCTTCGGATTGTGGAGCAAAGAGGAGAAGGTGGTGGTGTTGCCAGAGCCCAGGACACATTCACTGCTGACAGTGCTGATGACTGTGCTTGCGCTTGAGACCACTGATGTCACTACCGGAGTCCCTGCAGAATGGTGGAACCATAGTCACCCCGCTGTTGCAACTTCTGGAGACACCAAAAGGTGCCCCACTGCTTCAGATGTAGCTGGAAGCAAGAGAAGTATACAAATGCTTTCTTCCTTCCTGCCTTCCAGTCGCCCCTCCCATCCACCAATGCCTCCCAGACTGAACCTAATCAGAACTAAGATGCCAAAGAAGTCTGGAAAAGTCATTTGCAGAATCCAGCTCCAACTGAGAGAAGCAAGGCCAGTATCAGGGACACTGGATCTGTATGGTTGCACAAAGCCCCATCCCTCGAAAAACCCCGTGCTGTCACTGTCTTGAAATTCTTCATACTTTCCGAGCAAGGGGTCTTGCATTTTTATTTTTGCATCGGCCCTGCAAATTATGTGGTTGGGCCTGCCCAGCCGAGCTTCGAGGGAGGAGAATGGAGCTGAGAGCGAAGAGGAAAATGCCAGGGCCGCTATGTTGCCAGAATGCTCTACCACAAAGTTTACAACAGTTTGAATTACTTACCAATGAGGGAGTTGCCTGGGAAACCACAAATTAGTTTTGGTGCTGATAGGGAAGTTCTTAAGAGTTCCCCTAAACAGTCCAGTGGTTCCAAAAGCAAGAGCAGAGAAATCAACAAATTGGTGTTCTGCTCTCCCAACTCAGGGAGTCTGATTAGAGACCCCCCACCCCCGCCTGCCCCTGAGCTCGGATTTGTAATGTCCCTCCCTCACTCCTAAAGGGGGAAACAGATCTGACCGGTGAGTGTATTGGTTGTCATAAAATTGATATATTATTGCTTTGCTTTTGTACATCTGGCCTATCCATCATTAAATTAATCTTCTATTGTTCTTTCTAGAACTTATTGGTGCAGGGGAAATTTACTCAGCATTAGGTGGGTCAGGCTCCTGGATCTATCTGCTCCTGGAAGCAGACACCGGTCCTCACATTGGCCCTGAAGAGCCCAGCAACACAAAGGGAATGGAGAAGATGTTCAGAGAAGGGCTTTCAGATTTGGGGAGGGTAGTTATATTACAGCCAGGATCAGAATGTGGCTCTGTCATTGCAGGAGTTAGGGAGGCCATGTGGAGAGGAAGCAGAGGGACCTCAGAGGGAGCCCAGACTTGTGCTCCAGCCCTTTAGGGACCAAGAAGGGCCCACTTTCGGATGAGGCACTTTAAGATATACCTCCCCACCTGCCTGCCACTGTTGTCTACAATGTCCTTCTTAAGGATCCATTTCCTGAGTTAAAGCCCGTAGGTAACTTCCTATAGTTACTCATAAAGGAAGTCATTCATTCATTCATTCATTCACTCATTCATTCTTCAATAGACTGGGCCTCCATCCTATGTTAGCACTGGACTTGGCAGCAGGGTTATAGTGATGAGTAGGACACCCATGACACCTGCCTCCCCAGTCCTATGGTCTAAAAGGGGAGGAAACTAATCAGTTGCAATACCCTGTGATCTAAGCTCTGATAGGAGAATTAAAAGGTGCTTCAAAAGCAAATGAAACAGGGGTCCCTCACCCTGTCGGAGCATCAGGGAGAGATAGAACAAAGCTGAGGGGAAGTGAGGTAAGCAAGGAGGGGAAAAGGGTGGAGGGATGTTCCAGGAAGGGGGGATAGCAAGTACCAAGTCCAGAGGTGCGAGAATAAGCTCCTGTAAGAAACCGAAAGAAGAGCAGCTTGGGGGAGAGCTGAGGTCGTGTCGGAAAGGGCTGTGGATATCCATATGGCCTTGATCCTGAGGGCAGTGGCAAGCCCTTCAGATTTTTAGCCTGGAAGGAGACAGAGATTTATACTTTAGGATACCACTCTGTCTGCTTTCTGAAGAATGAACGGGAGGGAGTCATGCTTAGAGGAAGAGGAGAAGAGCCCAGGGGAAGAAGGGAAGAAAGTAGCTTGGAATAGGATGGTGGTAAAAGGATGGAGAGAAGTAGGCAGATTCTGAAAAGCTTAAGATGAAAAACTGACAGGGCTTGGGAATCAGATTGGGTGGAGAAGGGCAAAGGAGGGGCTAAGCAGGTCTCTTAGGTTTCTGGCTCGGACAACTGTGGGACAGATCTGTAGGCGAGGACAGAGAATTGGCTTTTGGGTGAGCTGAGCTGAGGTGTCCGTGGAGCTGCCTAGCAGACAGTTAGTTGGATTGCTCCTTACCTTGAATTACTTTATTATAGATTAATAAAACTTGCAAAGTACTAAGGGGATAAGACACAAGAATCTTTGTTTTGCTGAAGGAAGGAAGACTAAGCAAAAGCCCTGAACTGTCTCCCACCTTGAAATCATAGATCCACTGAGAGCTCCCCCTCTCCTCCTGGTTGCACTAAATATCCTGCACTTCTGCTAGAACATTCCTCTTACTGCTCAGTTGCCTGCTTACCCATCAGTATCTCTTACTAGATTATGAGCTGGTGGCAGGATGTGGGTTCAATTCATCTTTGGCTTTCCAGTGCCTTCTAGAATGCCCTGAACATAGTATACTCATCTCCCAATGAGTGACTTTAAAATGTACTGATGGGGCGCCTGGGTGGCTCAGTCGGTTAAAGCCTCCAACTTCAGCTCAGGTCACGATCTCACGGTCCGTGAGTTCGAGCCCTGCGTCGGGCTCTGGGCTGATGGCTCAGAGCCTGGAGCCTGCTTCCGATTCTGTGTCTCCCTCTCTCTCTCTGCCCCTCCCCCGTTCATGCTCTGTCTCTGTCTGTCTCAAAAATAAATAAACGTTAAAAAAAAATTAAAAAAAAAATTAAATGTACTGAAAATTCTGCAACTAAGTGAAAAGCTGTTACATGGAAAAAACCCAAACAAACCTCTATTCATTTTAGTGGGAAAAACCATGTTGTATGCCATCCCAAGATACCAAACAATTTTCACAGAGAGAACACTGTATCAATTGAATAATGGCAACAAATGAAGTTAAAGAATAAGCACAATTTGGGGCACCTGGCTGCCTCAGTCCATAGAGCATGTGACTCTTGATCTCGGGGTCGTGAGTTCAAGCCCCATGTTGGGCATAGAGATTACCTAATTAAAAAAAAAAAAGAATAAGCACAATTTCAAAGTTAAATCAATACAGTATATACAGAAAAGGTAATGTATTAAAACTTTATTGTACTTACTCATTTTTCTTCTTGCCCAGTATTTTAACCTTTTGATGACTTCTGTATCCACACAGGGTTAAAAATAAATTCATAGCCCAGAACAACATTTCTAGGGTAAAATAAATTGAAACATGGGAGTGCTTGGAAATAGTTCAGGCACACAACAGGTCACAGAGTCACAGATGCTATTGTTTTTCAATCCTCTCATGGGGCATATGTATACAAAACAAAATGTTTTGGGTTTACACAAACATGGCTTATGATTTAAATTTGTTCCAAATAATATTCCCTACAATAAACTGCTGTGTCAAGAAAGTTGGTGAATGGTCTTTGTTTGAAACCCTGATGAAGAAATATGACTTCTTGTTTATTATCTCTGTGGTGAGTTTTTGAGTCCAAGAGTTGTCATTTATATTTATATTTATAAAGAAAGAAGTCACAAAGTGGTATAACTTTCAAGAGGTGTAATGGTCCAAAGTTGCTAATGCATAAAAGAAAGATGAATGAAGAACGGATGGATGGATGAATGAATGAACGAATGGACACCTAGCAAGGCCCTCTGGTAAGGTCAGAAGGAACCCTTGTTGTATGACAGAGGTCTAAGAACACTGAGGAGCATACAATGATGGAGAAAGTGATGAGAAACCCAAGGAGGAGCCGAGGCAGAAAACAGAATATGGAAGAATTCTAGCTACCCCTTCGTGATCATTCAGTATGTGCTATGTGTAATGACGAAATTATCTCTGCTGGACACTTGGGCTCTGCAGGGAGCCAGGCATACAGTCTAATTTTCCCACCCTGAGGACCTTCCCCTGCATACCAGCCCTGAAGGCCTTCATTTCGTCTGGGTTGCAAACTTGAGGGTGGCTCCTTCAAGTTTCTAGTCTACTCGGTGGAAAGACCCTCACTTGTTTTGCCCAGTGGGAATTCTCTCTCCTCCTACAAACTGGCCTGGGTTGTGCCATCGCCTGTATTCCCTATGGACTTGGAAACTAGGATGTCAGATACTTCGTGTGCAGCTGGGCCGCCATGTTGATGCTAGTCTGTCAGGTTGGCCTGACTTCACCTGGGCCTAGAGCGCTACAGCCTTGTTAGTCCAGGGTTGTGTTGGGCAGTTAGCACAGGGCAGTCATGACTTTACTCTTCCTCCCAGTCAGCAAAAGTGTCACCCCTCACCTCCACTCCTACTGCCTCAACTTAAAACAATCTGGAATGGAGAACTGTTTCTTGCATTTACCATCTACCTGGCATATGCATTCTTTGAAATGTAGGTATCTTCTTCCCCATCCCTTCCCCATCCCCATTGTCTATTTTTGCATTTGTTTCTCTGGTTTCCATACACGACTTTATTGTTTTACTGTGTGTCCACTTTGTTCCTTCTGCTCTGTCCCAGTGCTCCATTTTTTCCTGATCTCTCTTTCTTTCCCCTATATTTCTGCATACTTGTTCTGTCTGTGGCTTCACACTAATGTGTGTGAAGATCAGTGAGAGCTTTTCATCCCACAGACCAATGGAAAAACTGGAGAGAGCTCCGAGTGTGAGCATTACGTGGCTATAAGTGGAAGAACATACTACATTGCAAAAACAACTTCAACATGATTGGATCTTAAGTCTCAGGAGATGGTAGCCATTGAAATCCTGTACATCTATGTTAAGTTTTATCCAAGGTTTTCTTAAGCTTTCAGTTCTACTGCAAGGCATTCTACTAAACAAGCCTGTGTTTCCCATTAGCTCATAGGCGAGCAGGGGTTTGGGACAAAGGTGGTGTAGAAAGCTAATGCGGTGGTTCTGCAGGGGGTCTGCAATAATTATAGGAACCTTCTTTGCATCACTAAGCAATTGTCTTCAGCCAACTCTCAGTTTCCAGCTTCTTGTATCTGGTGTTTATAGTTGAAAAGGTTTGTGACTTTTCCCACGGAGGCACCTGCCATGTTGGAAGGTCTATAATGGAGTTTTGGCTTTGACTGGAGACGGAGAGAAATGAACTGACATGAGAAAGTCGTATCTTGGTGTTAGGCTGATTTCAATAAATTATAAATTGAAGTGGCCACACTGAGTGAGGCCACCCATTCAGCCCAAGTTATATGAACAGGGGTTTAAGATGTCAGTGCTCTCATAGTTCATATTACCATGCTGGATCTAGATGGAAATTTTACTCGACACAACCACTTAAGGGGGAATATCGTGTCTGAGTTATTTTAAAAAGGCAGTCTGTCTTCTCTTAACACTTTTATACTTTCAGTGTTTTATAAGCATCTCTGTCACCTGAAATGGAGGCAAAGCATTATCGCTCTCATGTCATGGGCGAAGAGATGATGCACAGACATTAATCGACTTTCACCTTGCAGGGCAATGGCTGAGTCATTCAGGGTCACAGGTCTCCTTTTTGCTGCTTATTCTATAGGACAGCATCACCTCGTGGTCAGCAAGTTAAAAGTCCTGCTCTCCTACTGATGGAGGCAGTCTGTTGGTGACCTTGAGTGACTTTCATATCCTCTCTGGATGCCTGTTTTCTTGCTGGAAGTCTAGATAACACACCCACACTTCTGATTGTATCTTTTTTTTTTTTTTAATTTTAACTAGGAATGATGGAATCACACATGAGGGATTCCATATTATACATAAGCAGAGAATCTCCAGGTTAGAAAGGACCTAGAAAGGGCACCTGGCGTAGGGGTCCTAAAAATTTGCCTTACAAGAAATAGTGAAAGAGTTTAAAAACTACAGTTTCTCAAGGCCCATCCTACTGAAATGGAAAACCTCAATATGAGGATCAGGATTCTGTGTTTTAAAAAAGTCACTCCAGGGGTGCCTGGGTGGCTCAGTCAGTTGATCGTCCGACTTAGACTCAGGTCATGATCTCAAGATTCGTGTGTTCGAGCCCCACATCAGGCTCTGTGCTGACAGCTCAGAGCCTGGAGCCTGCTTCCGATTCTGTGTCTCCCTCTCTCTCTGCCCCTCCCCTGCTCATATTATCTCTCTCTGTCTCAAATATAAACATTAAAAAAAAAAAGAATCACTCCAGGTAGTCTGGTGCAGGTTTAGAAACCATGGCTTAAGTGGAACCACTCCATGGGCATGGGGGCAGGACACATGCTCCTTAGGTCTGGTAAGGGGTGAGATGTGCACTTTAAATACGTAGGCCACGGGATCAGAATCCAACCCCCTTAAAAGCAAGGGGACCGAGAGGGGATGGGAGATGAGTTGGGAGGAGGTGTTGGGGAACCCTGGACTCTGCTTTTGCCACTAAATCCTTGAGCTTAAATGTGGAAGCTGGTAAAATCCCTGAATGGAGCCAGCCTCGGCATTATGCAGCTGTGTGACCTTGGACAAGCCACTCCCCATCTCTGGGCCCTGTTTTCCTGTCTGTAAAATGGGAGTGTGGGCTTATTGATCTCTAAGTTGCTCCTATGACACTTTGACACTAACCTCCTATCCTTTTTGATGTGGGCATGCTATGATTCTAAATGCTCTCCATTATCTTAATTTTTTAATAGAATGCCTTATGGACCCAGCGCTTGTCCCACTGAATCTGTTTTCAGTCACAGGCTCCCCTGAACAGTATGAATGCCGTGCCCGGTCCCTGAGACGGTGCGACTAAAGCATTCCAAGATGCTTCTTTGCCCTCTTCGGCTGGAAAAGCGACCTCCAAGAAGGTGAGATCTAGAGAAGGGAGACAGAAATCTAGATTGCAAAGGTATATGGAAGAAAATATGATTTGGTCTGCAGGGAGGTAAGTATCCTAGCAGACACCTCTGCGGCAGGTGAGGGTAATTCTACCTGCTGTGTGCCGCTTCAGAAGGTGACCAGAGAAGGCTCCATCATCTGGCAACGACTGAATGTTCTCCAGTGACCATGCTCACCTTGCCCCGGGTCATGGCCGCTGTTGGCAGGAGATGCGCGTAATGGTTATAGTAGCTGGCACCAGCATTGGCTCCTCAGGCTCAAGTCTGGCCAACTGCAGAAGCTCAGCAAGGAAGGCTGTGGAAGCAGCAGCGTCTTGCAGGCCAGAAATGATCAAGTGTTCACCACGACTGGAAAGGAACCAAAGGAGAACAGTTTTGGTGAGAGAGCCAAAGCCGAGGAGCCAAGTAGTAGGTTTTATTGGGCTTTTGTTAGAGTCAAGGAAATTCAACGGAGGGACATTTATTGAGTACCTCCCGTGTGTCAGAAACTGTACAGGGCTTTAGGAATTCAAAGACAAGCAAGGCACAGTACCTTTCTTTAGGGGTTTATAATCTGGGGAAGTAGTTCTCCCTAAGAACAAATATCATGTCATTCTAGTGGTGACAGCATCATGGGGGAGAGGCTTACAGGGTCTTGGGCAGCAGGAGAGGAAGGCAGGTGAGGTGACATCTGAGTAGGACTTTGCCAGGAGAAGGGGGCAGATAGGCCAGCGAGGCAGAGAAGACAAAATTAGCAAAGACAAGCATGGTGCCCTTGGGAAGGGAGAGCAGGTTGGAGGTGTGGGGGCGATAGTGACACACAGGGGAGAGGAGAATGCGGAGGTACAGCTTTGGACTGAGCTATAGAGTTGGGCTTAGTGCGTGTGTGCGTGTGCATGTGTGTGTGTGTGTGTGTGTGTGTGTGTGTTTGCGTAAGGGCTTTAGCAAAGGGAGTCTCTTGTTAAATAGTTGCACTGGTGTTTAAAAATATTGAAAAATATTGAAAAGAATATGGAGGACGAATGGGTGGAGAGCAAGGTGGAGCCAGGGGCCATATTCAGAAGTGAGCTGGGAGAAAGACAGTGGGGCACTGGGTCCTGTTGTGTCTGGGTGTGAGCAGTGTGTGAAAGAAAGGTGCAAAGAACCCTTCTTGGTTTCCTGGCTTGGTCCAGGGCTCCAGAGATGCCACCTCCCTGTCCCCACTCCCTCCTGCTCCAAGTCTGTATCAGTTGGGCTGGTGGCCTCCTGCTCTCTGTTTCTAGAACAGTCTTGCCAATCTTCCTCATTTTCCTATTTCCAGTTTCAGTTAATCTTTCTTCATCTGCACCTGATTGACTTTAGGGGTCCTGAAATCATCACGTGGTTCGATACCTACAGTAGTAACAAAACTGCAATCTGGGCTGCCCCTTTCTCCGTGTCTATATAAGCTAAGTTGCCGCCTTCATCCATTAATCACCTCTGTAACTTTTTGTAGCTTATACAGCTGTGAGCTTACAGAAAGTCCATTTATCTTGACAGAGGCATTTGCTCTTGTGTAAACAGTGGTGAATACAGCCGGCACCATTTAAAGGAAGGGAGGAGAAGAAAATAGGATGAGTTGTTGTGTGCCTGGAATCTTAACATTTACTTATTTTAGGTTCTGGGTGTCTTTTATGGGCTCGAGGAGCTATATCCAACCCCCTTTCTAGAGCTGCTGTTTCTTCCACAGGCTGTTAGGTTTGCACGCTCCAGGCACCTCGGTATATACGTATATATGCTTCCATTTACGGCAGGAGGGAGTTTTGTGTGGGAGGAAGGTCTACCTAGAGAAAGGAGCGGATGGCCCAGATGTTTGATCCACTGGGGTGAGCCCCTTCAGGACAGGCGTGGGCAATGGGGCAAGGCGCTAGGGACATCTGGAAAGACCTGAGAACTGGCAAGGAGGCAAGAGCCTCCCTCCCTCCTTTGCCATTCGGAAGGCAGGGTGGGCCAACCTCTCTCCAAGTTCACCTCAAGGTTTACAAGGGTCAGCATGTTTGTGCTGGCCTTGACATTTTCACAAATTGCTCTGTAGTTGTTTTCATTAGTTTTATTCCAGCTGCTGCTCCAGGGTCCTTCTGGCAGCCTGGCCGTCCAAGCCGGCTTGGAATCCCTCCTTAATTGACTCAAGTCATGAAAAGGTGCCATCTGCTTTGAACTCTTGCCTGTTCCAATGCCGGACAAATCCTAGGCATGCACCATAGGAAAAGCAGTAATGAGGTTCACACCTCCAAGTTTACAGTGCCTAACTCTGTCTGGTCAGGTGTTAAGTGCAGAGGTGAAGTGCAAGCCCGGGGGTGGGGGGGTGGTGGTGGGGAAGGTGGGAGGGTCTGAAGAGTAAACAGGCCTGGAGAATGTGCTTCCTCCTGGGTCCTAAGTGACGCCAGCTTGGGGAGGAGATTTCACAGCCATCCTGTCAAAACCCTGTGGTTAATAACATCATGATGACCTAAATAAATTCACAGATATCAGTTACTCCCTGTGTTTTCACTTCACACCAGCCCTCCACAGATGCGCCTCAGCTTGGGAAATACTGGGGAAAATGCCTTAGGGAGAACTGCCCTGTGAAGCTATTAGTTTTATCCCACTTCATAGAAAGAAAATAAGAAACTTAAGGAGGTTTAGGAAGAAGAGCCACTGTTGCCATGATGCAGCCGATGAGTGTTGCCATCCAAACACTTTCTCGTTTCATATTTATTATTTAAAAGAGATACCAAGGGCAGTGTCAGTGGAGCAAAATATTTATTGACTTTCGTGGAACATCCCCCAATAGCGACTTTTTTTAAAAAGTTGTTATACCAACTGTAGTGTGAAATTGACTTCTATCTCCTCCAGTACAGTGTGCAATCAGAGTGCCTTTCTTTGATACATTCCGAGACATTAATATGGACCCAAGTTCAAGCATGCCTCAGAAAGTTACATGCTAAAGAGGGGCTCCAGTACACTGCTGTTTATCAGGAGAGATGAGTCCCTACTGGAAATCAGGAAGCAGCAGGATGGTCTCAAAATGTACTGCTAGTGTAAAGCATGGGAGGTGGGGGCCAGTGGCAGAAGGGGAAGCAGTAAATTAAAACCAATTTAAGATCTGAATCAACCAAAAGCTACGTGTAGACCTTGTTTGGATACTGACTTGAACACACAGAGTAACTATAAAACAAACAAACAAACAAAACCTGAGGGATGCCTGGGTGGCTCAGTTGGTTATCTGTTGGACTTAAGGTCAGGTCATGATCTCATGGTTCATGGTTCATGGTTCCTGAGTTGGAGCTCTGCATCAGGCTTTCTGCTCTTAGCCCAGAGCTGGCTTCAAATCCTCTGTCCCCTCTTCTCTGCCCTGCCCCCACTCACGCACACATGCTTTCTCTCTCAAAAATAAATAAACATTGAAAAAACCTGAGATGATGGTGGGGGGGAGGGGGGGTAAGGTACTGATTGGATATTTGGTGACATTAAGAGTGTATTTTTTTTATGTCATTGTGATCATGTTTTTTTAAAAAGAGTTCTCACCTTCCTATCTTTTGGAGCTATGTACTGAAGTATTTACAGATGAAATGATATAATGTCTGAAAATTGTTTCAAAATAACCCAAAGGGTCAGGGTGGGGGTTAAGTGTATGGCAAGGGAGGGGGGGCAGGAGTTGAAAAAAAAAGAAACTGGCCTTGAACTGGTAATTGTCGAAGATAAGAGATGCTTACAAGAGTTATGGGTTTTGCATATTATTTTCTCTACTTTTCTATGATGAACTTTTCCATGACGCAAAGTTAAAAATGAAAGCCCTCAGTGGCTCTGATCTCTGCTAGCTTTTCTTGGGAGGGGAGGGAAAAGGTATTAAGGATCCCATCTCCAACCCAGCATGGAATTCTTACTTTTGTGAAATTTATAATCAAAGAAATCTCAATGGGCTCTTCCTAATGTTATGGATCTTTGATTATATGATTCTGTAAAACTCTGTTCAATTGATATAGTAGTCACAGCAATCATCAGTGCTGTCCCCCACTGGGGTTGGGAAGAGGCAGAAAAGAAAGGGACTGCTTCCCACTGGGACATGGTTGAATTTTTTTAATGTTTATTTTTGAGAGAGAGAGAGAGAGAGAGAGAGAGAGAGAGAGAGAGAGAGTGTGTGTGTGTGCACGAGTGGAGGAGGGACAGAGGGAGATGGGGACAGAGGGTCTGAAGCAAGCTCTGTGCTAACAGCCGAGAGCCGGATGTGGGGCTCAAACTCATGAACTGTATCGTGAGATCAGGACCTAAGTCAAAGTTGGATACTTAAACCGACTGAGCCACCCAGGTGTCCCGGAAGTGTTGGTTTTTTGCTTCCACAAAGTCAGGACCTGGTCTGAATGGCCATGATGGGGTGGGGTGATGTGGGCTATGCTTTTGGGCACTCATATAAATGTATGTAGGGAGAATAGTTACGGTTTAGGTGATAAAGCTCATTTTAAAGAAACTACATCCTAGGTTCAAAAATAACTTATACCTTAGCCTGGATTTCTGATGCCATCACACCTGTATTAGTTATCTGTGCTGTGTAACAAATTTCCCCCAAACCATTAACATTTATTATCTTACAGTTTCTTTGCAAGGTGGTTCTGGCTCAGAGTCTCTCTCTCTGTCAAATCTGCAGTCAGGCATCGTCTGGGGCTGTAGTCATCTGAAGGCCGAAGGGAGGATCTGCTTCTGATTGCATTCACATGGCTGTCGGCACACTTCAGATCTGTTTCCAGATTCACGCCCATGGGCCTGTCTGCAAGGCTGCCCCATGACATGGCGGCCGGCTTCTCCTAGAGCAAGTGAACCGAGAGAGCATGAGAGAGAGCATGTGACAAGGAAGCCGCAGTCTTTGTATATCATAATCTTGGAACCAATCACTCATCCTTTCTGCTGTATTCTATTTTTTTTTAAGTGAGTCACTAAATCCATCGAGGGGGAGCGATTCATCCTCATTTGCCCGGGACTTTCCTACGTTAACGCTGAAAGTCTTGCATCTTGGGAATCCCCTCAGTCCGGGGCAAACCAGAGTGACCGGTCACCCTGAATCAAGGCTACACTCAAGGGAAGGGAATTACACAAGGGTGTGAATACCGAGTGTGGGGGATCGCTGAGGGTCACCTTGGAGGCTGCCTGCCACAGCAACCTTTCTAAGATTTACTTTTCTTCATTACTGAAAAAATCAGGCCTGTGAGCCACTTTGTGATTTATAAAATACACGTCTCAGTTTTTAAACGATATAATGAATCATGTTAAAGTGAATTGAATAAATAGACAAAGCAACTTTAGGAACAGAATTTTATTTGAGGTGGGTTAATGAGATTTATTATATCCATTGTATTTTTTATTCTCCTATCTAGTCATTATTTCAAAGCAAATATTGAAGTTGGCAAACCAGTTCTGTCTTTTGCTTTGATTTCCAGAATTTCTGGTTAGATTTATGACCTAATTTTTAAGAAAAGTTAACTTCTGAACTATAAAAGTATCATGTTTCATTATAGGCTGCGTGGAATCTAGAGGAGTGATGTGAAGCAAAAAGAAAAACATCTGAAGATTTTTGCTAATTTCTGTACTTTGTGTGTAACCTGAATAGTACATTTTCTATCTTTTCAAAAATTCTTCATCCATGTGCTCCTTAGGGTTCATATTTTTCCAATGAAGAGGATGTACCCTGATTTTCTTTACATTTTCTCTGTGGCTAGATATTTTAATAATTATTATTTTTTTGATAGTTTAATTATTTGGAATTTCAGAACATGTTTTAAAAATTTTAACCCACGTTTGACCATTCTGACTCTGACGTAGAAGTCAATTCATTCATTCATTCATTCATTCATTCATTCAGTGATCCTTATTTGTGAAGCTCTGTGCCTCCGGGAGGGGAGTGGTTGCATAATAGAACGAGGAATTTGAAAGAGGGGATTGAGTTCTGGCTCAGTTTTTCCCTCTTTCGGGACTGACCTGCCAGCAGAGAGCTCCCGTTCTGCTCTCCCAAGGCATCCTCTTTATAGGGCAGACTTTGCCTCTGTTGAGGGCCTTGTAATCATTCAGTGCTGCCCATCACTGGGTGGGTAAGTTGGCCTAATTCTGGAATCTGGCATTAGAAAGCTCATTTTTGCTACATCCCTAAGCCACATCTTCCCACCCAACCTTTTGGGTGATGTCTTAGTCAGTGAAGTCTTCTATAACAAAAATATCATAAACTGGATGGCTTAAACAACAAACATTTACTTCTTACAGGTCTGGAGGCTGGGAAAGCCCAAAATCAGGGTCCAGCATGGTTGGCTTCTGATGGGGGCCCTCATCCTGGCTTGTAGCTGGCCGTCTGCTCGCTGTGTCCTCACATCGTGGAAGGCAGAGAGCTCTCTTGTGTCTCTTCTTACAAAGGCACCAACCACCCATCATGAGGGCTCTGCCTCACCTCCCAAAGGCCTCATCTCCAAATACCATCACGCCAGGGATTAGAGTTTCAACATGTGAATTTGGGGGAAACACATTCAATTTACAGAAGCAATAAGGTTGGTACCTTCATCTCCTTCTGTCTGACTCCTGTGACTTTCTCTCAGTCGGTTCCAAACTTGGGTGAGGAAGGGACACCCTCAAATACCAACAGCTGAGGTCTAGTGTTTGGGTGTGTGTGTGGGGGGTGGGTGGGAGGGGGGAGTGGGGCTGTTTGGCTGAAAGGCCAAAGCACTAGGCCATGTCTGAATACATATATGCCTATATATAATATATACATATGTATATAAAATATATACATACATATATAAAAAATATACACATATATGCATATCTATGCCAAATAAATAAATGCAACAATGCTATATATAATATATATAATAATATACAATAATGCTGTGCACACTCGCCTTAGGATTTAATGCTACAGAGGGATACATATATGCACATAGAAATGTGTGTATACACATACATTTGCTACATATAATAGAACAAATTTTCCCCAGTAGCCTTTACATTCAAAGTCAGTAAAGACAAGGAAGGGACTGTTTCCATATTTCTGCTGTCCTCACTCATGGTTAGCTCTTTTTTTTAAATTTTTTATTTATTTTGAGAGAGAGATAGAGAGTGTGCTCATGCGGGTGTGGGGGAGGGCAGAGAAAGAGGGAAAGAGAGAATCCCAAGCTGGCAAGCAGGATCTGTGCTATAAGCCCTGAGCCCCAGGTGGGGCTCGATCTCATGAACTGAACCGTGAGATCATGACCTGAGCCCAAACCAAGAGTTGGACGCTGAAACGACTGAGCTACCCAGGAGTCCCAAGGTTAGCTCTTTGAATCACGCCTCTCTTCCAACTGGGGATTTAAATTCCTTGGAAAGACAGTATGTGGATGGCAAGAAGTTTAGGACCTGGTCCTTCTTCTGACCACATCACTGGCTGTGTGACCTGGAATGGTGTGGTCCTGCTTCACTGCCTGAGTTTCACCGCAGGTAGTAGGGTAGAGGCTGTGCTGTACTGGCTCTCTCAGTCTGTCTCTCAGTCTCATAGGTCTGTGCTCTGAACAAACAGCCTATGATGTGTAGGTAGCCAGAGGGAGATATGATGGGAGGGAGAAGGTAGTAACGTTTGAAGACACAGGAGATAGGGTAGCCCCCACCCCCTGGAGAGTGGTAAACTATGCAACTGGCAAAGGATAGAGATCCAGACATTTCAACTGAATGCATTGCCTACCTCATCAAATAAAAGAATGAGAGCGGTAACTGTAGTCGATTTTTGCACCCTTTAAAAGAAAGGTAGCTACAGGTGTAGCCGTGCTTGGCACTCCCATTGGGTGATGTGGCGGACACACACAGTGGTGCACCAGCCATGGACCCTTCTCCATGGCTTGCCAGCTTTGGCAAGAGAATTCACCTGTGAGCTCCAGAGAAACTGCTGCCTAAGGGTGGGACAGGTCAAATGCTATGGAACTGGATAAACCAGAAAATGACATCTGAGCCTTTCTGTTTAAGTTGTCAAGTATTTACCAGATGAATTCCATCTGGAGAGCTCCCCTATGATTCATGTTTGGTTCTCTCACCTGGCCTCTCCTACAGAAGGCATGATAAATATTTATTGAATGTACTGGCACATATTATTTATAAAACCCTGTGCTTGGGTTGTGGTTAGGTAGGGACACATTTAGAGAAGCTTTTGTGTTCGCTACAACTCTGTGCTAGAAAGATCTGACTCAAGATGCTTAATCTGGGTTGCTTAAGTATTTGCCTTGTTCCCTTGTATTTTCTGCTTTTCAGTTCCTACTCATTCAAGCACTTCCCCTCCCTTCCCTCCACCCCCACCTGCAGGCTGTCACCTGCTTTGGAGGACAATTTTTCTTTTTTAAGCTTATTTATCTATTTCGAGAGAGAGTGAGCAAGTATGGGTGTGTGAATAGGGGAGGGAGAGAGAGGATCCAAAGCAGGCTCTGCAGTCAGCGTGGAGCACAGTGTGGGGCTCGATCTCACAAACTCTGAGATCATGACCTGAGCTGCAATCAAGAGTCGGACGCTTAACCACTGACGCAGGCTTAACGGATAGAGCTTACCAGGCGCCCCTGGAGGACAACTCTTTTGGAGAGCCTTGGATTTTCCAGACTGTTCCATTGCCTCTGAGACATCAGCTCACCAGAGTTTGCCCTGAAACGCACACAGTGATTTCTGTGCTAGATACTGACTTTTTGGTATTTCCTGCTGGAGCTTTGTTTGGGTGGAGTCCCCTTTGGAAGTGCCAGGGTTTTCCTGTTTGTGCAGTTGCTTTGCAAAACCTTAAATAAACTCTGTTGTGGTGTGTTCAGAATCATAACCACTCAACAACTATTTATTAAGTAAGCACCTACTAGGAGCCTGGGCACTGTTCAAGCAGCTGGGTATACAGTGGTGACCTCAGGGGACACCGCTTTCAAAGAGCTTTCAGTCAGGCCCAGGACACAGACTGGTAAACAGGCATTTGCCCTCTCCACGTGGTGATAGCCGCGAAGGATAAAGTCCAGGGTGCGGGAGAGAGGCGGGGTGCAGAGAGCAGAGACAGCGGACCCAGGGTCGGACGGGCAGGGCTTGGGGGTGTGGGTGTGTCAGCACAGGCTTCCTGGGGCCAAATCCAGCTAGGCTGCACCCCAAATCCAAGAAACTAATTTTCATAGAACCTTTTCTCATTTATCTGCGAGGAGGTGACTCAGCTTGATTTGCAAGAACACTTTTTCAAGTCTTTTTTTTATTAACTTGTTTTATTTTCTATTTTTTTAAATTTACATCCAAATTAGTTAGCATATGGTGCAACAATGATTTCAGGAGTAGATTCCTTAGTGCCCCTTACCCGTTTAGCCCATCCCCCCTGCCACAATCCCTCCCTTGACCCTCAGTTTGTTCTCCCTATTTAGTCTTTTTTTCAATAGCTTGAGTATCTCAACTCCCTCTGTTTACGCTGCGTGTTAGCACGGAGGCACCAAATCTCCTAGCGGCAGAGGCAGGGACCAAGACCGCCTGCTGGAGGTCTGGGACAGGGGAAGCATTGCATTTCCTGCTTGGAAGGAGAAGGGAGAGGTGGGGTCAGGCAGGGGCGGGCATGGGGTTGTGGGGAGGGAAGTGAAGTGCTCCCAAGCTTCCAACAATTCAGGTCTTTGTAGGGAACTTCATGATTTCATTTGTAGTGAATTTTAGGGATGTCAAGCAGGCACCTCTCTCTTCAAATACCAGACAGGCAACCAAACCCTGTTCCAGAGCCCCCGGATGTAAATGACTTGTACATTTTCTCCTTTTAGATCATCCAGACCATTGTTCCCCTCCATTCGTGCAAATGATAAAGACCAACTTCTTGCCAAAAGAAAAAAAAATAGGGTGTGTGAGATGCGGAACGGTACAAAGGATTCTGTGCGTCTCGCCAGAGGGACGGAGTGGCCTGCGAGTAGTCTTGGATCTGCTTTTGATCTCTTGGTTGGGCAATAAAATGCCTGTTTACTTAATTTTAAAATGTGTTTCTTCAGGAATGATTTACACGCGATAAAATTCACTCGCTTCAAGCGTACCATTCTACGAGTTCTGACAACTGTGTATACAGATGCCGCTACCTACCCATCCAAGACACGAACATTTGCAACCCCCCAAAGCTCCCTTAGGGCTTTTTGTAGTTACCCCAGCCCCAGCCCCAGGCAACCACTGACCCACTTTCTGTCACCAGAGATTCAGGTTGCCTGTTTCAGAATTTCCAATAAATGGAATCACACCATAGTGTTCTTCTGTGTCTGGCTATTTCACCCAGGATAATGCTTTTGAGAGTCACTCTTGTTCATATGTCCTTAGCTCATTCCTTTTTTATTTAAAATGCCGATTTTTGGAGCAGCAAGCAATCGTGCGGCATATCACTCAGTGAGATGAGCAGATCGAGGAAGTCCCTCTGGTCTCAAAATTCTATCAACATGCCCAGGAAGGGTAGGCCTGGGAACTGCATCAGGTTAGTCCAGATCACGTGGGAGAAGCAGCCAGGCACACGAATTTCTGAGCGGCAGGAGCCCAGGAGAATGGGGAGTGAAGCCCTCGGTGAACGACAAGACGTATTAACAGAGGATGGCAGGGCTATTTGTTTGGTTCCGTTATGAGCTCAGCAAAATGTGACAATCCCGGGAAACATAAACATCTATTGCTGTGTTTCTATGTGTGCTTGCCTCAGGAGACCCAGCAGGGAGTGGCAGGTGGCAGGACTGGAGTCAGGCAGAGATTACCGGGTAAAGTGGAATCACGACTAAGCTATGTCAGTTGCGTAGCCTATAAATACGAATTATAATGAGAGTTAATATTTATTGAGCTCTCACTATGCACCTAGCTCCGTTCCTTATGCCCACCATATCCTACGAAGCAAATGCCTTTAGTCTCTGCCCGCATCAATTCCGTCCCTTTTCCATATCCCTGCACACTTATCACTACAAGCTGTGTGTCCCCAGCAGCCGGTGTGGCGGTGGCTCCACGTTGGGCAATAGTCCTTGAGCTACGCAAACCACTTTGCATCCCGGCCCGGAGAGCAGAAGTGCCTGGGACTTCCAGGTAACCAAACAGGGCAGGGACAAGCGCCCCAGATTCCCATGTCACCTGCTTTGTCTCCCCAGTTCACGGTATTTTGTGTGACTCAGTGTTGCTGGGCCTCCCTCCCTTCACCGTCCCACACTCAGCTTCTGGAGCTGTGCTTTCTGGGCCACTTCCTAGTACATCATGTCCACCTGAGTCTGTTTCTGGGGACCCCAAACTTAGACAAAGCACTGTTACTACAGTTGTTTTACAAATAAGGAGACTGAGTGTCTCTTTCTCTCTCTCTCTCTCCCCCCCTTCTCTCTCTCTCTGTCTCTCTGTCTCTCTCTCACACACACACACCTCCAGTTAGCTCCTACTCATCCTTCAGATGAGAACCTGAACTTCACGATCTCAGGTAGCCTTTCCGGACTCCCCAGCCGTGGGAAGTCCTCTGCTAATGTTCTCAGAATCATCCTATATAGTACAAATCTCCATGGTCACTTTGTTTGACTATTTCACCAATGACCATCTCCTCTGCTGCCTCCAGGAGGTCAGGGGCCCCATCTCTTAGCGCCCTCACCTGTATCCCCAGCACTCGAGCCAAGTTTCTAGAACATAGTAATTGCTCAATAAATTTTTTCTGAACGAATGATTTGAAGTTCCTTCAATTTTCTCACAGGCGCTCACTGGCCTTCCAGATACGTCTCAGCCTCTGCGTGGGCAAGAAATGCATAATGTATAACCCCCAGGGGTGATACAAGACCTCTCACCCACATCTGTTCTTCTGGGTATTTAGGGAAGCACAATATCCAGGGCAAGGTGACATTACTTTGCTCCGGGGGACCGAAATTTAGCATCAACTGTAGAGTTGAATCCAGAGGTGAGCCTCGAAGCCTGGGTAAAATTTGAATGGATTATTAGGAGGAAATTTGAATACTATTTTAATGAACTATAATGCCATTTAAATACACACACAGTGTGAATTAAATACACATTCTTGGATCCCTGTACTTCTCTTCCAAAGTACACTTAGTCCCAAGTCCTCATTAGGAAGCTGATAAGGTTCTATTTCCCTTCTATTCGAGCAATGCTGATTCGCCAGCTATATAAAATTTACAAACTGCTTTGGAAGCATTTGTGGAGAAAGGTGCTATATGAATGTATGAGATTATTGAAATGAATGCTGATTTAGAGATGTCCCAGGTGGATAGTTAAAATATACCTGGGCACACACATACACTCATACCCACGCTCAGGGTACTTTCTGCTCTGATCAGCGGGGATAGATTTTCCTACCTGACAGGTGACTGTAAGTCAAGAAGTGTGTTTTAATAGTTGCCAGCTTTCTGCTGCTGTGGGCTGCTGTCTCAGGCAATCCTTCACCTCCCGGGACACAGGACCTGAAGGATCTTGACACGTTCTCTCCAGTGCGCGTGGAGAGGTGGTGTTCAGCAGAAAGGTAAATATTGGCATGCTGTACATGAGTGATGAGTATAAATAAGGCAGGATATCCTTGGACAAGTTCACCACTGGACCCGTCAGGTTTCTTATCAATAGGCAATAAAATAAGAAATCACGAGTTTCCCAGGTTTTTGCCAAATCAGAACAAGTTACTTTTGTAAAAGCTGGCAGGTGTTTGAGAGTCAGTAAATGCTGAGTAAATAATTCTGAAGGTAAACACATGTCCTTATTTCCACAAACCCTGATTACTGGATTAGATTACTGAACTTGCTCCTTTTGACTTTATCCCTCATAATCCTGCCCATCAATGTTTGCTCAGAGGAGCTCAAATAAACCAGGCTGCTCTATACCCTAGTGCCTTTACACGTGCTTTCCTTCATGCTCCGCCTGCAATGCTTTCCATTAATCCAGGAGGGCTGGGGGCACTCTCAGATATTTTAATACCCAGTACTAGGAAAACTTGTAATTTCCTTTATGAAGCTTTTCTCGACAAATTGTCCTTCTCCTAAAACTGCCATTTTTAAAAAAAAATTTTTTTTTCAACGTTTATTTATTTTTGGGACAAAGAGAGACAGAGCATGAACGGGGGAGGGGCAGAGAGAGAGGGAGACACAGAATCGGAAACAGGCTCCAGGCTCTGAGCCATCAGCCCAGAGCCTGACGCGGGGCTCGAACTCATGGACTGCGAGATCGTGACCTGGCTGAAGTCGGACGCTTAACCGACTGCGCCACCCAGGCGCCCCTAAAACTGCCATTTTTGGGCCCATACAAATGCAACTGCACATATCTATTTAACATAAACAGGTCTGGCTCTCTTGGGAAGTCCCTGCTCACACTCTGTACTCTTTGAGGCCATAATCAATACTTCATTGCCATCCAGTTGCCCCCTTGTGACCTCTCAAGTCTCTTCCCAGAGCATTTTGAGTAATGTGTATTTTACTCAAATGTTCAAAAGGGAGAAAAGGAGAGACATTGAACAGAATGAGGCCAAACTTCATAAAAATCGCCACCATTCCCAAAGCCTTTCTCGTTTTTTTTTAAATGTTTACTTATTTTTGAGAGAGAGAGCGAGCGTACGTGCATTGGGGAGGAGCAGAGAGAGAGGGAGAGAGAGAATCCCAAGTAGTCTCTGTGCTGTCAGCATAGAGCCCGACACAGGGCTCAATCTCACAAACAGTGAGATCATGACCTAAGTCAAAGCCAAGGATCAGATGCTTAACCCACTGAGCCATCAGGTGCCTCCGAAGCCTTTCCTCTTATTACCAGTGGCCTTCTCTCCTCTCTCTCCTCCATTCTCCACTGTCTTCTGACCTCCTTCCACCCTGGATGCCTCACTGTCACCTCTATTCCATTTAGCAATTTAGCCCTTATAACCCTTTCTCCTGCATAAAGGAGAAATCCTCAAAATCCTTTGCATCCTTGAAATTTTAGTTCCTCTCAACAGACTACCTCTTTGAGATCTCTCTTAAAAGGCAAAGGTAAAAAATATATATATATTTCTTCCCTTTCTGCTAAAACCTGGCACAACTTGATGGTAGGAATCGAACCTTATACACTTCTGTGTCTCCCATGTAAAGTATTTAAAATATTTGTGAATGAAAGAATAAAAGAATATAGCCACAGATTAAAATCCCTCAAGATTCATTGTGATCATGACTTTCTTCTGCTCAAACTTTCTTCTACTTTCTCAACTCATGCTCTGGCCAACTGTCACTTCTCTCTGACTCTAGAACTCCGCTCAGCTGGATGGGCCCTCTCTCCTCAAGGCCACCGTGCATACACAATAACCTTGCCTTCAGGTGTTCATTTGGGTTGTGCCTCCAAGGCCTGGAATAGCCTATGTCATTGATGAGAGTGGTTGGTGGTGGGGTACCTTCACCATATTGAAGGCCAAGGTGAATGCAGTTGGTCTAGTCTTGTAGGCCCATTCAAGTCCTTCCTACTCTTAAAGGCTCAATACCCAGCCTTCCTCAGGACATTTCACTGAGGTCTCCCGGCCAGGTATAATTCACTCTCTTGAGTCCTCAGGATATAAACCTTGAATGCATCCACTCTGATGGCACTTAATCATCCAGACTTACATTATTGTGGAATTTTGAAGTGGGAGGTTTTGAGATCATTCTTCTTCCCAGAATGTGGTCATGATTAGATCTATTTACTAAAATTTCAAGGGTTTCCTCTCCTGCCCCCAGTTCCAGGCTTGGGGTAGGTGTGTGCTTATCTAACCACTTCAAGTTATGTGGTTATCTGAGCGTATTTAATTTGCTTTGCCCAATGAAATGTAAGCAGAATTGACATGAGCCCCTTTGTGGAGGAAGCTTTCAGAGGAAGAAGCGTAAGAGCTGGTGAGTGATCAATCACTCTGTCTTTCTCCTGACATAGTGACTGGCAGTGTTAGAAATATCTGGTGGATTGTTTATCAGCCTGGGTTCTTGAGTAAGGAAGGGTCCAGCAGATTCATAATGGAAACACGGTGTGAGCGAGAAGTAGACCTTTGTTGTGTTATATCACAACATTAGCTTTAGAGGTGATTTGAATAATTAATAACATAAAGTATTATTATAGCACAACCCACCCTATCCAGACAGACTGTAAGTTCCTTGAAGGCAGCACCCACGCATAACTGACTCTTCTATCCCCCAGAGAACATAGCACAATGTCCCCTGGAAGCTCAATAACCATTGCTGATTGAGTATACATACTGAGAGAAGGTAAATACATGAGACTGGAGGGTGGGGCTTGATGTCAAGACTTCTACTTGAGACTTTGCCCTCTGTAAATCCTAAATAAATGTGCAACATGATTCCAACAGTATTCTAATAAGATCCTTACACGTGAGGAGGCAGAATAGCGCAATGATAGGAACCTGGGCTCCTATGCTGGAGAGGCTTGGGTTTAAGTACTCTGCCAGGTACTTGGCTGCATGACGGTGGGCTCATTACTAAAGCTGTGTGAGTCCGAAATAACATCACTAGCTGCTGTATAGGATTATTGTGGGGATTAAATGAGAGAATGTATGTAAAGTGCCTGGCACATAATGAATGGGCGACCAACGTCATTCTCTTAGGCTCTTCTCCCATCAAATGTGTGTGGGTTGTATGAAATCTTGCCTAATTCTCTGGGAACAACTTCCCTTCATTTCCTCCCTCTGAGATCTTGGTCAATTGCCTAGTCCTCGAATTTATTTAGCTTGGTCTACCTCAGATCCCTAGGGTTTTGCTTTTACTGCCCCATGCACACTCTGGTATTCTGAGAAATTCCATTTGCAACTGGCTAGAGTTGGCAGTTGCTTTTGGCAAAGGACTCCAATGGAGGCAGCGGGGGGTAGCACTTTTGCGACAGGTTGCCTGCTGCCGAAATTTTAAACAGGGCCCTCCGTGTGGTGGGTCTAGTCAGGGAGGTGATCTTCATGGGGGAGAAAGAATGTAGGATGTCACGGTGACCAGCTCCAGGAAAGCCCCACCTCGGCCTGGACCCTGGCTCTAAAGGCAGACGATTCTTCCACTGAACTCTGGGATCGTATCTGTGATGGTAGCAGGGATGTCTGTGAATTTATCAATGGCTGACTCCTTCCACAGGTTGGGGCTTGGTGTGGTACCTGAGGGCTTGTGTTTTCCTGAACTCCTAGCCTGGCGAGCCTTGTGTTTTTAGGTTTATGTATTGTCCCTGAGTTTCATGGGGCTACCTCTGTCTACACTGTCTACACCACACCCCCCCTCCCCCCGCCTCCCCACATAGCAGCCGCCGTGATGTAGCATGTCCAACCTCTCCAAAGGTGCTTGTGTAACTTGTTTTTCAAAGTCTTGGCAGGAGCTCCAGTCCTGAAGTGAGAAAGGCTGTTTACATTCTAGAAGGGCAGTCCCGAGAAATGTCTTGCATCAGGGCTGTTCCTGGCCAATCCCTACTCCCCAGAAGCTTCTTTCTCTCTGGGATGCCTTGGGACAGCCAGAGAGATGGTGTGGAACCCAAGGAAGGCGCTTGAGCATGAAAAAGGGAGGCTACGAGGAAGCATTCATCGAGCCCCAGGGCTCTGCCACAGCCCTGTGTAAACTGTGCTCCATTGAAAGGTGGGCAAATATCTCCAAGGCTCTTGTTGCCTCATTGTCTGGTACAGTGCCTCGCACAGAGCACGGTGCTAGGTGTTGGTGCTCAACAGACGTTACTAAGTCAATAACTGTGCAAACGTGTGAGCAAGAAAATCCGAGAGGGCACACTGGTGGAAGTTCTCAGCTGACACCAGTTAATAGCTTTCTCTCAACAGGACTTGCATTACGAATCACAATCATTACTATCTATTATCTAGTCTATGCCATGCAAAGGCATAGATAGTTTCCTTAAATTCTACAGCAGGCAGTAGTTCTACAAAGCCGGTGGTCCTGGTTCTAGTTAATAGCTGAGGAGGGCGCAGAGACTCGTGGGCACAAGGTCAGGGGATCTTGCCTGAGGTTTCCCAGGATTCAAAGCCTCTGGCAAGCACCGGAGCCCGGGTTTTTCTACGTGCCATCTCTCCACCCTGCCGCTCAGCCCTGCTGGTCTCTGCATCCTGTAACAGCACAGGAGAAGGGGACCTCAAGGGGCACAGAGGCCACACTTTCCTGCCCTGCTGTGGGCAGCTACGCATTCTCGTTGTCATTCCTTCCTCCAGCAGCTGGGCTTGGATTCGGCAGGAAAGAACACTGGGAAGCAGTTTCATTCCAGGCGTCTGTGTTTCGTACTGAAAAACACCCACCTGTATTCAGGCCTTCTGGTACCTCAGTCTCCAGACCTTCCCCAGAAAACGTCCTATCCCTCTCCCTGACACCTTCCCTCTTCTGATGGGCCTCATGGCCAGGTTTTCTCTTCACTGGAAAAAAATCTTGCCATGAATATTATTCTACGGACAGTGCCTGACACCGTATATACCCTCCATAAATATTCACCGAACTGCACGCTAACCTCCAGACAAAAGAAGAAAAAACAAAACAAAACAGGGATCCAGAAGGAAATGGAAAAGCTTAGAGGGTGGGTGAGGGGGCCCAGCAAGCAGCCAGCTCTCCTCTTTCCCGGCCTCTCCCTGCCTGAGTAAAGAAGCGGGGGCAGATTCAGAGTTAATGCTGTCATTTGATTACAGTAACATCAAAACCGGCAGCAAAAGCTCCAGTCAACGCCAGAGCACAAGCGAACACACAGGGGCTTGTTTCCTTGGAAATGTTTCAGCGGTAATTACTCTCCCCAAAGAAAGACCCAAACGACTTCCTTGACCCGCTGGGGAGAAGAAGTAACAATGGGCCAGAAAGTCGTTTCTGCGGCCTCTGGCTCCGGGCGGGTGTGAATGTGCGCGCGGGGAGCCTGCGGTGCGCATGTGCGCGCGGCTGCACCTCCGGGGACCATCCGCGGGGCGCCTTTGACAGCCGCTCTATTCAAACGCCGGGGCCGTGGGTTGGCGGCGCGGTGCCTGCCGCCGCCGCGGCTGAGATCATGCTGTTGATTTTGTTTTACAGAGAGCAGCCCAGCCTGTTGTGCAGAGTACAGAATGTTCTCTTCTGTGAACTGAGCTTGAACTTCTCCAACCCACTTTGTCTGAGGAATCACACAGACACAGAGGGGAAAAGGCAGGGAAGATAACCCCCAAATTGTTGAAATCCTTGTGTTCTCTCTGGTTTTGGCTCGCATCGTTGGCTTTGCACTGTGCAAAATGACAAATCCCAAGCATTGCAGCTCTTGGATGAACAAAATGCCTGTGATGTCCTTTGTCTTAAGTCAGGACTCTGGGCTTCAACTCTGGAAATTAACAAGTCTGTCATTATCTCTCCTTGATGTTTTTCTTTCTTTTTTCCTTCTTTTTCCCTTCCTCCATCCCTCCCTTTTTATCCTTCCTTCTCTCTAGTCCCTTCCTCTCTGCACCCTTCCTCCTTCTCACCATCTCCCCCCTACCCTTTCTTTCTTCCCTTTAAGGCATTAAAGGGACAAGGACAACAAAAGCCATTTTCCTGTAAGGGAAAGAAAGACTCTCCCCCCTCCCCGCCCCCGCCCCCCCCCCCCCATGATGCCTGTGACTTCTCTTTCAGTTGTTCAGTTATCATGTTATCACAAATAGTGCTCCCTAATGTGTTGTATGGCCTGAGAGAATTGATAGCGAAGGCTTTGGGTTGACGGCCTTCATTAAATCACCAGCTTGAGAAGCTGCCAGTGGTTGGTAAGGTGGTTTGAAATTTCTCTTTGAAAACCATCTTTGCCTGGTCTTTAGGGCTGAGTCTCCAGTTGTGGGGCACACCGATAAATGGTTTAGGGGGTCCACTTGGAGGATCTGAGCATGAGACCTCTGTAGGACAGGCAGCAGTACTTCCCAAAATATTGTTATTTTTAATAGCAGGGGATTCCTTTCTCTATACTAAAATTTACCCCAAACTCATTGGTGAGGCAAAAGAGCACAACTTTATGTGAGTCATGGATTTGAAGTGTGAGTCTCCTACTTGTGAGCGCACATATGATATTGGGTAAGTCGTATCTTCTACAACTGAGATGGTGAAAGGGGCACCAAGCTTGTCTTGTGGGCACGTGCGGTCTTTTGTAAGTGTTGAGTGCCATACCGCTACCCCACAGAAAGAGATTCTTCTCTTGAATTTGCAGCTGCACCGCCTACCTCAGAGCCAGGGGGCTGCTGTCTTCTGGATCACTGATGGAAACTGGGAAATTCCCACAAGGGTGTCTATTTCTGAGAGGATTCCAGTTCCCTGGATATTCCATGTGACTTTCTGACTATTATGCCATCAGAATATTAGTTAATTAGTTAATCAGTTCTTATATCCCCTAAAATGCTATTGAATATTTGCGATGTCTAAGTTAGTGGACGGGATCTAGGGGTTGGGAGATAAGTAAGATACGTTCATTGCCTTCAAAGAGTTTCTCGTCCAGTGGGAAAGGCAGAAGTACACGCATACATATACACACATACATAGACACACATATAATACTTATGTGTTACTATAATACAAATGAGGTTGATACATATTCAATGGAGGGATAAGTTATAAAATGTGAAGGTAGAGTATTACAGGAATAAGGTGAGGATTCTAATGAGTGGAAGTTGAGCCAAGTGAAGTCTAGACAGCAGAAGATAGGAATCATGAAAATAGAAGGTCTTTGTGGTTAATAGGATTAGATAGTGTATTTGAGAATCAATGAGTAGTTTTTTTTTGACTGAGCAGTTGATGCTAGAGGATGTAGGAAAAAGCAAAAAAAGTGCATTGAGCCTAGATTGAAGATGTCTACTTCCCCCTCTTATGCCCATTGCTAACCTTTCTTCCTGAGTTTGTATGAAGTCTCAGAATCCTGCTCAACACAATTCTCTAAGAAGCCACCACTGATCAGGTGGTATTGACCCTTGACATAAAACCATTTGCCAGAGTCGGGGAAGATGGTGGAGCAGGAGGATCCTGAGCTTATGACCTCTTGTAGATACACTGAGCCAATAACTACACGTATTAGAACTCATTCTAAAAACCACCTGAAGACGAGAAGAACACATCTTCTACAGCTAAAGTCATATAAAGAGAAGGTCACATTGAAAAGGTCAGTAGGGAAAAGATGCAGTTGGAAACCAAACACCCAGCATGACTACCTACCAGTGGGAGTGAGATCACGAACATGGAGGAGTGAGTGAGGGGACCAAGCCCCACACTGGGCACCCGCAGCTCTGGGGTCCTGGACCCCAGATGAGAACCCATAACATCTGGCTTTGAAAATCAGTAGGGCTAAACTCTGGGAAGACAGAGGGCTATGGGAAACTGAGTCCCTATCCTTAAAGAGCCAGCAGGCTTTATCACTCAGCCTGGGATGCAGCACGGAAGCAACAGTTTGAAAAGTGCCTGGGTTATACATGAAACAGGTTTGTTGACTAATTTAAGGATGTGTGCCAGAGGGGCAGAGATCTGTAGAGCTTTCTACAGGAACACAAGTGTTGGGGAGAGCCATTTTCTTGCCCTCCTTCAGTATAGATAGCTGAAAATTTGCACGAGCCAGTCCTGACACTCTCCATCTACCTCACTAGCATTGTTTCCCCAGCCCTGGTGTTCCCCGGCAGACCCACCCTGGCAGGCTCCCCTCCAAAGAAGCTCCCACCTTGCCATATCTGGTGGGCAGCCTCAGTGGGGTCTGATGGCCTCTCCAAAGCAGAATACACATTCCTTTCAAGTGCATCCTGGAACGTTCTCCAGGATAGATCACATGTCAGGCCACAGAACAAGTCTCAATACATTTAAGAAGACTGAAATCATGTCAAGCATCTTTCCTGACTGCAACAGTATGAAACTAGAAATCAGTTACAAGAAAAAAACTGGAAATGGACAAACACGTGGGTGTTCAACAACACAGTTACTAAACAACCAGTGTGTCAACAGAGAAATCAAAGAGGAAACAAGTAATACCAGGAGACAAATCACAATGCAAACGCTGCCGTTCAAAATCTTTGGGACGCAGCAAAAGCAGTTCTAAGAGGGAAGTTTATAGTGATAGAAGCCTACCTCAAGAAACAAGAAAAGTCTCAAATAAATAATCTAATAATATACCTAAAGAAACAACAAAACAACAAAAGAATAAACAAAGCCCAAAGTTAGAAGGAAGGAAAAGTAGAGGTGAGAGGGGAAATAAACCAAATAGAGGGCAAAAAAATAATAATAAAAATAAACGAAACTAAGAGCTGGTTCCTGGAAAAGATAAATAAAATTGATAAACCTTCAGACGTATTCATTGAGAAAAAAAGAGAGGGCTCAAATAAAGAAAATCACGAATGAAGGAGAAGTTACAACTGACCCAAAGAAATACAAATATAATATACTGTATAATATATATAATATATAATATAACATAATATAATACAAGGATTATAAGAGACTACTACAGAAAATAATATGCCCAAAAATTGGACAATTTGAAGAAATAGAAATTTCTAAAAGCATATAATCTTCCAAGACTGAATTTTGAAGAAACAAAATCTGAACAGACAAAATTGAATCAGTAAATAAAAAACTCCCAACAAACAGATATCCAGGACCAAATGGTTTCACGGGTAAATTATGTTTTTAAAGTTTAGTTATTTATTTTGAGAGAGAGGGTGGGGAGTGGAGGGGAAGAGAGAAAGAAGGCAAGAGAAAATCCCAAGCAGGCTCTACACCATTGGTGCAGAACCCTATGTGGGTCTTGAACTCATAAACTGTGAGATCATGACCTGAGCCGAAATCAAGAGTTGGACACTTAACCAAGTGAGCCACCCAGGCACCCCTCTACCAAACATTTAAAGAAAAGTTAGCATCTATCTTTCTCAAACTATTCCAAAAATAGAAGTAGAAGAATGCTTTTGAAGTCATTCCATGGGGCCAGCATTACCCTGATACTGATATCCAAGGCACTCCAAAATTAAAAAAAAAAAAAAAAGAAAAGAAAAAAGAAAAGAAAATCACAGACCAACATCCCTAATGAATAAACATACAAAAATCCTCAACAAAATATTAGCAAGCCAAAATAGAATGTACATTAAAAAGATTATTCACCATGATCAAATGGGATTATTCTAGGAATACAAGGATGGTTTGTACCCACAAACCAATCAATGTGATACACCACATTAACAAAATGAAGGATAAAAATCATACGATAATCTCAACAGGTGCAGAAAAATCATTTGAAAAAATTCAACATCCATGAGTTTTTATTCATGATAAAAACTCTCAGCAAAGTGGTACAGAAGGAACACGCCTCAATATAATAAAGCCCATATATGACAAACCCACATCTGGCATCATACTCAATGGTGAAAACCTGAACTCTTTTCTTTTAAGATCAGGAAGAAGACCTAGATGTCCACTCTCGCTACTTTTATTTAACAGAGAGTATGGAGGTCCTAGCCACAGCAATGAAACAAACAAAGAGAAATAAAAGTTACCCAGATGGGTAAGAAAGAAGTAAACTGACACTATTTGCAGACGACAAATGGTTCTAGATATACTTGGAAAACCCTAAAGACTCCACCAAAAAGTATTAGAACTAATAAATGAATTCATTAAATTATAGGATATAAAATTAATATACAGAAACCTGTTGTGTTTCTATGCACTAGCAATGAAATAGCAGAAAGGGAAACGAGAAAACAAGCATCAAAGAGAATAAAATACTCGACATAAATTTAACCAAAGAGGTGAAAGATCTCTACTCTGAAAACTATAAGGCATTGATGAAAGACATTAAATATGACACAAATACATGGAAAGATACACCATGCTTATGGATTGAAAGAATTAATATTGTTAAAATGTCCATACTACCCAAAGGAACCTACAGATTCAGTGCAATCCTGGTTGGGTTTGCACCAGAACAAACAAACAAACAAACAAAAAACATCTAAAATCTCTATGGAACCACAAAAGAGCTTGGATAGCTGATGCAATCTTGAGAAAGAAGAACAAAGCTGGAGGCAGCACGCTTCCAGATTTCAAGCCACACTTACAAAGCTATGGTAATCAAAACAGCATGGTATGGGCACAAAAAGACACACAGATCAATGGGACAGAGCTGAGAGCCCAGAAACAAACCCGTGTTTATCTGGTCAATTAATCTCTGACAAAGGAGGCAAGAACACACAATGGGGAAAAGACAGTCTCTTCAACAAATGATGTTGGGACAACTGGACAGTATATGGAAAAGCATGACATTGGATCACTTTCTTACACCAGACACAAAAATAACCTCAAATAATAATAATAATGATAATCCTCAAAATGGATTATATAATCCTCAAAATGGATTAAAGACCTAACGGTGAGACCTGAAACCATAAACCTCCTAAAAGAAAACACAGAGAGTAAGCTAATGGACATTGGCCTTAGCAATATTTTTCTGACTATGTCTCCTCAGAAAGGGAAACAAAAGCCAAAATTAATAACTGGGAGTACATGAAAATAAAAGGCTTTTGAGGGGCGCCTGGGTGGCTCAGTCAGTTAAACGTCTTGCTCTTGATTTTGGCTCAGGTCATGATCTTGAGGCTTGTGAGTTTGAGCCCTGCATTGGGCTCAGTGCTGACAGTACAGAGCCTGCTTGGGATTCTCTCTCTCTCCCTCTCTGTCTGCTGTTCCCATGTGCACTCTTTCTCCAAATAAATAAACTTAAAAAAAAAAAAAGAAGAATATGTTAAAAAAAAAAAGTCTTTTGAACAGTGGAGGAAACCATCAACAAAATGAAAAGACAGCCAGTGAATGGGAGAAGATATTTGCAAATGATATATCCAATAAGGGGTTAATATCCAAAATATATATTTAAAAAACCTCATGCAACTCAACACCAAAAAACCCCCAAATAATCTGATTGAAAATGGGCAGAGGACCTGAATAGACATCTTTCCAAACAAGACATGCAGATAGCCAGGAGATACATGAAAAGATGCCCAGCACCAGCAATCATGCGGGAAATGTAAATCAAAATCACAGTGAAGTATCACCTCACCCCAGAAGAATGACTAAAAATAAAAAGACAAACAAAATAACAAATGTTGGTAAGGATGCGGAGAAAAGAGAACACTTGTGCACCGTTGGTGGGAATGTAAATTGGTGCAGCCACTGTGGAAAACAGTATGGAGGTTCCCCAAAAAACTAAAAATAGTACTGCCATATGCTCCAGTAATTCTACTTCTGGGTATTTACCCAAAGAAAATGCAAACACTAACTCGAAAGGATATCTGCGCTCCTATGCTCACCACAGCATTATTTACAATAGCCATGATATGGCAGCAACCTACGTGTCCATCTGTAGATGGATGGATAAAGAAAGAAGACGTGGTTTATATATACAACGGAATGTTGCTCAGCCGTAAAAAAAAAAAAAAAAAAGTGAGATTTTCCTGTTCATGACAACATGGATGGAGCGTGAGGGTATTATGCTAACTGAAATCAGTCAGAGAACGACAAATACCCTATGGTCTCACTTATGTGTGGCCTCTAAAAAACAAAAGAAACAAACAGCAACAAAATAGAAACACACTGAAAAATACAGAGAACAAACTGGTGGTTGCAAGAGGGGAGGTGGGCAAAGGAGTATGCAGAATAGGTAAAGAGGATTTGGGGGGATAGACTTCCAGGTATTGACAATTAAGTCACAGAGATGAAAAGTACAGCATAGAGAACAAAGTCAATAATACTGTAATAACTGT
Organism: Prionailurus bengalensis; assembly: GCF_016509475.1. Classification (NCBI taxonomy): domain Eukaryota; kingdom Metazoa; phylum Chordata; class Mammalia; order Carnivora; family Felidae; genus Prionailurus; species Prionailurus bengalensis. Next base: position 12,908,258 of record NC_057359.1, read on the forward strand.
GTATGGTAACGTGGTAATTACACGTATTGGGGTGAGCATATCGTATGTAATGTATGTAACTGTTGAATCACTGTGTTGTACACCTGAAACTAATATAATATTACATGTCAACTATACTTCAACTAAAAAAAAAAAGATTAAAAAAAGACAAAAAGCCACTTGTCATTCTGTGCTTGGGCTTTAAGTCTCACGCTTACAATTTTTTAATGTTTATTTATTTATTTTTGAGAGAGGAGTGGGGAGGGAGGAGAGCAGGATGAGGAAGTGGCAGAGAGAGAGGGAGGCAAAGAATCCAAAGCGGGCTGCACACTGTCGGTGCAGAGCCCGATGTGGGGCTCAAACTCACGAACTGTGAGATCATGACCTGAGCCGAAATCAGACGCTTAACCAAATGAGCCACCCAGGCACGCCTCGTGCTTACAAATGTCATTTGCATGTTCTTGGGGGAGTTATTACATGTTTTTAAGAATGGAATGATGTGAGTCAATGCTATGATTCAACCGGTGCTTCTGTAAGGTCGCTGCTGGCCAGGAGAGGGGTCCCTGGGAAAGGTGGGAGACTGGGGACACAGACAGAAGATGACTACACAAATCATCCTGAACAGTGTGAGTAGGAGGGACAAATGCGTTGGACAGATGGGGCACTGGGGAGGTAGGTTACGTGATCATAGATGAGGGTAAGGACACTTAACTGAGTTTTCTCATCTGGGTTTTACCGAGAGGCAAGAAGGGCTGCTCTGGTCTGAATTTGTCCTTCCCAAATTCATATACTGAGAAATCCTAACCCTCAAAAATGATGGCATTAGGGGGTGGAGCCTTTAGGGGGTGGAGCCTTCACAATGGAATTATTTCCTTATATAATAAGAGACTCCACAGAGCTCCCCAACCCCTTCCACCTATAAGGACACAGCAAGAAGTCTTAGACCTGGAAGAGGTCCCTCATCTGACCATGCTGGCACCATGATCTTGGACTTCCAGCTCCCAGAGCTGTGAGAAATATTTCTATGGTTTATTAGCTACCCAGTCTGTGCTATTTAAAAAAAATTTTTTTAATACTTATTTTTTTGAGAGACAGAGAGAGAGTGAGCAGGGGAGGGGCAGAGAGAGAGGGAGACACTGAATCTGAAGCAGGCTCTGCACAATCAGTGCAAAGTCTGACGTGGGGCTCAAACCCACAAACCGTGAGATCATGACCTGAGCCGAAATCGGATGCTTAACCGACTGTGCCACCCGGGCACCCCCAGTTTGTGATATTTTATTATAGCGGCCTGCACAGATGAAGACAGGCCAAGAGAAGGAACACAGGAAGAGATTTTAACTTTTCTCTTTATAAAGGGAAGATTGTGCACTGAGTTTCAAACAGACTGAATTTTAAGGTAAAGAGAATGGAGAGAATTCCAACCATCATTTGGAAATACAGATATGGAGGTAAGAGCTAGAAAAGTTATTCAGAATCAGCCACACGGAGGAACCAATAAACGCCCTGAGAGTGGATGTTATCACCTGGAAAGAGCTACGCAGGTCATTCATAGGCCTGTGAGAAAAAGGGGCCGAGTTAGACCTTGAGAGGTGCTTATATTAGTGAACACCAGAGGAAGAGCATTCTAGAAATAATTCAAATTCCTAACAATATGGGGCACCATCTACTCCTCCATTCCTGTATCTGATTTTTCTTTAATAGAGAACAATGACTGGGGCGCCTGGCTGGCTCAGTGGAGCACATGACTCTTCACCTTGGGCTCATGAGTTCGAGCCTCACATTGGGGATAGAGTTTACTCAAAAAAAAAAAAAAGAGTAATGACTCATCTGTTTTTTAAAATTCTTTACATGTTTATTCTTGAGAGAGAGACAGAGCGTGAGCGGGGAGGGGCAGAGAGAGAGAGAAGGAGACACAGAATCTGAAGCAGGTTTCAGACTCTGAGCTGTCAGCACAGAGTCCAATGTGGGGCTCCAACTCATGAGCCATAATCATGACCTGAGCCGAAGTCAGACGCTTAATTGACTGAGCCACCCAGGGCCGGGACTCATCTTCTTTAATACAGAATCTGTTTGGTGCCTGTCTGAGAATTAAAGAAAATAGGTAGCTTTTTCCTGCATAAGGATTCTTCTTTGCACAGGCAGTATTTCGCAAACTCTTTGCTGGTTGACGGTGACCCACAGTGAGAAATTCAAGTTATATATGCATAGATATATATGCATAAAGACAAAAGGCTTTATGAAACAATATCTACCTGTAGCTTCTACAATTAATGCTATTTTCTATTTTATTCTATTCCTGTAAGGAAAACAAAACAAAACAAAACAAAACAAAACAAAACAAAACCATGACTGCTGGGTCCCAGTGAGTTGACATCACAAAAGACAGTGGGATTCAGGGCTGTGGTTTCTGGAAGTCTACTCTCCCTCTAGTGGTTGACATCTTTCAGGAGAGATCAGAGCTTGAGGCTCAAGCTGGAGACCCACGGAGAAGAGCATCACTCCATCTCCAAAGGCCCCCCGTCCCCTTTCCTGGAGGAATTTTTAGCTTTGGGAGGAAGTCTAGGCAGGTTTGACCCGCCGTTGCTCGGATTGTTTCCAGATGCAAATAATAATGACAGGCATTGAATCAGGCACTTTCTGTACATTATTAACAATTCTCATAATAAGCCTCTGAGGGAAAAGTAATTATTACCTCCATGTTACAGAGGGGAAACATAAGGCTAAGAGAGAATTTGCCCATGATCGTACTGCCCGCGAACAGTGACACTCAGATCCACGCTCAGTCAGCTTGCAGGACAGTGACGGTGAGCTGCAGCTTCTTGGCTTTACTGTGCCTCATCCCCATTAGTCCCCTAGCAAGTGTCCCTCAGCAAGACTTGGTCTTGACTCAGAGCAGTCTTTATTCCTTCTCTTACGGAGACTCTGTGCATTTACAAGTTTCTTGAATATAATCGAGGATCTGAAATGTGTTCTGGAAGCGCAGGCGGAAAGAGAAGGAGCAGGAGAGAAAGAGAAAGGGTGGGGTAGGTCGAGGAAGGTCCTTTTGAGGCTGGGCTAGAAAAGGCGATCTGGAGGGGGAGAGGCCGGGTTCTCATCACCTTGACCTCCCTGCCTCTGGCTTTGCCCTGACGATCAGTCACCTCCACGTCTCCACCAGGCTTATCTCTCCAAAACAGCTCTGTCCTCATCACTTTCCTACCTCGTGCTTCTTGCTGACATGGCCCACGCACCTGTCCCGAACTGAAAGCCTCCTTCTCTCCCTTCAGTGCCAACTCAGTGTCTCCTCCTCAGACGGCCATTCCAGACTTGTAACTGGCCCTGCCCGACCATCCCCAATCCTCGCCCACTCGCTCACGACGTCTGCACATGAAGCCTGGCAGGCTTTCCCTGTCCCTGAATGCACGCGGCTTGTCTGATCTCAGTGCCTGCGCTCATGTTGGGCCCTTGCCTGGAATGCCCTGCTTCCTCTCTCCCTGTCTATACCCACCCATCCTTTAAGACTCCGTTCGGGCCTTGCCTCTTCTTTAATGCCTTCCCCTGATTCTTCTGTTACCTTTGCATCTCTGCTCTTGTAGCATCCACGGAGGGATATTACCAAATACTGTAGAATATTTATGTATTTTTTAAAATTTGTTTAATGTTTATTTTTGAGAGAGCATGAGTGGGCGTGGGGCAGGCAGACACACACACACACACACACACACACACACACAGAATCGGAAGCAGGCTCCAGGCTCTGAGCTGTCAGCCCAGAGCTGGACGTGAGATCATGACCCAAGCCGAAATCGGGCACTTAACCGACGGAGCCACCCAGGTGCCCCCAAATACTGTAGAATATTTAAATGGTTCATGTTTATGCCTTCAGCCAGATACACTTATTCATTAATTTTAAAGTTATTGATCGAATTGCCTATTATTCAGGCACGGGAAATTCTAGGACAAGGAAGGTAAGAGGAGCTCTCAAAACGCGAGGACTCGCAGACAGGGGCCGGCACGGTGCAGCACAGAGCTGCTGCTTTTTTTTCTTACTTCTGGGAAAGTACCCCAATTTTCTTCTGGGCAGCCCCTGAAATCTAAGCCTGTGTTGCAGGAGCAGGGCCAGACTCCACACCTTAAAAGAGGAGCGGGCATGTGACAGAGGGCTGGCCACTGAGAACCGCACTCCCCTGGTCGCAGAGATGGGGTGCGATGGGCTAGGCCGGTGGGAAATTAGTCCCAGGTGGCCCGCTAGAACTAGCAGGGGTGTTCAGCTGGCGGAACACGAGCCCGGAGCCGCTGGCAATTATTACTGCCACCACTTTGAGGGGGTCTGTCTGAAGGGGAAGCCAACACGGGGGACATCAGAGTTGGGGGATTCTGGAGAACACCGTTTTAGCACCTGGATCCAGCCTCTACCGTACCAGAAAGCCATTGCATTCTTTCCTGCTCAGGCCGGTTAGATTCTCTAACGTGCAACTAAACGAGCCCTCACCATTGTGGTGCATCCGTTGCGATCCATGCTCCGTGGTTACCTGTAAGCGGATAACAGCTCAAGGCACGGCCCCCTGGCATCCGGCCTGGAACTGCTCACCGGCCCTAAGTAGCCTAGCTAGGTTCCCAATCCAGCTCAGGTTGGTCCGATTAAAGCGAGTCAATTGATTTCTCATGGCTTTGGTCACGGAGGAGCACTGCCTTTTCCCCTGAATGAAATCCTTCCCGTGGCACCCTGCCCGGCACTGCTATGCTTTAACTGCTCAGTGTGTTCCTGAAGCTTCTGTGCTGCCTCACGTCGGCCCACAGGTGCATACAGTTGGTTCTGTGTCTCTGCAAATGGTCTACACGATCCTCTATCATTTGATAAGATAGGCATATCTCAAGATGAGATGGGGTCCTCATGTTGAGCCAGCGTTAGAGGAATGAGCTTATAAGTCTACAGTGGGCTTATCAAACTGTAAGTGGTGGTGATGTAGTGAGAACAGGGCAAGAAAGAGAGTAGTCACCACAGTAATGCCTGTGGGTGAGTGGTGACTACTGAGTGTGTGCTTTGTCCGTTCTCTGGTAAGTTCTTATCAATCAACTGGCATGTATTTAATAAGTGCCGACTAGAAATTAGAGTCAAACCCGTTCAGTTGTGTTCCACAGCCCTAAGCTAGTACCCGCCTAATAATTACCTTCGGTGATTAATAATGCTTTACACCCTTGACGTTAGTTAGAGACAAAGTCTGAACGCAAAGAGAACAAATTCTTGGTTCCCAATACAGTGCTCATCTCCAACCCTGGGTCAAGCAATGACCAAATATTCCTGAGCTCGTTATCAGAAGTAGTTTCCTTTCCTCTAACGTTTCGCTCTGGATTCTTGGAAGAGTGTCACTCCCCAAAGTCAGAGGCGGCGGAACATTTGAAAATGCTTTTAACAGAATAGGTTATGCCTTGAACTAAATCACTGCCTTACCTTCAAAGTCCTGAGGCTGCCCGAGTGGACTTCCCGTGCCTGCGTCTAGTCTCCGGCCAAGGCCACATGCGGACACACCCTTGGCTCGGGCCCGAGTTGGAGCTTCTCCAGCTGAAGGTGTCCCTCTTGCTTCTGTGCTTCTGCCTGGCGAATATTTGGAATATTTGAATATTTGGAACATTCCGGGTACCCTCTCTGGCCCCTTTTAGTTAAGTCCTTTGTAAAGTCACAATAAAATAATTACAGTGACCTTCTACAGGGAGCCTTTTACAGGGAGCCCAGTAAATAGCTCCTGTTAGATGTTCATCCAGAAGTAAGACTGGCCTCTGGTCTGTGTGGGAGATGGTGGGTCATGGGCAATCCTACAGAGCATGATTTAATTAGAACCTGTTGGGAGCCAGACTTTCAATGGAGCTAGTTCCTATTAAGAAAGCTCAGAACCCTTTCTGGGAGACAACAACACTCCCCTTCTCCAAATATCCCAGGAACCAGTAGACTGTAAAGATCTGGTAACAAGTTTATTTTTCCCTGTAGCCAAGAGTTGGGAAGTACATAACTTACCTTTCTTCCTTCACTGAAGTCGGGTGGCCATTGCTAAGACCAATGGCAGATGCTAAGGCAGTGTCTCCTGGGCAGTGGTTCTCAGCTTTGAGGGCACGTTAGAAAGCTGGGGATTTTAGGGGCGCCTGGCTAGCTCGATCATTAGAGCATGTGACTCTTGATCTCAGGGTTCTAAGTTCAAACCCCACCTTGGTTGTAGAGATTATTTAAAAATAAAATCTTAAAAAAGAGAAGAAACCTGAGGATTTTAACAACTGTTGATGTGTGCTGTGCTACCCACTGCCCCGCCCCCAGGGTCTGAGTTATGTGGTCGGGGGTACACCTGGCATCAGGATTGAAAAATCATGCCAGCTATTTATAATAGTGCTATAGTTGTATGATTTGACCGGGCCCAGAAGAAAAAAGAAAAGGCAAAACCCAGCCTTTGTTTATAAAGGTTATTGTTGCTTAGAACTTATTGTTATATGCCACAGAATATGACTTTGTACTAAAGAAGTTTGGAAAAACCTTTTGCTTTTTTTTTTTTTTTTTTGTAGTCGGGAGGAGTAAGTCTCCACCTTGCGGGCTCCATGGGACTGACTGTCCCAAAGCCTAAATGAGATTAGGTAGTATCGGGACACGTGTGTGTGGGGGGGGCAGTGCTTAGTAAACCAGGATTTGCACACCTGCCCGTGGTGGGGTGGGGATGGGTGAGGCCGGGAAATGCTGGAGGAGATGAACAGGGCATAGGACCACGAGGAGTGATAGGCCTGCAGTGAGGCAGGAGTCTCATCTCAAGGTGAGACATTGACTCAGCTGGGGCCGATCCTTTTTTTTTCTTTTAAAGCCATACGTTAAGATTTGTATATCAAATCTCTCAATTTTGAGAACACTCAGTGCCAAAAAGCGCATTTGGGAGGTAGACACATGGATCCCACACTTTCTTTGAAAGTCACCTTAGTTCCCTTCCATACTCATTTATAAGACAGCTTGCAATGCTCTCTCAAGTGTGGGGACACATTGAAATTCTTCAAATACAAAGCAAACATCAAAAAATTCGAGGAGTAATCAGTGTCCTAATTCTGTTCCCTTCAGTTTGCAGACAAGCACACAGAGGCTCAAAGAGTTGGAGGCATATGCCCAGGGTCACAAGGTCAAGTAGTGGCTATAATGACATTCTTGATCTAACTCAAACATCTAGTCTGTGCTTCTTACTTTTCAACAGAATTCCAGTTTGGGGATCTATCCCTCCCAGAGTGACTCAAGGATGCCCAGTGCAACACCATTTCCAGCTCTAGGGTAGATCCTGGTCAGTCTAAGCCAATCAATGCATGGCATTCTCCTGGTAACTGCTTTGATCCAGTGGTGGGTACATGACCAAAGGTGGCCCAGGCAGATTGAAGGAGAGGACTTATGTCCCATGCTGGAGGGAGAAGACTCCCTTTCCTGCCTGTAGCCTCCATTACCAATGGGAGCCATTTTTTCACCATTAGGGATCTATCCTATGCAGGTGTCCAAGCACAGAGCACAGCTGAACCTCTACTAAGTGAAGTGTACTTCTCATTATACCAGGCAATTGCCTCACAATTCCCAGTAGGCTAGGCTGCTCCAGTGGGTATCTGGGCAACGGGAACACTTTTAGCTTTTCCAGGCTGCTGCGTAGAGCTGGTGAGTAGCCACAGAATGGAACTGAGAGAATTTCTGTGGCTCTGTCTTTAGCAGGTGAACCTTGGCTGGTCCCCACTGCTGTGAATGACGTTGCCTATATCTGCACATGGCTGTTGAGACTGAAGAGGAAGAAACTACCTAAACCAGCCAAGATATTTTAGTGGTAAGAAATAGATGATGCAATCCAAGCTGCCTAAATAATAAAAGAAATGTATGTTCTCCAGTAAATAAAAAGTACTTCGGTGTGTGTGACTCAATCTATAGGCTCAAGTGATATCGCTAGGACCCTGCCTCTGGTCATCTCTTGGCTGTCCTATCACCCACTTTGTCTTTATTTTTATATTCCACCTGGGCTAAGTTGACAGTCAGAAACTCTAGACACACCTTCTTTCCTGCTCAAGACCAATGGAAAGCAGGTGGGTGTCCTTCCTGTGTCAGGCAAGGCAAAGGTCTTTCTTGCTTCTCATTGGCTCTGGTGGATCACATGGCCATTCCTGCACCAATCGCTGTGCCATGGCCCGAAGGGTGGGGCCTGAGCTGCGTGTCTCTCCCTAGAAAGAAGAATGTCTACTGAGAATGGCAGCAGATCCTCAGAGGAAAATTACTGTTCTGTCACCCAGGAGACTGGCAAATTGGTGCCGGCTGTCCAACTCAATAACTAGAAGCTTTTCCAAATGTGTAGGTTTTTTGGGGGGGGTTATATTGTGCAAAGAGCAGAGAATGTGAAATCAAAGGAGTGAGATTTCAGTCCTGGATCTCTGAGCCTCATCTCAGTCCACAGATGTTCAGTGGGGAAGAACACCTTCCTGTGGCTTGACTCCAGTGTCGTTCTGAAGATTGAATGCGATCCTGTGTGGCAAAGCACTTTTTAAAGTGTTAAAGGCTAAACCCAAATGAGGGACTGTTGTTGTTTGTCATTACTATTATCGTCTTTTCTGAATTTCTCCCACTCATGCTCTGATTATAATTCAGTGCTATTTCAGGCAAGATCTGAGGAGTAAATGCATCAGTAGCAGCTAGAATGAATTTGGCCAAGGTGGCCATAAGCATACACGGCTTTTTTGTGAGAATCAAAAATAGACCCGTTCTGCCTCCTCTGGGTGGTGCAGTTCCCAGGGAACATGGCTTGGCAAGTGGAAAGCATACTGGATTTCAGCTGTTGTTGCCCCCTTGGCAGGAAGGGGAGCAGGCAGGGGTGGAGGGTTCTGTGCAGTGCACAACCTGCATGGCTTTACTTTGTGGCCCTGACTTTGATGATGAACCACTGAGCAGGATGAACTCTGGAAGCCCAACTCCTCCTTTTCCTGGCAAAGTTCATTTAAGCCTCTAAGCTCATTTATCTTTTTCCTCTCTTCTGAGCATTTTCACTCAGGCTGAATGCAGCAGCCTGTGCTGTCTCTTTTAGTTAACTGCCCACTGGTGATCCAGATTCTGCCGGCCTTTTCAGAGGCTCATTGCACACCGTTCCAACTGCAAGGAAGAGAAGCCTTCCTTTTTAGCGACGCTGGTGAGTGATGTTGCAGACGGTGGCTAACCCTTTAAAACGAACACAACACATTGGTGGCCCACAGCGGGCTGTTGCTGGAAAGTCAGATGCTGATTTCCCCGAAATGCCCAGGAAGGAAGGTTGAAAGACACACACAGCTTCACCTAGATTGACCACCACTGTTTGCTGTTCTAAATCCTCCTGGCAACAGCAACTCCGGAAAGAAATTATTTGAACCGGATCCAGCCAGCCTCCAGGGAGCCAGGGATGCAATACAGTAGCCTTTGTGTTACTGTGACTGAAAGTCTTCCTCTTCTTAAAAGATTATCCTTCTCTTGTGTGACAGATGGATAGTTGGAGCCAACAGGAACTCGCAGTGTTGTTGAGTTGTGAATGTGTTGCCCCATTCACTGCATCCTTGGTATCTTCTGGGGCACCTGAAATGGCAGAGACTTTTCAACGTGTTGTGAGCCAGGATTAACCCATCGCCATGACACCAGTGGTGTGGTGTAGGTGAACTGAGTCTCAGCGTAAAGCATGCCCAGGTCTCTTTTGTCTAGAATGCTCCCTTGATTGACACCGCTGTTCTTCCCTCATCCCTCTCCTGGGACCCAGAGAAAAGTCTGCCGCCTTAGCTACAGTTTCCTCACTGCCTCCCTGTTTTGCTTCCTCCTTCCTCCGAGATGGCGGCTTTTCTGTTTGTTCTCCTCTCCCCATACATGCATTCTCTGCCCTTTCCTGCCCCTGCTGAGCTCTTTACCCCCAGGTTTCTAGTTGGTTCACCCAGTGGGACCACAGCAGGAGACTAGAAGGTGTGAGGGACGTGTCATGAGGTGTTGGCTGGCCCCGCCTCTCTATTGAAGCATCAGTCTCTCCTGTCCCTTGAGGCACAGGGATGCAAACAGCTTCCAGCAATCATGAGTCTCCGGGCGCCTTATTAACTCCAGGCGTTTCTGGCTTCTTTCATCCTGCCTACACCTTACAGAGTCCCTTCATTAAATTCTTTTTTTTGAAAACTGTATCTTTATTTTTTTAATTTTATTTTTAAAAATTTACATCCAAATTAGTTAGCATATAGTGCAACAATGATTTCAGGAGTAGATTCCTTAGTGCCCCTTACCCAATTAGCCCATCTGCCCTCCCACAACCCCTCCAGTAACCCTCAGTTTGTTCTCCATATTTACAAGTCTCTTCTGTTTTGTCCCCCTCCCTGTTTTTATTTTATTTTTGTTTCCCTTCCCTTATGTTCATCTGTTTTGTCTCTTAAAGTCCTCTTATGAGTGAAGTCATATGATTTTTGTCTTTCTCTGACTAATTTTGCTTAGCATAATACCCTCCAGTTCCATCCACGTAGTTGCAAATGGCAAGATTTCATTCTTTTTGATTGCCGAGTAATACTCCATTGTATATGTATATACCACATTTTCTTTATCCATTCATCCATCGATGGACATGTGGGCCCTTTCCGTACTTTGGCTATTGTTGATAGTGCTGCTATAAACATGGGGGTGCATGTGTCCCTTCGAAACAGCACACCTGTATCCCGTGGGTAAATGTCTAGTAGTGCAATTGCTGGGTCGTAGGGTAGTTCTATTTTTAGTTTTTTGAGGAACCTCCAAACTGTTTTCCAGAGTGGCTGCACCAGCTTGCATTCCCACCCTTCATTAAATTCTTTACAGTGCAGGGGTGCTTGGGTGGCTCAGTCAGTCTGACTTTGGCTCCGGTCATGATCTCATGGTTCATGAGTTTGAGCCCCATGTTGGGCTCCTCCTGGGCTCCTCCCCGCCCCCTAGCCCCCCCCCCCCCCCGCAACGTTCTCTGCCTCTCCTCTGCTTGCACTCGCTCTCTTTCCTTGAAAAACAAACATTAAAAAAAAATAACTTCTTTACAGTTCAACCCTTTGAGTGTCCATCCATTTCCTGCGGGGATGCTAACCAATTCAGACTTCATCCTTGCCACTCTTCTGGGGTATCTCCCTGGATGGTCACCAAGGACACCAAGAAAACTCCCAGCCCTTCTCTTCAGCCACCTGCACTTGGGTTAATTCTTCTTCTTGATCCTCTTCTTTGGTCTCCTGGATGCTATTCCACCCTCCTTTCCTTCTACCTTTCCATTCGCTGTCTGACAAGAACCATCATAGTTGTTTCTTAAGTGGTCCTCTTATGTCCATTCCATCCTGCCCCATCTGGAACATCGGTGATAAAAAATAATCTCCCTAGATACGGGCCTCCAGTTATGATGCGAATAACTCATGGGGGTGAAAGGTACAGCTTAGGAAGTACAGACAATGGTATTGTGACCCCGTTATGTGGTGACAGACCGTAGCTACACTTGTGGTGAGCACAGCATGACACCTGGATAGACAGCACTGGCTTACACCCGAAACTAATGTAACATTGTGTTACATTAGTAACATACAACTACACACACACACACACACATATATGTATACATATATATATGTACATATATATATATGTCTATTTTGAGAGAGAGAGAGAGAGCAAGCACATGTGTACAAGCAAGGGAGGGGCAGAGAGACAGGGAGAGAGAGAGGGAGAGGGGGAGAATCCCAAGCAGGCTCCATGCTGTCAGTCCAGAGCCTGATGTGGGACTTGAACTCATTAACAGTGAGATCATGACCCGAGCCAAAATCAAGAGTTGGATGCTTAACCGACTGAGCCACCCAGGCGTCCCAACATACAGCTATATTAAAAAAAAAAAAAAAAATCTCTCCCAAACACCTAGAACGAATTTAGCGAGCACTTTCACTCAGGATATGGCACTTCTTGATAGCCTCCGTTTTCCCCTTTCGATTAACCCCCCACCCTGCTCCCTCCTGCTTTGAGCCTGGAGACAATCTGTCACGGATGTGTCAAAGGGCTCCCTTGACCGCTAGTGTCCTGTTGGGTTCAGCCAGTTAGAAAGCGCTGGCTGGCAGGAGACCAGAGGGCAGGAGGAAGACGAGGGTGGGGTATTTATCTCCCGGACTGCCTCCCAGATGTGTAGAGGGTTGGCAGTGGCTGTGTATCTCTCACATAAACCACAGCTGCTGTCACATGACCCTCACTAAGTTCCAGATACGTCCTCCCTTTAGGGCTTAGGGAGGATAACATCTCCCTAGGCTGTTAGCCTTAACCTGTCCACCACTTTGTACATAGTCCTGTCCCATTAAACTGTCCTAGATGACCTCCATTTGAGGGTGCCTTCTGCTTCCTGCTGGGACCCTGACTGGCGGGTCCTGGGAGCCCAATCACTGCCTTCAGTCAAGTTCTGTAGACTCTCCCTTTCTTGTCCCATAGGGCGCTCGCCCTGTGTTCTGGTCGTTCCAGTTTATCACAGCTTAGTCCAGCCTGGCTCGAAATTTCATCTCCTGATTGAGTTCTCATTTCTTCTTCTCCCCTCAAGGATAGGGATGTGAGGAGGAAGGCATGGTCTAGTCTTTCACGTCTTGTCCTTCTATCAGGCAACTTGTGTGTGTTGGGGGAAGAGGGAAAGGGACAAATGTCTCTTTTCCCATCCAGCTACTGAGACAGTATCGTATTTCTTGTCCACGAATGTGTCTGGCTGACACCGAGGGCCTGGTGATGGGGCAGGGGTACCAGTGCCAATTCCGCCAGGATGGACAAGGTTATGCTGCGGTAACAAACCACCTCTGGGTTTGAATAACTCGGATCAGCAAAGCCTTACTTCTCTTTAGGCTACATATCCACTGCAGGTCAGCAGAAGCTCTGCTCACCAGGTCAGTCAGGGACTCAGGCTGATGGGACAGCCCCGGTCTCCATCATTGCTACTCTACCGGGAGGACGAGCACTCACAGAAGATCTCGCATCAGGACTGAAATGTCGTAGCCAGGAAAGACTTACCCTTGCATGCATTTCATTGGCTGGAACTAGTCACCTGGCTCCACTCAGTTGGAAAGGGGCCAGGAAGTACAATCTTTCCATGTGCCCAGAGGGAATGGCCTGAAATATTTGGGAACAGGACAGGGCACATGTGTGTGAGTTCTTCACAAGATTCCACATGGCCTTACTCTTTGGACGGGGAGAGCAGACTCCAGCCTGAAAAATCACTGATGCTCCCACTGCCCCCTGCCCTGTGCCACCCCTCCTCCCCCACTCCCCACCACTGTCTCCTGTCACTGAAAGCCTACTCCGTGGCACATTGCTTCTGGGTCCTACTCCTCACAGGGAGTCCCTGGGTGTGATGATAACTGACAAGATGTTTGAAGCTCCGATGCCATTTTTTTTTTTTAAAGAAGATTATTGTGGTCAGATGCACTTAACACGAAATTTACCAATTTAATCCTTTTAAAGTGTACAATTTAGTGGTACTTATTACATTCACAGTGTCATGCAACCGTCACCACTGCCTAGTTCCAGAACATTTCCTATCACCCCCAAAAGAAACCCCAGACCCAGTAAGCAGTTACTCCCCATTTCTACCCCCCTCTTCAGGTCCTGGCAACCACTAGTCTATCAAACTGCCTCTTCTGGATATTACCTATAAATGGAACCATATGATATAGGTCTTTGAGCACATCTACTGTCTGAGGTGTCCTTGTGGCCCACGGGAGGCTCACTCACTGTCGTACAAAACGCTGGCCAAACAGGTGCTCCACAGATGCCTTCTCTCTCCACCTGCTGTCAGGCCAATTTCCTTCTTCCTGGCTCAGAGAGGGAAAAGCACCCTGCTGTCTAAGCAGGGAATGGATCGCCCACCTTTCCTCAGCCTCTGTGGGTGCATCACTATGGGAATCCCCCCACCCCCACCCCGAGGTTGGGGTGGGCTGGAGAAGAAGGTGCATCCCTGATGCACAGAGAAAAAGCCACTGTCTTCCCTGGCCAGCTCTCCTGATTCCCACCGCCTCCCTGGCAGAAATGCTTACATGGCTTGAAGTGGGCTGATTGCAGTGGAACCGCAGTTAATAAGCCCTGGGGGAGTGTGGCATCTGGTCCCGTTTTCCCCCGTATTCTTTACCATGTGTGTTATTTAGCTGGTGTTGTTTTCAGCCGCGGGCCCCACTGCCAGCCTGCCACAAGAAAGGTCCTATTTGACGTCTTCTGAGACACCGTTTTGATAATGTTCCTTCCCCACCCAGCAACTTGCCACGTCTCTGGCTCACGAATGGATAAATTCCAAACTCTTGACTTTGCGTTCAAAACCCGCTCCAAACTAGCTCCAACGTAGCTTTTTTGCCCACTGCACCCCGCACAAACTCTCTGTTCCTTTCAGGCTGGCCTGCTCAACTCACTGCCCCCCCCCAACCCCCACCCCCTGAGATGGCCATGCTTGGTTTGGGGTGGGGCCCTTTACTCTGCCAGTCCCACCTGGAATGTGCTGTCTCTCTTCCTGGATGGGACGCTCTTTGCCACCGCCTCCTTGTGGTCCTCCTGGGACTCCAGTCTCTTCTCTCCGAACTCCTGTCACCTGCTCAGCAGCTCAGCACCTGCTAGGCGAGTGTGCTGCTGCCTTGTGTGGCTAGTGACCTCCTATGCGTTTTACGTCTCCTGTGCTGGGGGCGGGGTGAGTTGAATGACCACCTGATTGCAGGCAGCACCCATCCCCTCACCCCATGTGTCTTCAATAAGGAAAACTAGCAGAGCCAGACAGAAAGGGGTTGGCCAAGGCCACGGGACCCAATCCTTTTCCAGGCTGGCTAGTGGGAGGTTAGGAATGTGTGAGGAAGGTGGCTCTGGATAGCTTTGCCATCTTCCAGGGACACCTGCCCAGGTCACGCTGGGACTGGGCATCGGGAGGCGATGGCCATACATGTTCTGCTTGGGGTACTTGCGGGTTGAGCCAGAAGTACATGCCGTTGTGGCCAGGTTTAGGTGGAGGGATGAGAAAAAGGGAGAGCAGAGAGGCAGCAAGAAAGGCAAATTGGGGAGGGACGATGAGGCAGAAACAGAGAAAGGGCAAGTCAATGTTGGGGAGGAGGGGGAGAGGGGAGGGGAATTGATTTAGGACCCCCAAACCTTGGCGGGAAGAAGCGGGATCTTTCTGATCTTGCCAGAGCGAGGAAGCCCTGCTCGGTGGCTCCTACTGTTTTTATGCTTCTCCCCACTCCTCCCCCTCCCGTCCCCTCCCCCCAGGATGTACCATTGGTCCATTATCCTCAAGTCACCTGCCTGAACAGTCAAGAGCAGCCCCAGCCTGGAGTGTGTGCCTCCTTGGCAAACCTCCTCTCTGTGCTGTGCCCAGCTTTGTTTTTGTGTTTCTGGTTTAGCTCATTTCAGTGGGGGAAGCTGACTTGTGCCTTGGAGGAATGATTCCGAGACCTGGAGGAAAGCCCAGAGGGACGGAGCCAGGCTGCATCCTCAGTGCAGCCTGACCTTTGTCAGGATGGCCTCGAGCCACCCAGATACCACAAGGTTCCCTCTGCCTTGCGGGCGCCGGGAAGTGGGCATATGCCCAGTGCCTGCTGCTCTAGACCCGCTGGCTATTCCTCTCTTCCTTTTAGGGTCCCCAGCCAGGCCTTCCCTAGCCCAGGCCCCACTGGCGGTACTCTGTTTTGAGGCACCCTGACTTTTGCAAATCCTTGCTTCCTTCAAAGCGAAGGCAGAGGCTATAGGCACGGAGAGTTATCAAGAAAGTTTGTCCTAGTCGGGCTTCTGCGAGGCCTGTGGCGTGGCGAGCAGTCAGGGGAGGGTGGCCTTCGGCTCTCGTCTGTTGTCTCTTCTGTTGTCTCTCTTCTGTTGTCTCTCTTCTGCACTCATGCCCACTCGTGCAGGCTTCTCACACGGACTGCCGCAGCAACTCTGGAAAGACATCTCCGTCTGTGGCTGCTGGATTCGTCTTGTTAAAGGCCCTCTCCTATGTTGTCATTCTCCCCTCAAACACCATCAGTGGCTCCCACTGACCACGGAATAAATAACCCATTTGCGCCATCAGACTTTGTGTGCTTACTCCAGAGGGCACAGATCCAGAAGGTCCACCACTCTCCCCGAGGGCAGGCCTGGGAGCTGGGGGAGCAGTGAGGATCACTGTGCTGGGGTCCTATAACCTGCCTGTCTCTGAGTCCCAGGCCCCGGCGATGCCACTTGGAATGTTGGTCCTGGGATGATCCTGCCTCTTCGCCAAACATCCTTTATACTTGGGGTTCCTTCTTATCCTAGGCTTTCCGTCAGGCCTTCTGATAACATTTGCTTATCCGATCTGGAAGAGGAAGGCTCCAGAGGAATCTCCAAGTTTGCAGATGACAAGAAGTGATGGCTAGTTCTTGGCATTCCTGCTCTCCCATTTTTCCTCCCTCACCCAAGGCAGATGCAACTAATCCACTTTTGCCTAGCAAGCCCAGATGAGGCTTTAGAACATCTCTGAACATGATTCGGGCCGCCATTACCAATCAATTGAACTTGGCAAAGGAGATGAAACCTATTTGTAACCCTACACACAGTTCTGCTGCTGAATGAAAATTTAAACCTTGTCAGGACTGGATATAAGAAACCACGAAAGTGGACCCACAAGTGGCATGGGGGGAGGGGCCTCACTGTTGTGGGGTAAGTTCATTTTGAGATTTCACCAAAGATTTTTTCCTCATTCTCCTGTCCCCCTAGCCCTTCCCTGAATTCAGACTAAAGACCTTCTGCTTTTATTCTCTTAGTGAGCGGATGACTCAGCAAAAATGCAGAGGGAAAACTAAGAGTCTAAACAGACTTTTGAAACTCCTGGCAGAGATGGTAATTCGAGGGGGGGGGGAAAGAAAAGAAAAAGAAAAGCATTTGACATTCAAAAGCTTAAGTTTTGGAGTTTCAAAAGGATGGCTCCAAAGGGGAGCTCAGGGCACAGGGAATATAGGATGAGTAGAAAAAGAAATGAGAGCAGGCAAACAGGAAAAAGAGGTCCTAGAGTGGAGGCTGGGGGCAGGGGAGGAGAAATTCTGGGGACGAATGAGTCTTTGACAAAGGTTCCTGTGCCCTCCAAGTTTCTGGGTCAAGTCTGGGTGAGGAATGATGGCTGTCCAGGTAGATTTGGGAAACTGAGGCAAGAGGGGACCTGTACCTCTCTCTCCTGGGGCGAGCCCAAGAGGGGGCCCAGCATGGTGTGGAATATGGAGATCCTCAGACAAACCCTCTGGGGTTCTTGAAGCCCACGGTGGTGTCAGAGGCACAGGCATCAGAGAGGCAAGGATGTGGCACAGAGAGGCAGTGGACACAAGAAAGAACCAGAACAGCATGGCAGAAGGCAGTGAGGGTGGGGGCCCCTCTGACACCAGCATGGTAGATGATGACGGGGGCGGGGTGGGGTGGGTGCTGGCCCGGGGACCCCTTCCCCTGACATCTTGGGAGACCTGAGGAAATGATAATCTATAGTTTACGGAGTTTATGCAGATAAAATTTCTGCCATTGAGCAGAAGGGGAGCCGAAAAGGAAACTTAAACTGAATCACAGAAAAGGGGAGAAAGTTACATCGTGGGGACATTTTAGCTGACATTTGCATGTACTACACACACAAAGGTGTTCCCCAGATAATTCGGAGGTGACATTTTCTGGCTCTTGACTAGCCTGGGAAGTGTACTGGTCGTCTCTCTTTGGAAGCATCCAGTTCCCTGCCAGGGTCCCCCATATTTGGGGTATTGGGTGGGGATGTGGTCACTGCACTCCAGGAAGGACCTACTGTCTGCAAGAAGATTCAGGATGGGTGGTCCTGAGAAGAGGAAGTTGGCAGGGGCAGCGCTGACATGCATTGTAGCTGTGTGATTATGACTGAGGCCTGGAAGGCGCATGGCTCATGGGAGATTTCACCAGAGTCGTCGAGGGTGAGGGCTGAGCCCCCTGGATTGTGTGTTAAGTCCTGGAGCACCACACAGTTTAAGCTAGGCCAGGTACACGGAACTGGAGGGAAGAAACTGTGGAATCACAGAAGGGAGTTTAACTCTGGGCCTGTTAACCCTGTGAGAATATAAATAATTACTAAAAATAGAAATAATTTCAAAGAAGGATTAGTTAGGGCTTAGTTTCTTAACTTCAGCATTACTGGCATTTGGGTCGGGTAAGTCTTCGAAGTCCTGTGTATTATAAGATGCCTAGCAGCATCTCTACCCCTAGATGACAGGACCACCTTGACCCCTGCCCCACCACCAGTCATCGAGATAATCAATAGTATGTTCAGACGTTGCCATAGGTCTTAGGGCAAAATCACCCCCCACCGCCATTGAGAACTGGGTTAGTTGGTTTTTTTTTGTTTTTTTGTTTTTTTTTTTTAGTTTTTCTATTACATTTATTTATTTTTGCAAGACAGAGTGAGACAAAGTGAGAGTGGGGGAGAGGCAGAGAGAGAGGGAGACACAGAACACGAAGCAGGCTCCAGGCTCTGAGCTGTCAGCACAGACCCCGACGCGGAGCTCGAACCCACAAACTTTGAGATCTTGACCTGAGCCGAAGTCGGACGCCTAACCGACTGAGCCACCCAGGCACCCTGAGAACACTGGGTTGGTTTAATGTTTCCAAAAGATGCATCGTAGATTGGGGTCACGCAAAAGGGAAGTGGGGTCATAAGTAGTCAAATAAGTCTGAAAATGCTGAATTAAAATGAGCTAAAAAGAACATTTTGTTTGTAGGACTTCCCGGGTCTGCAATAGGCCAGTGGACACATTAGAGCTCCAAGAAGGTACACGTAAGATTAGCATGTATCTGTACACATTGGGCATTGCTACATTAGACACATTCGTGACCTGTAAATCATGAGGGTTAATAACAAACACATCATTAGTGCTTTACAGATGAAGTGTCTGCCCAATGGATAGTTTTCCTCTTCACAATCGTCCGAGGTCAGTCTAATTATTCCTTCTTACCAGGACTCAGAATTAAAATATTTGCCCATGGCCACACGACCAACACATGGGGAGACTGAGACTCGAACGGATTTTAGATTCTCAGTTCTGTGTTCTTAATAGGGTTCCATGCTGCCTGATGGGCTCTGCTCTAAGCTTCTGAAATTCATGTCCTGCCACAAAGTTTATCCTCGCTCTCGGGGACACTGACCATCTTAGTTCTCTCCAGAGACATTGTCCACTGGATCCACATTTACATAGGAAAATGGAAGGCTCAATGGAAAAACATTAGCACGATGCAGTTTCTTTTAATTGCAATTCTTTTTTAAAGTTTATTTATTTATTTTGAGAGAGAGAGAGAGAGCCAGGGCACAAGCGGGGGAGAGACAGAGAGAGAGGGAGAGAGAGAATCAGAGAATTCTAAGCAGACTCCATGCCATCAGTGCAGAGCCTGATGCGGGGCTCAGTCTCACAAATTGTGAGACCATGACCTGAGTCAAAATCAAGTGTCAGACGTTTAAACCGACGGAGCCACCCAGGCTCCCCTTGGTTACAATTTTTAAGTAAAGTTTCTTTCTGAAAATGAAAATTATGTAATTGCATTGTTTCATGTTTTCCTGGGTTGCCAGGAAGCTCAGATTTAAAATTTCTATCTTGTCTGACAGTGCTCTTGCCTCTTGGTTCTATTATTATTTATTGCATATACTTTTATACAGTTTGTATGTAGCCTCCAGCCCTTGGTGGATAAGAGGAAATATATAAACACATACAATTAATAAATGGCAACTCTGCAACATATTCATCCCTTAAAAAAGCCCCACAGTGCTTCAAAAACCGTTCCATCTGATTTCATTTCCTAATCACGGTGAAATGGCCATGTGTGGATTGCAGCCAGGAGTGGTTACATTAGAGTGAAAGATACGCAGGTTTCATCCGGGCGATGTGCCATCCAACTGATGTTTGGGTTTACAAAGCCTTTGCATAATCATCATCTCATTTGAGCTCATCGAATGGCCTCTCAGAGCTGGAGCAGGTATCACTAATGACTATTCTCATTAGACTGCTGCACGGTAAACCCAGGCTCAAATAATTTTAGAGGACTAATTTTTTTGCTTTCTAATGTTTCTGACGCAGACTAGCTAGTGGGAGAATTTAGAGGTAGAGCTGGGTCTTCAGCCCCCACACGGGATGTTGAACCTGAGTGGGGGGTGGGGGGGTGCACATCAGCCATAGCTGTAACTGACACATCCCCTCCCTTGCCCCCCTCCTCCCACCCTGCCCCACAAGCTGCAAGGTCCAAGAGGGGCAGTAGAGCCCTGACTGATCTACGCTATCTTCCCAGTGAGCTCAACCTTCGCCAGAGTCATCCACACAATGCCCCAGACATGCATCGCCAGGTGACACAACCCAAGATAGCCCAAGACTGGACATTTTTAAGAATTCTGTTAAACTCAGGAATCCTCACATTGTATGACTGTGTACAAGATTAGAAACCTGAGGTTAGAACACATGATGGATTTAGTCCGTAGCGTCTGCATGGCAATTTTATTTTATATAGTTTTTTAATGTTCATTTATTTTTGAGACAGAGACAGAGCAGGAACCGAGGAGGGGCAGAGAAAGAGGGAGACTGAAGACAGAATCTGAAGCAGGCTCCAGGCTGTCAGCACAGAGCCCGATGCGGGGCTTGAACTCATGGACCGTGAGACCATGACCTGAGCCAAAGTCGGATGCTTAACTGACTGAGCCACCCAGGCGCCCCATGCACGGCAATTTTAAACGTAGCAGTACACGAGTCAGCTCCGGGTGCATAATAAAATACCACACACTCGGCGGTTTGAACAACAGAAACTTAATTCTCACCATTCTGGAGGCCAAATGTCCAAGTTCAAGTTGCTGACTGGTGAGGTTTCTGGTGAGGACCCTCTTCCTGGCTTGCAGATGGGTCACCTTGCTGTGTCCTCACGTGGCCTTTCCTCAGTGTGTGCCCCAAGAGCACGAGAAAGTGAGGACGCGAGAATGAGAAAGCAAGAGGCCTCTTTTCCTCTTTTGTAACGCCACAGTCCTCCTGAATTAGGGTCCTATCTTTATGAGCTCATTTAGCCTTAATTACCTCCTCAAGGCCCTATGTCCAAATACAGTCACAAAAGGGGTTAGGGCGTTAGCATGTGAATTTTGTGAGGGGACACACTTCAGTCTACAGCAAGCAGATATGGCATTTGGGAGTGAACTTTATTCCCAAGGGTTATTCCAGTTTGGATGGTGTGAACTTTTTTTTTTTAAGTTTATTTATTTTGAGAGAGAGAGCGAGAGAGAAAGATAGAGACAGAGCATGAATTGGGGAGGGGCAGAGAGAGAGGGAGAGAGGGAGAGAGAGAAAAATCCCAAGCAGGCTCTGCACTATCAGCACAGAGCCCGATGCGGGCTTGAACCCAAGACTTGTGAGATCGTGACCTGAGCTGAAACCAGGGGGTGGGACGCTTCACCGACTGAGTCACCCAGGCACCCTTGGATGGTGCTAACTTCTAAATCAGCCATTACTAAAGGGCTAAAAATAGCATACACAGAACACCTGGAGCAAATACTCTACCTTTAAAAAGGTTTGGTGGCTTCAGCTCTATTCCCTCCTTAGCTGATGTTTGGGATCCTGCACTCACGGTCATTTCAAATCATGCTCTAGGTCCCCAATTTTAACATGGGCCAGCACCACAGGACAGTAGGTACAGGTAGCTGCTTCAGGGAAGAGGGGAAAGGGTTTTCCTTCAGTTTTAGAGAAAGGCTCATGCAGAGCCCGCTTCCCTATCTTGATGGACACCATGATCTCAGGGCTTTTGGTTTAAAACAATCATTACTTTCTCTGAAGTGTTGTTGCCTTGTGTCTGACTTGTAGTATAAATTCAGGGGAATTAAAATCAACGTCACGCTCCTTGCAGGGTATTGTTTATCAGTAAATTTGCTTCCCTTGCTATCTGGTCACAGATGACGTGAGATCTCTGTCATCATGGGTGAGTTAAGATGGTGGCATGTCCGTCTGGCATTCTTCCTCTAAGGGTTGTGTGTAATTTAAGGCCATGCTCCTATTCTTTCTGATTGCATTTCCTTAATTTCATACGCACGTGCTAGAAAAATGGCCCAACGATCAAGGAATCTTTGGACCATCGATCGACAGTCATGGACCACCCTACTTGCGATCTCTCTCTCTCTCTCTCTCTCTCAAGTCTAAGGGATCCTGAGCCTGGCATGATAAAGCCACAAAAGGAATCAAATTATGCTGAGCCAAAATAAATTCTTTTACTGAGAATTTCCCAGGAGTTTTGGTATTTTTGACTCTTGCTCGCTAAATATGGAAAGATTGAGACACCATGAGAAGCAGGGGAGCTGTTCTGCTTTTTTTAGTCTTCTGTCAAGAAATCATTTCATCTCTTTCATGCTATGTTTACAACATATCAGAAGTCCCCTCCCTGTAGAAAAGTCACAGCCCTCTGCATGGTAACAGTCTCTGGAGATGTTCTCTAGCTTTTATTTTTGTATAAAGAACAAAGCTCTGTGAATCCTAATTTATATTTCCTGGTGGTCTGATTGCTGCCCAACCTATGGGAACGGGGAAAATGGCCATTCCACAGCATCTTTTATCTTGAAGGAATCTTCTCTTTGTCCTCCATTCAACACAGGACCACAGCGTTCTCCAAATTCCATGGGCATGTCCGTGGTACTGTGGTGTGAACTTGTGTACAAGCATGGGGGAAGGGAGCTTGTACTGCCTTCTGAATGCGTAGGATGCCTTTTTATGAAGGAACGGATGCGATCAGGAACTTCAGTGAATGGGGCTTATCTGAAGGTTATCACTGTGGAAGTCAAGAGAGGTGGAATAATCCGAGCAGTCTGGTGGCTCGGGTCCCCCGGAAGTGAGCGCATTATTCCACGATCATTAAGACTCATTAAGAGCGTTAGTACGTTGACAGTGGTATTGGTCCAAGAGCAACCTGCTAACCTGCAATACTGCTGACTCTGTTTTACACCTTTGCCTGCTGCCATTTAATGTATTTCTCTCTCTCTCTTTCTTTCTTTTCTTTTTCTTTTTCTTTTTTTTTTGGTGGCATGTGCAAATTGGTATTTAGAAGTAGGGGTTTGGTCAGATTCTTTTTTGTTAAGAGCTCAAAATTGGTATTGTATGTTCTGTCTGGGTATCTCTCCCTGAGGACTGCTTGCAGCCACTGCTATTCATTGCCCGGATACGTTAATTCACTGCTGTTGAAAAATGGTGGTCTTCTGATTCCATCATCCTTTATTGGCTGGAAGACAGCTACAAAGAGAAACTTTCCATGTCAACTATTTGCTTGCCTTGACATACAGTTCCTTTGGAAAGCAGAAGAGATGCTGGTTTCTTTTGTTGCCTGGTTTTCGAGATAATGAGGTGGTTCTCTAAGTAGCATTTGGAGATTTTCTACGTTCCTATAAAGTCATATTTTTAACTGTGTTCATGGACTATCCAGACCTTAGTGTTCAGGACAGCCCAGGGCAACACAAGACCATTTTATTTGTTTTTTTTTTTTTTATAGTTTTTTAAGTTTATTTATTTATTTTGAGAGCTAGAGCAGGGGAAGGACAGAGAGAGAGAGAGAAATAGAGAGAGAGAGAGGGAATCCCAAGCAGGCTCCGCACTGTGAGCACAGAGCCTGATGTGGGGCTCAAACTCAAGAAATGCAAAATCATGACCTGAGCTGAAATCAAGAGTTTGACGCTTAACAAACTAAGCCACCCAGCTTCCCTCAAATAAGACCATTTTAGAAGAACTTCTCATGCACTGTTAGTGGAAATATCAATTGCTGCAACCACTTTGAAAGGCAGTTTGGCAAAATCTAGAAAAGGTAAGAGTGTCTTCTACAACCCAGCAACTCTTTTTCTAGAGGAAATCTTACTGTTGAAGGCATACAATATCAGTTATAATAGTGGGAATAAAAAATAAACCCAAAATGTCCATCGAAAGGAGCATGGCTAAATTAAATCGTTTTATGTTGAAGTGATAGTGTTCTACACAGCTGTTAAAAGGAATTAATTCGATCCATATATAGCATTGATTTCAACATAATAATATCGAGTAAAAAACAAACCGTAGAATGAATATAGTAACATCATTTATGTAAAATGAAAATCTACCAAACGGCGTTGGGTGCTGTTTATGGCTACATAAATAAGACAGTAGTTAAAACATGAACAGAATGCTCCTTTCTAAGGAGCTCCCTAGGAAGAGAGAATTGTACTGTGTAAATGGAAGTGTTTCTGTACTTATTTTCCTCTGTTTCCCTACCCATTGCTCTGCCCTGCCTTCCGGTTTTCCTCTAGGATTTAGGTTTGATTGACTGACCGACTGATATTTCTACTTGGACTTCTCCTTGCCAAGGCATCCCGAGAAAAAGGCATTGTCCATGTTGGGTCCCCACCTTAGGGGACCAGGGTAGAGGAAGCAACGGTACTGCAGTAAGAGACAACCCCAAGATTATACTTACTTGGTGATCCCTGAACCCTTCCAGAAGGAGGAATATTATTGTGTAGACACGTCAGATCTGTAAAAAAGCACAGGAAATCAGCTCCTGAGATTGCGAAATATTAGTTATAGGGCTGCGTGGTTTGTGGCGGTGTGAAGTGCAGATTTGCATCATCGGAGAAGACAAAAACAAAGAAAAACTGAGCCCTGGGCAATGTGAGGCGGGCCCCACGGTGTCCGGGGTTGGCAGAAACAGTCTTGCACTATGAGCAATGAGACCGTGGCTTACAGGACCCAAACTGGCAGCCCACAGACATTTTTGTTGAAATTGTTTTGGAAAAATTGTTCTGTTGAATTTTTGTTGGAAAAAAATTCAATTGTTTAAAAATGTGGAAACATTTAAGGGGCGCCTGTGTGGCTCAGTCAGTTAAGCGACCGGCTTTGGCTCAGGTCATGGTCACGTTCGTGAGTTTGAGCCCGGAGTCAGGCTCTCGGCTGTCAGCAGGGAACCTGCTTCGGATCCTCTGTCCCCCTCTCTCTCTGCCCCTCCCCAGCTTGCTCTCTCTCAAAATAAATAAATTAAAAAAAATTTTTTTAAATAAAGATGTGTAAACATTTAAATATTGGGAGATTTCACATTTAAAAAAATCCAGATTCTGGATTCTCTGGAAAAATCAGAACCTTTGGCACGGCTGGGCTCACCGTGTAGTGCGGAAGGCAGCAGTCAGCTGGAGGTGCTGCCCCCTTATAGGTGGAGCATGTGCTCTGCCACAGAGTCCCCACCTGACAGGCCCCATTGACGGTCCCTGCCTGCTCCATCATCAGATTGGTAATGCCTGCCGGAGGGCAGGGTAATACAGATAATGGCATCTGTTTTCCTCCCCTTGCCGCAATTCCCTCCCTGCAAACATTTTAGTCACGTGTTTCCAACTATATTGAAATCGAAACTAAGAGCACTTGAAAATCAGGCCTGCTAGGGCCATGCCGGCCTTCCTCAGAGCTTCCTTTTATTTGGGGGTGGGGCAATGTGATTCAATTAAAGTGCAAGTCCTGGAAAGCCTGGTTCCTCACTGGCAGGACTATGACCTTAGTGCTCGTTCTTGGTCCTACGTGGCTGTGAAAGATGGCAGAGTGCACCAGGCAGCCAAAAATAAATCTTACAGTTCTGAATGCAGACCGTTCTCTATTATTTATAACACCCACAGCAACAATTCCCCAAGAACTAAGTCTAATTAAGAATTCCTGCTCATTATCTCGTGAGAAAATAGATTGGGATGGGTCCCAGACTCCATGCATGCCTGTGGGTTGGGGTGGGGGTGGGAGGGCGAGGGCTCCCCAGATGGGGAGAAAGCAAGGCCCAGGTTCAAATCAAAAGGTCATTCAATCAAAGGACTCATCTCCAGGGGGCAGCCTCCCACAAGACTTCCTGTTCAGGGCGGTGGGCAGAGGTGGTTTCAGATGAGTCAGTGTGGATTGAGACTCAGATACAATAGCTTCTGCTGGACGAAATAGAACAATGTGGCCATAGCTCAAATCTTTCCATAAAGTGGGCACATGCATGAGCCCAGGACCAGGGGATGTCGGGAACAGGTGACCTAAGCGATACCCACAACCACCACCACTTTCCAAAATTCACTCTATCTCTGCTTCCTTACCTGATAGTCCACCATTAGAGGGTCGTTCCTTGTATTCAGACACCATCCCTAGGCATGATCTCTTTTCATATAAATATCTTTGGGAGAAGCTTAAAAAAAAAAAGCTTTTTAAAGTACATTTGCTGTCTGTGTCAGGCTCTTTCTTATGCATGAATTCATCCCCAAGGTCACATAGCTAGTAAGTGGTCACAGGAATGGGGCTCCTCTCAAGCGCCAAGTTTATTGCTCCGTGTAGTTTTCAGTGTATGTTCCCAGGACACCTGCGGGTCCTGAGGTCGGTCTGTGAAGTCAGAACTATTTTCATAGTAATACTAAGAGAGTATTTGCCTTTTTAACTCTCGTTCCCTCCTGGACGTATGGTGGAGTTTTCCAGACACTTCACGACGTGTGATATCACAACAGATTAAATGCAGAAGCAGATATGAGAACCCAGCTGTCTTCTAATAAGCCCGACACTTAAGAGGTTTGCAAACACAAAACAATGTTGTCTTACTCACTAATTTTGTCTGTTTGTTTATTTTGGAGCTTTTTGGAATTGTCAATAATTTGAGGAGTGCATAGCCTTCTAAGATCAAAATATTTGAGAACCACTGTTCTATGGGTTCTAGCGGGGTGCCTAGCCATCTTCATCTGAGTGTGGGCCGAGTTGCTTTTTCTCTGAGATAGCTAGTTAAGAAAGGCAGTGGGGCGGGGGCGCCTGGGTGACTTCGTCGGTTGAGCACCTGACTCTTGATTTCAGCTCAGGTCGTCATCTCACAGTTCCTGGGGTTGAGCCCCGCATCAGGCTCTGTGCTGACAGTGTGGAGCCTGCTTGGGATTCTCTCTTTCCCACTCTCTCTCTGCCCCTCCCCTGCTCACATTCTCTTTCTCAAAATAAAAAATAAATAAATAAAATAAAATAAAAAAAGAAAGAAAGGTAACAGGGCATGGAAGTCAGGGGGGGAGAAAGTTGGACTCTACCCAAGGAGGACAGACTTAGACCTGAGAAGGTAGCAGGAGGGTCTTCAGGGAGAGAAGAGGGCATGGAGAGGGGAGCCTGGAAGCGCTAGGAACAAGACTGTCCATGCCCAGGGACTGGTAGTCAGCAATTATGGTGTAGTGGTAGGAAGAAAGACCTGGTTCAGAAGACTTGTTTTGGCCAAACCAGTTAGAAATGGTGTGACCTGGGCAGATCACTTCACAGGGCTTTACTCTCCTTGGCTGTTGGTTGGACTAAATCAAGATTTTCAACCCAGTATTGAGACAAAATGATAGATAATAAAACATATGGCAGTAATGAAAGATAAGAGCCAAAATATCAGAGTTTGTAAATATTGATTTTATAAAAAATTAAGGCATATTTAGCATTGTCTCCTATCATAATGCTGCTCTACTTATTTGAGTTCTGATGTGTTTTTCTTGAATGGGACCCCAGCTAGCGCAGAATGGCTTTGCCCGGGAAGCATAAGTCACCATGGCAGAGGAGAGAGGCTAGGGGCCATTGAAAATAGATGACTTAGGGATGCCTGGTGGCTCAGTGGGTTAAGTGTCTGACTTCAGCTCAGGTCATGATCTAGAAGTCTGTGGGTTTGAGCCCTGCATCGGGTTGTGTGCTGATGGCTAAGAGCCTGGAGCCTACTTTACATTCTGTGTCTCCCTCTCTTTCTGCCCCTCTCCTGCTCATGCTCTGTCTGTCTCTCTCAAAAATAAATAAACATTAAAAAATTTATGAAGATTGATGACTTAGTAAGGTTCTCTTTCAGCTCAAAATCTAGAGGTCTAAAACAGTGTTTGGTGCCTATCCTGTTGACATGTGTCCTCAGAGAACAGAAGAGAGAACCCGTGGAAGAAGAATCAAGAGTTACTAGACTTTCTGGCCACATGGACCTGGGATTTCTCAACTCTGTCACCTGGTATTTGTGTATTCTTTTTTTTATTAATTTTTAAAAAATGTTTTATTTATTCTTGAGAGACACTCAGAGCATGAGCGAGGGAGGGGCAGAGAGAGAGTGGGACACAGAATCCAAAGCAGGCTCCAGGCTCTGAGCTGTCAGCACAGAGCACAACGCGAGGCTCAAACCCACAGTGAGATCATGACCTGAGCTGAAGTCGGACGCTCAACTGGTTGAGCCACGTAGGCGCCCCATATTTGTGCATTCTTGAGTAAGACATAGAATCTCTTTGTAAAAATGTAAAAAATTGTGTATTCTTGAGTAAGACATAGAATCTCTTTGTAAAAAAAAAATCTCTTTGTAAAAATGTAAAAAATGTATTCTTGAGTAAGACATAGAATCTCTTTGTAAAAATCTCTTGAGTAAGACATAGAATCTCTTTGTAAAAAATAATAAAGCTCACCTTCTAGAGCTGTTGTAGCTGTTCAATGAAAAAACATATCAAATTGGCTGGCTCAGAGCCAGCAGTGGATAAACATTGGCTTTCTTCTGTTTTCTCAAAGTGCATAAACAGAGAACTGAGAGACGACACGGATGGTTGGTCTTTTTTGGATGGCTCTTGATGACAGACAGGGAGAGCTGAATTTCAAGCACTTAGATGTTGAATAACAGAGGAAGAAATTTGGTAATTGTGTACATGAAGCTGAGAAGATGCCATCTTGGTTTCCTGTTCCTTTCTGGTAGCCACAGGGAATGTGTATCTTCATTCATGTCTCCTCCTCTGGTCCTACTTCCTGGGAGCCATGATGGATGAACCACAGCCAGCGAAGATTTTGCTCCCCATTTATCATGTTCTGGCTTGTTCTTGGAGCCATTTGCTTTCCAACAGGTGAGTTGGAAGATAGGGATTACATGTTGTTAATATAGTAAGTAGTGGGATGTTGTGGTCTTTTTCTTTGGGATGTACAAGTGGAACTTAGCATAACAACAAGCTCAGGAAACAGAAATTTATGCTTCCCAATCATCCCTCCTTGATTCTACTTACTGACTTTAAAACTCCCACAAAAAGTACCTTATTTAGATTAAAAAAAAAAACAACCCTATTTCCTTGGTGCAAATGTATTTGCAAAAGATAAACGCTGGTTAGAATTAAACACTGTTTGACAGTACTTTGCACAAATAAATATGATAGGCAGACATCTGAGAAGATGTTGTCAAGACTCATCGGTTAGCGCCATCAAATGAGCTCCAGTAGAAGAACTTCTCTTTAGCATCCAGGAACATGAAGAGTTATAGAAATCCAAGCACGTGGTTTGCACACAATCTGAGGAGCAAGGGAATGGAAAAAGCACAGGCCTTGGAGTCTGAAAGATCTGGGTTTGAAGTAGGGCTCCCTATCTCCTAGGTGTGTGACTTTGGAAATATCTTTTAACCATACTGAACCTCAATCTTCTTATCCGTAAGTTGGACATAATAAAATCTACCTTGTAGAGCTGTTGTGAAGATTAGACGTAAAGCGTCTTATAATAACAGATGTCTAATAAATAGTAGCTCTGATGACAATGTTGTCTTTAGCGTGTGCTGATAAACCTAGGACACCTACTTTAACTGGAGCTATTTGCTCCATAGAGTTGCCTCCAAACATCCCTTTATATACCACATGCTTTACAGTTCTGCCTGATAGTTTGGCTGCAAATGACTAGGTGTTGAGAGAGGTTAATTCATCAATGGCCTGGCTTCACATATATGGTTATAAGCTTTAAAAATAACCTTATGAAGGAAGCACATTGACTTCTATAAAAGCACACGAATATATGTACATTGTGTAAGTACACAATCAATTGCAGGTGCTTGTGGATAGAGAGTAGGTAGGAGGCATCATCAGGTCCACTCTTTATAGAGTGGAAGAACAATTTGCTTCCTAGTGGGGGTCTTTGGGAAAGGAACAGAGCCAGTTCCATCATGGGGTCAGTGAGGGGGAGGGTGACAGAATCATTTGTGAATCAGCCATCCTGGGGTGGGCTGACGTGCCGAAGTGAGACTCTGTGTGGACCCCAGAACTGGAGGCCTACGGAGAGGAGCACCCATAACTTCATTTAGCACTGATGCGCAAAGGTTGGCTTCCTCTGCAGATGCAGGAGTCTGCTCAGGGATCTGGACTGGAGTGGCACAGTCTCAGGGTGGACCCGAACCATTAGGACTGTTAGGGCCAGGCCTCAACAGTGACACTGTGTGACAGCAAGAAGCAATGGCAGTGGCGGTTGATCAGACTTAATGTCACCTCACTTGGTGCGAAAGTAGGATTGATCGTTTGGATTGAGTAATTCTAGAAGGGAGGGTAGAGCGTTGTGCAATGCAACGACCGACTCAGTCAAGGACTGTAGCAGTGGATATTAAAGCCATTAGGTGAAAGGTTGCGGGGGACCCCACAGGTTGCTCACGAGTTGTAAAGGTAAAGTGCATCTTTACCTTTCCTAGTGGAAACACGTGGCATTGTGCGCCCCTTGGTGTGAGGCAAAAGCATGTAAGATACTTGTGAAGTATTCTTGCCAAATATGTTTAGGCTGAATCTGATAAAGCCTTTAGACTGAACTTCCAGTTTCTAGGAAGTAAAGGGGAGAGAAAATCATGAATAGGACAAGAGGAAACAATCACACAAATTCAGAATGTGGCACATTCTGCAGGGCAATTAGCCTGGACTCCTTGAAATCAATGTCGTGAAAAATCAGTGTGTGTGCTGGGGGATTGCTCTAGACTAAAAGGCTAAAGAGATCTGTCAACTGAATGCAGTGGTTTGGAAAATAAAAATTAGCTACAGAAGTAAATTTGGAAACATTCGGGGAAATGTGAATATGACCTGGATATTAGATGACATTTAGGATCATTGCTAATTTTCTTAGGCATGATAATGGTATTGTGGTTACCAATGATGGGAGACTATCATTTTTCTTAGGAGATAAATTTTGTAGTATGTGTAAGTGAAGTGTTTTGAATGTTGAGGCTTACTTTCATGTAGTTTGGGGAAAAATATATACAATAAAGCAAACAGCAAAATAATTGGTGAAGGTAGGCAGAGGGAATAGAAGTGTTTATCATCCTATTCTTTCAATGGTTCTGTATATTTGAACATTTTTGGGTGCCTGGATGGCTCAGTTGTTCAAGGTTCGTGGGTTCAAGCTCCACATCAGGTTCTATGCTCACAGCTCAGAGCCTGGAGCCTGCTTCACATTCTGTGTCTCCCTCTCTCTGCCCCTCTCCCCGCCTCAAGAATAAATAAACATAAAAAAAAAACTGTTAAATTTTCATAATTCGGAGGGCAAAAAGAGAAAGGGGGATTCAAGGGTTGGTACTAGACTTTCCGCTAACATACGGGAGGATTTAAGAAGTCACTGGAAAAACTAAGGGATGGAACAACCATTGTACTACCCGCTTATGGAACAGCAGCCCTTACTGGTTAAAAAAAAAAAAAAAAGGAGACAAAGCCTGTTCACTTAGACTCTCCAGTGTGACAGAGAGGAAATCTAGTTGTATGTCAATCCTTTAAAGTCAGGATGAGAAATCCCCGTGCTTAGATGTGGGTGACTTTCGTTCTCATCCGCAGATAGTCCTTCATGTTGGGAAGGCGGGGAGCCTGCTCTGAAGACAAATTGAGGTAATTGACAAGACTATTAGTTAACCTTCATTTGTAGGAAGAGCTTATCCTTGGAGGAGCTTCGGCTTGGAGGAGACTTGGAGGTGTACAGGCTGTTTGCATTGCCTTTATCAGAAATAGGTTGGTTTACTTAATTCAGGGTCTTACTGTCTCGACTTCAGTGCCTTTGCTCAGCAGCTGTGGAGGAGGACAGGTGAGAGCCGGCCGCTCGCATCATGGCTCATCCAGCTGTCAGCTTGATTTCTTCCGCCGGTCGATGTTTCAGAATGACTGTGTATGGTTTTTGCTTTGCCAGCCTGCATGGAGTCTCAGAGCTTTAGACCTGGAGAGACATTCGGTTCTTAATCTTAATCTAGATTCTTCCCTTCGTGACTGTGGAGGGGCTTCGGGGATTCTGTGAACCCCTTTAAATGGTCTCCGGGATCTAAGCTTTCTTCCCTAGGAAGGGTCCCTATCTTTCAACAGACTCCAGTAAGTGGTCATACCTCAAGAAATTTAAGAGCCACTGATCTGGTCCAACCCGCAAAGCCCACATAGCAGACAGAAAAACTGAGAGAACAAATTAGGGAAAAAGCAGTTATTGAAATTTTTGGAATGTCTGTATACTTTAAAGAACTGACCTGGTTTCCTGCTACTGCAGACTGAGCTAATGGGCCAGTAAAAGCGGTTGAATGAAATAGAGCCACTGGGGAGCTTTTGCTGTCAGCATAGAAACCCCAAATAGCAGAGACACGTCTGGTTGAAATCCCCAAGAAGGTAACATAATTTGGGAGCAGGCTCTGCAGTCTAGAAGCCAGGGTCATGGGGGAGACCAGTTGGATTCTTTTGCATGGATTACATCTGAGCTCTGACAAAGAAAATACTAGTGAGAAATATTAATGCCAACAAATTCTATTGCCCCACCCACTTTCCCCTCCAACCCATATAAAAACATGTGGGTTCCTTGGAAGAACTGAGACCTGAGAAAGCTCAGTTTTCTTTCTGCAACAGAGACAGCACTCTATTTGATGAAGCATTGTGGTGCTTATCCGGTGAGCAAGATAAAGACAGAAAAGACTCTTTAAATTGGACCCTGAGAGCAATAGGGGTAGATCAAGGGGTTGGAGGGTAATTATAATCAAGCCAACTAGGTACTTTTATTTTATTATTTTTTTTAAATTTTAAATTCAAGGGTAATTAGCATACAGTTTTAAATTGGTTTTAGGTATACAATAGGATGGTTCAGCAATTCTATACATGACTCAGTGTTCATTGTGATGAGCGATCCCCTTCCCCTATTTCTTCTATCTCCCAACCTACTTCCCCTCTGGCAACCACCAGTTTGTTCTCTATACCATTTAGGTAATTTTTGAAAGGCTCCAAACTTCTGGGTGCCTGGTGGAGGGTCTAGTGCATCCTGAAGCTGCCTCTGCCCCCACTGGGAGCGGTTCATGATCAGGCAGGAAGCTTCGCTCTGCCTCCAATTTCTTTTCTGCCACCTTTCCTTGCTGTTAGCTCCTCCTCAGCATCCAATGACCCAGGGGTTATGGCGGACCTCTCTGTTAGTAGCATCTTCCCACGACCGTACTGACTTTCATGTCAAGTTTTAAATTTCCTTTAAGGGACATCTGTTGGACTTTGTATATGTTTCTACTAAATTGAAACGTCACTGAGGGCATATTCAGACATACCACAATGGGGAACACTAACTTGGTAGGTCAAGTGTCTATGACCATGGTCTCCAAAATACCTTTCAGCCCAGATCCAGCATTCTGTAAAAGGCCCCATCTGTCTTCTACCTCAACCTTATTCCCACTTGCACTTTGCACTAGGCAAGGAACCATCATTCATTAGTTCAATTTGTTTTGTCATTAACTTATGTGTTTACTCAGGTATTTGATGAATGCTGATTGGCTTACAATTGGAATATACAGTGGCTCTCCCCCACCCACCGGAATATTTCTAGGATCCACATTGGAGAATCAAAATGTCAGAGTCATCTTCAATGTTCCCCTTTCCATGGAGTTGTTTCCATCATCATCCTATCATGTATGCCCTACATGATGCCCTCCTGTTGCATTTAACCCCGTCCTTGGCCCTTTTACCCCATTGGCAAGTCCTGCCCCTTTTCCACTTTGGCTTCTATCATTTCCCCTTTCAGATCATCTTAATCTCTCACCCGGATCAAATTTTCTGGGCTCACTTCTGTCCTTTTATGACATGCTGGTATATGCTGTAGCCTCAGTGAATTACTTACCTGTTTTCTGGTACTTTATTGTATATTCATTCCATTGTATCCTTTCTTGATCATGCTATACTTTTTGCCTAGAATTCATCCCCCCTCTCCTTTTCTGTCTTTAAAAATCCCACCCATCCTTTAAGGCTGAGATATTTGGGCTGAAATGTCTATCACCTCTTCAGAGAAGCCTTCTCAAACTTTCCTTCAACTCTGCCCTCCAGTTATTGCAAATTTTATTGCATATATAAAGAGCACGCTCTGTGCTCCAGAATGTTTGGTTCATGTAATTTATTCATGGGGCTTTGAAAACTCTGATTTGTAGACTGGCATATTGGTTTCTGTTGGACTGGAAGCTTGCTGAGGTCAGAGACTGTCTATTCATCCATTTCCTTATTCATTTTATGTGCAGACACACCAGAGACTCTGCCAAGGTGCTCATGGTTTATCTGGAGAAACAAGTAAACCTCCCACTATCAAGTAGGATCCATGTAAGGATCCATGTAAGGCTTGACACATGGTCAATAAAGGAGAGTTTATTACGGTAAATTAGAGAAGTCTTCACAGAGGTGGAGCTGGTTGAGATGTGACTTGAAGGATATATCGCCTTATTTCAATTCTGAGTGACACATTTTTTTTCTTTTTGTTTCATTTCATTCCATTTTCATTTTTTTTCAAATCAGAACGTGTCTTTTGGTCAAAGTATACATACAATGTGGCAGTGTGTCTTATAGTTTGTGGCCTCCAAGTATTAAGATATGGTACTTAGGTATTGCGGTTGTGCTTAAAAGACACCAATTTGATTTTAAGCAAAAGTGTGTGTAAGGGAGGTGTATTAGCTCCCTATTGCTGCTGTAACAAATCACCACAAATTCAGTGGCTTTAAACAACACAAATCTATTCACTTACAGTTCTAGCGGTCAGAAGTAAAAATGAGTCTTGAGGGGCTAACATCAAGATGTCAGCAGGTGTGGTTCCTTCTGGAGACTAGGGGAGGAATCTCTGCCTTGTCTTCTCCAGCTTTTAGAGGCCTCCTTGGCTCGTGGCCCCTTCCTTTATCTTCAGCATGTGCCACTTCCATCTCTGCTTCCATTGTCACACTAACCCCTCCACTCTCTTACAAAGATATCTGTGATTACACTGGGCCCACCTGGATGATCCAAGATTATCTGCCTGTCTTGACGTTCCTAATCTATCGCACCTGCAAAGCCCCTTTTGCCGTGTAAGGTAACGTGCATAGGTCCCTGGGGGTTAGGATGTGGGCATCTTTGGGAGGTCATTACTTAGCTTACCACGTGGGGAATCTGTTTTAAGGATACTGATGTGCTTTTAGAGTCCAAAGTTGGGACTATGGTTATGGAATTTTTCTGCTTCCTATGTCCGCTCCTGTCTCTGTATCAATATTCCTTCTCTCTCTTTTTTGTGGCAGACTGACTTTCTCTGCAACTCGGCCATATGCAGGAACATGATTGTCAAGAATTCCTGAGTCTGTAAGTTACGGTTTCACTGTCTAGAGATTGCTATCTGCATTTTGTTCCATATTCCCAAGGAAAGAGCTCCAGTTGGCGCTCTTGAGTCGATGTCACCCTTTGCCAAAGATCTAGCCAAAATTAAGGCTGTTTGAAGGGTACAGCTCTTTCACAAGTACAGAATGACTGCCACGGAGGAAGCATCTCCAGGGGTGCTCAGCTGGGCAATACACTAAAACACAGTCTTCTGTAAAGGACAGCTAGTTGTTCACCAGGGAATTAAGTAAGAGGGTGACATTTCAAATAGAATATGCTGGCACTTGGTCAAGCATTCCTCAAAAAGTGAGTCTCCATGAAATATTTGTGGAATTAGGTTGAGCTGTAAAACTTCTTTAGTGTCTCTTTCCATGAGGTTTTATCACCTCTTGCCTGGAATCCTGTGGTCAGGCCAACCACACCTCCTCCTC
Organism: Prionailurus bengalensis; assembly: GCF_016509475.1. Taxonomy (NCBI): domain Eukaryota; kingdom Metazoa; phylum Chordata; class Mammalia; order Carnivora; family Felidae; genus Prionailurus; species Prionailurus bengalensis. Next base: position 12,943,950 of record NC_057359.1, read on the forward strand.
CCCTGCCGCTTCACATTTTTGCCTGGAATTCTTCAGTCGCTTTCTTCTTATCACAGAATAAAGTCCAAACTCTAGTCTGGCATTCATGTATAAGATGATGAACAATTTCCGCCCCCCTCCCCTCTGGGACAGAAGAAGAAGAATGTTGATTTCATAGATGTGTTGAGAAGATTAAATGAACATAAGGGATTGTGATACTTTCCCACAAACCTCCAATGTGAGTCTTCTGCCCTGATCAGGATGGCTCCTGACTGTTCCCTGAGCAGGACTTCATTGTTCTCATGGCTATGTCTTTATTTTCCAACAGCCTTGGAAATGCCTGGTTCTCACCTCCTGTCTCCCCTAGTCCCCTCTATTCCTTTAGGCCCTGCCAGGCTACAGATGTTCATTCTTTCCTCTTTTTAAAAAATGTTTATTTATTTTGTGAGGGAGAGAGAGAGAGTGAGAGAGTGAGAGACAGTGAGAAGAGGAGGGGCAGAGAGAGAATCCCAAGTGAGATCTGCATCGTCAGCACTGAGCTCGACATGGGGCTTGATGTCACGAACCGTGAGATCATGACCTGAGCCAAAATCAAGAGTTGGACACTCAACCGACTGAGCCACCCAGGCACCCCCATTCTTTCCTCTTAACCTAAAAGCATCTCTAGTTTGTGCTATGCAGTCTCAGAGTAGATTATGTAGTCCAATTTCCTACACAAATTTTGGGAAACCATCCACACATCGCTTTCCTGGTGGCCATTTTGCTGCATGTGAATACTTTCAGTGTTGATGAGCTAAATTTGGGCTGCTCATCCCCATTTCTTCAACAGCTCTAATTAAATAACTACACCATGTAATTATCTTTTTAGTCATGACAGTCTTGCCTTTTTAATAAAATTTTCAGTTCTTCCAGAAGAACAAAGTAGCTCCTCGAAAGATATTGGTTGTATTTATGCCTAAAATGACAATTTCGTGACATTAGTAGTTAAAACATTGCTACCACTTTTCTTTGCTTTTATTTCAAATTTGCTATTCCTCGCAGAAGCCAAGTTGCCATTCCAGGCCTTGTGGTTATTGTCATGACGTCTAGAACAGGTGTCTGAACAGAAAGAAGGCAAAGATGTCGGTTGATCGTCGAACCAACTTTTCTTGGGCCACTTTAAGTTACTCTTCAACAGGACTTGAATATTTGGAGTGGGGGGGATGTTCTACTGCAGAACTCTCTCCTTTCTGGAGCATTCTTTCAGTCTTTTCACTCTTCACGTACAGATCCCTGTATAACCGTATCTAAACACCTGGTTTAATTTTTACAAAAATTGGGATTAGACCCGACATGTTGCTCTGCATTTCCTTTTAAGAAGGACTTGACAACATACCAGTGGCATCTTTTTATGTCAGTATACAAAGACTTAATTGTTGTTAATGGCTCCATGGTATAGCATGATCTATTTTTTTTCTCCTATTGCTCAATACATATGTTGTTCCCAATTGATTCCTCAATTCTGATTTCTCTACTTTAAAAGATATTAAAAAGATAAATCACCACCACACTGTTACTCACAAATTCACCCAGTGATCAGGGTTGAATTTTGTCTCCACCATTGTTTCTTGAAATCCTAGCCCCTTGTACCACAGATTGTGACCATTTTTGGTGAATAGCCTCATTCCAGATATAACTAGTTCAGCTGAAGTTGTACTGGAGAGTAAAGTGGGTGCCATACTCGTGTGATTACAAAAAGAGTAAATTTGGATACATGATAACACACAGGGAGAGTGTCATGTGAAGATGAGGCAAAGATTGGGGTGATGCTTCTATAAACCAAGAAATGCAAAGATTGCCAAAAAATCACTAGAAGCTAGGATGGAGAGGTGTTGAATAGATTCTCACAGCCCTCAGGAGAAACCAGCCCTGCCAACATTTTGATCTTTGAACCCTGGCTTCCAGAACCATGAGACAGTATCTATTGTTTAAGCCACCTAATTTGTGGTATTTTGTTAAGGCAGCCCTACAAACTAACACACCCAGTCTTAAATAAAAATGAATGTTTAGTGCTTGAGACAAAGAATATTGGGGCAACAGTTCATGATTTTGAGTAAAGGCCTTTCTAGGGTGACTGTGTTATGTCATAAGATAATGACTGTACAGCCCAAGGCTTCTGAGAAATGGCTAAAACTGTAAGAAAGTAGTGTCCCGAATGTTAGGCTGAGACCAGGTTAACAACCATAGACCAGGAGGGGTAGAAAAGAAAGAATTACTGCAAACTTTCCATGTCTAAGGATATGGTACTCTAGGGCTTTATACAACAAGCCACGTTCTGGCTTTTAATCAAGTAGGGTAATGTAAACAAGTAAGTAATGACAGACTGCTTTTAAATTAACATTACAATTAAAATTTAGCTCTAGGGAATTTAGTCTTCTTCAACCTTCATCAATTATCTTCTTCAAGGAAGCTCTATGTTGTTCTAAATCTGATATGTTGGTAGCAAATGATGGTTGACCTGGTTTTCCAGGAAATCTGAGGGCACATGGTTGAATCTTGTGTGTGTTACATAAATGTGCATATTTATAAACAAATTCCTATGCCAACCATTCCATTTTCAAAAAATTCATTAGACAGAGCCAACGGGAAAGGTACAGATGAAGATACTAGTTGGAGCAAAGCTCCATTCTCAAAAGTGGGGTCAATTCTGGAGATGCCATGAAACTGCCCGGAAGTTCTAACCAAGATGAAGCACTGTAGCATTTGAAGGCTTATCAAATTAGTGTTCCCCTTACCTGGAGTGTCCTCCTCGTGCTTATTAAACCCTCCCTGTTCTTCAGGATACATCCCAAGGTAGCCTCTTCCACAGAGACTTCCTTGCCTTGAGTCACAGAGCGTTGTGACTTCTCTGAACCTCTAGACTTTATTCCTTAAGCAACTGAATGGTAATTTCAAGACTGTGTATGATTACATTTCATTACAGCTAGATTCAAAGCTCCACAGGGGAAGGGATTTCACCCACTTTATTCACCTGGGCACACCAAATGGGACATAGTAGGTACTCAACGAGTATTATTTTTGAATAAAAGATTGCACGTATGTATGTTCTACATTTTCTCTTCTTTGCGGCAGAAGCTGCAACCAGAGTTACTTAATGGGGGTGGGATGGATCCCCTTTCTCCCATCCCTCAGCACTCTCAGAGCTAACCCAATTATAGATCATAATATGCTTTACAATGGGTCATGAAAGCATGCCTGCCAGACCTTTAGTATGAAGACAAGTCTGTCATGTGTCTCTCATGCAGCCAGATTGCTACCCTCAAGCCTTTCCTACTTAGAGATGCTAGGGCTGCCACTGCTCTTTTACATTCTTTAAGATAGGGTCCAACACTCCAGCGTGCATAAGAGCTTTCCATGTTACTGAGGGAAGGGGACCATATGTAAGGTGCAGAACAGAGTGCTGGGGACTGTGGTGTGTTGAGGAGTACATGCTCCTTTTATTCACTTATTTTTTAAGGTTTACTTATTTTGGAGACGGGGGTGGGGGGAAGGGGAGAGAGAGGGAGAGAGAATCCCAAGCAGGCTCCATGCTATCACTGCAAAGACTGATGTAGGACTTGAACTCATGAACTGTGAGATCATGACTTGAGCCAAAACAGGATGCTTAACTGACAGACCCACCCAGGTGCTCTGAGCACATGCTCCTTTTAAAGGGGCAGCCAATGCCTGGGTGGCTCAATCAGTTAAGTGTCTGACTCTTGATTTTGGCTCGGGTCATGATCTTGCAGTTTGTGAGTTCGGGCTCCACACTGACAAGGTGGATTGGGATTCTCTTTCTCTCTCCCTCTGCCCCTCCCACGTGCTCTCACACGTTCTTTCTCAAAACAAATAAATAAACTTTAAAAAAAAATGAAGGGCCAGCCAAGATGCCATAAGTCAGGTGACTATTTTCATGTGGGAATCCAGGCCTTGTTTTAGCAGATCTTCAGATTTTTCAAGGGAAGCCAGAAATATGAAATTAGATGTGAAATCTATCAATTTTTAAATGTTTCACATTTTTATTTTTATTTTTTTAAATGTTTATTTTTGAGAGAGAGAGAGCAAGCAAGCACAAGTGGGGGGGGGCAGTGCATGAGGGAAACACAGAATCCACAGCAGGCTTCAGGCTCCCAGCTGTCAGCAAAGAGCCCAGCGCGGGGTTTGAACCCATAGACCACGACATCATGACCTGAGCTGAAGTTGGACACTTAACCGACTGAGCCACCCAGGTGCCCAGAACATTTTACATTTTTTAAAAAACACCTCTTCTCTGCTGGCTAGATATGACCCACAGACTACCAGTTTGCAACTTATGCTTTACAAGTAGCTTATGGGTCCTGGGCAATTATCTCCACGTACCCCACTGTTCTTGGCATGAAGATGGTGGAAATCAAGTGACGGCAAATAAATGCACAAGGAAGTCCAAGTCATGTTTTAAACTACTAAGTTTTTTTTTTTTATTGCAAAACATTTGTTACAGAAATTTCAGAAAGTTTTTCCCATGGTATCTGCCAACTTCTGCTTCGAATTATGTATCTAAACAAACAAGCTCAAAGTGCATTGTGAATCCAATAATAGACCTTTAAAAAAGAACAATTCCTCTAAGGATTTATATATATTTATAATGTCGATAGATATGCAAACCGCTGTCTATCCATACACAAAGAAGGAAAAGATGTATATATATTTAACAAACCCAATTTCAAAATTGTTGTATTTATAGGAATTCATTTAAAAAGGATATTTGAAGAATTTCCCCCATTATAAACTATGGTTAGAATGTTTACAAATGAGAGCCTAAGTTCTAGATTATGAAATGATTATGAATACAGTATACTGCATGTACTGTTTTGCACAGCAGAAACAGCAATATAAACTCAAGTTAGACGCTGTAGTGACAGGAAGCAGATAAGCCTCGATACAATGCTACGGTACTCTTCTTCTGAATCTCCCTCACAAAGATCCTGCGTTTGGGTCCAGAAAGATGCAGCTAAGCAAATACACACACATACGTCATTCGGGAGAGCGGGAATAACCCTGAATAGGGTGAGTTCCTCTCCACCCCTGCCTCAGTTCTCGCTGTATTTCTTGTATACACTAAGTCAGGATCAAGAATATGATCCTGGTTGGCCCTAAATCAGAGGTCCCAAACTAGTGCTGTTGGGACTGAATGCTGCTGGCAGACACATTTGTTTGGCTAGCAGAGTGTTTACAAGTCTGAATGTGAATGTTTTTGTAGCGGGACACGTGTTCTCTCATGCCCTACAAACCCCACTTCTTCCTGTTGTCTTTCAACATCCAACGGGCACATTTGCGTCCTGGCTCCAGCCCCTGCGTGTATTTGAGGTTGCAGCCCGCAGTCTAGATGCAGATGGCTGGTTCTGATGATCTGGGGGGAGCCGGGGTGAAGACAGGAGGGACTCTTTTTGGGATTCAGGCGGGCAAAGAACTGGAAGGGGCTGATTCAAACGCCAGCTGAGTCAGGGGCATGGGGGAGAGTATGGGAAGCAGCCTTGGTTAACGGGAAGATTAGGGCGGGACAAAGTCTGAAAGCTGGACTTTCTCCAAGTAGCCACTGTTTCAGCTTATTGTGCCAGGCTCCACGGGGTACTGAGGTACTAGGAGCAAGGGTCTGTTGGTCTGGCAAAAAAGTGTGTTGTGCTGGGTGAAGAGAAAGGAAAGTTAAGGGGGTGACGAAGGATGCATATTCAGGCGTGAAGCTGAACTTCCCTCTGTAACCCAATGCTCTCAGCAGACTGCCTGTTCCTGAGGAAGGCCTGGGTCAAGGTTGGTTTCGATGCTCTGCAGATAGCCCGTGGACTCGTGGCCATGTGTGCCCTTTTCGCTTTCCAGCTCACAAACATTGTGCAAATAGGCAAGGGCCTGGAGGCTTATGGGGACCCGCAGACAAGGTGAATTAGGGAAGGGAAAATTCACCTCACTCTGACTGCCATGTGGATTATGTGGCCACTGAAATCCTTCCTTAGACAACATGTAGAAATCGTCATGTTTTGATTTCATTAGCAGCGATCAGTGCAAGGAACTCAGAGAAAAGGTAACGCAGGGACCTTCTCAAGTGCGTTAAAAAAGAAAAGAAAAGAAAAATCTTGTTTTCCTTAAATCAGAACCAACGCCTCTTTGGCTGACCCCAATCTGGGAAAGAGAATGTTTGACATGTAAAAGGAAGAGAAAGCTTAGGCCAGTGCAGGCTGGGAGAAAAGTTTTCTCTACCCGTTTGAGGAACAGTCATTTATAAGACTGTGCAAACTGGCTCCTCTCTTTTCCAGATGTGGAATGGCTTCTGATAATGACATGGTGATTTCTTTAAAGGGCAAACTCTTCAGACTCACCTAGTTCTTGATCAGACACAGAGTCACCCACCCCTCGCTCTCCCCCCAGCCCAGGCTCATACACAGGTAAGAAAAGCCACCAAGTAGGAGGGAGGGCACCAGCATCACTGGACCACTCATTCACCATGACCTGTGGATTTCTGCATTGTCACCAATGGACTTCTCACTCTCACGTCTCGTTTAACAATCTGTACCCAGTGGCCCTAAAGAATCAGAAATGGGTCTTTGCTATATCACAGATGCACCAACACCTGGACCGCTGTTGGCTAGCCATCTCTGGGTCCCCTAGCTATACACCCTGTGGTTAATACTTTCTTTCATATTATTTGTTCAGAGCTTAAAAAAAGATTTAAAAAAAACCCTTGGTTACTTTTTTGTTTTTAATTTTGAAAAATTGAACATAATCCCCAAACAGTGTAAGCAGCCCAACAGCGTGAGCAAGTTCCTAGCTGGTTTTTAAGTGCTACAGCAGGCAATAGTAAAATGTTAAGTGCCCTTAAAAAGTCAAAAGAAACGCATAAAGCAGTGCATGCATTTTGTTGCCACAAAATTAAGACTGGATTTGGGGGAGGGTTACTTCATTTCAGTTACATTGCTATTGTTAAAGAATAGTGAGTAATAATGCAATATCTAGAACATATATAACCACCTACACACTAGCATCACTTCATCTAGAAACAAACGTATCAGTGTTACTAAATGAACATATTTATAAAATACTGTACCCTGCTTCCACATGGGGTTAGCAGATGTAAACAAACAGCTAATTCAACTGGAGTTTAAAATATTATTTTAAGTTCATTTGTCATATAGTCTTTTGCATAACATGCCAGCTCATCTTTCGCAAAACACAATTCACCTACCAAGGCTCACAGGGCTGGTTAGAGGGTGTACATCAGCTTATACACGTATTTCCTAGTGGCCTACAGGATTGTGAAAAACAGAAAGTAGCTCAGGAACAAAAGTGCTCATTTTACGAGGAGGCTAAATAACATGGAATTGGGAACATACTTAATCCCGGCAACACGTGCTTCTTTATTGAATGTTACAGATTTGTCAATGATTAGCAAAGCTGTCCTGTAACGTTCATTAATACAACCACATGCTACAACTATGCTGGGTTAAAAACATGGGTTACATATACATGTGCATGTGTTTTATAATACAGCATTGCCTGACACGTTGAATGGTACAGCCTATAGATACAGCATGATGGATGACTGGATAATATTGATTACCATTACAGAAGTTAAACAGCCCAAACATTCAGGAAGATTAGACTGTAGAGCCTCAGGAAGTAGAATAAATGTACTATCCAGTTATCTACCATAATATTATCTATAGAAACCATCTTTTAGAGTACCTTAGAAACATTCAGAAGAAACACACTTTGTGTTTTTAGAAGTACAGTTTTCCCACTGGATTATTCATATATATATATATATATTTCTTTTTTTTTTCTTTTTTTAAAGGGGAAGGTTCAAAGTGCTAAATAGATATCCTAGACCTGGAAGCTTAGACTTAAAAAGAAATCCAGCTCCGTAAAGTGCTGCATTCTGCCTGCTAACACACACCTTCTGGCTTGGAGAAATATATAATGTAGCCATGACAATTGTGCCCAAGTTTTCCAGCTTCTCGTTCAAATCCATCAAGGAGGAAGTTTCTAACTATAAGCATGTGGGTCAATCAGGGAATTTCCATGGCTATTTTCATAAAACAATTGTTTTTCAAATGGAACAAGCAATTTAGAACGAATCATTACATATAGTAGTATATAAAATTGGCACCTCAAAAGCAGAAATGAAGCCAGAGCTATTAATTCTGTGAGCTCTCTATGACTTTATTTATGTTCCTCAATGATGTGCTGCCCACAAGCTACTTAATTCACAGAGACAGGTAATTAACGTCCCCTTGATCGGGGACATGATGGGATAAATGATCTGAACACAAGCTGACTGTACAAGGCCACAGAATCGATGCCACATCGGTGTGCAGAGAACCCAGAAATGGGAAGAAATGGGTTGAAACAGGACACACATGTAGGCGCACAGGAAAGAAATGGCTCATGAGAATTGCACAGCTGAAGTTTAAAGATTGAAATTTGGCTTGTATATTTTGCACACTTCACAGAAGATGTAAGAACTTCATTTTCCTGCACAACAAAAGAACCAGGCAGTCACAAGGTCAGGACCATTAAGTACTGTGCTTCCCAGGTCCTGTTCTGTTCTCTCCAGAAATCACGGTGAAGGGAAACACTTGTGCACATAATTTCTCTCCCTCACTTTCAGTCTGGTCCAGAATGGGGCCCTGGAGGTACAGTGATGTCCTGCTCTGTGGTCAAAGATTAATGGTTTCACCTCCTTCTTGGATTCCTCTACAGACTCTCTCGGAGAGCCTTCCAGCTTTTTAAAGTGTGCTCCATACTTAAAATCATCAAACATTAGGATACAAGCATATCACGCTAGCAAAATAGAATCTAAGGGACGAAAAGAACGAAATCTTGGTTCAAACTCTGGTGTTGAGACTTAGCCTTCCTGAGAATCACAGAGAAATGGTCTCAAATGTAAAGTGCCTGTTACAACTATTGATTATGAGCAACCACGATTCCTCTTCCTCGTTATCACTCAAGATGGAACCAGGGGTCCGTGGGCCCTTGCAGGTTATATTGCAACTTTGCACCTATGTACATTCTTTTCTGGAGGGCCCAAAGATTTCACCAGATTCTCACTGAGATTCATGACTCAAGGTAGTTTAAGGGCAACTGATTTATTCTCAGACCAAATACATGTTTGCTGAAAGGGAAACAGCTAGTGTGGGGCTCAGTAAAAATGTAAGCCTTTCTAGAGCAATTGCATCCGAGGGAGGCTGGTTGCTTGTTTTTGATTCACCCACATACCAAAGAGTGAAAGGGAATTATTTAATTCTTTGTATGTGGCCTCATAACTATTTCCATATCCAAAAGACTGGTTCAGAGGGTTAAAAAAATTTGAAGGTTAGAGGTTCTGTCCATGTGTTTACTTGATTTCACATAATGAGAAAATCTGGAGCTCATAACAACAACTAAACAGGAGAACCACATAGTGTTGGGGGGGGGCAAGAACATTAGATCATTTTTCTTAAAGATTTTATTCTTTTTAAAAATCAGTGACACAAGTAGGAATCTGAAGATTTGAGGGTCAATATTTATTTATCTCCCTTCAAATCCAGATTCTGATCTAGTAGTAGCCTGTATTAAAGAGTCCGTAATACTATCCGGCTTAGAATTGCATGTCTAATTTGGGTTGTACTTGGCGTAATCACTTTGTGCAGAAGAAACCAGACTAAATAAGATGTCATCACAGCATGTGCTTCTGGACAGAAAAGCAGAGGGCGGGTCGCCCGTCATTTTGGCCAGTCTAGTTTGGTACAAGGAGGAACTAAGGTCATAGGGATTTAAAAAGTCATAATTTTAACACCTGTCAAAATCCAACATAATATAATGAACTCTTTCAGTGGAACTCTTGGATATTAAAAAATTCTGGTTATATCTCAAGGTGATAGAAAAGGTCCAAGCCTCTTAAGAAAGCTCTATATGCCTGTTTATATACTATATATAAACATGTCTGTGTAAATGCATATATATGTATATAAGCAGCATATACTATAGAAGTCTTTATGTGGTTTATTTGCTTTCCATTTTAGTCTATTGTATCATTTTTATAGCTCTGTATATAAGAAAAATATTCATGGTATGCCTGCAACTGATGACTTTGGGTTGATACCAGATTTGCAGTCAATTCTAAGGTTATTTATGATTTGAAACTTCCTTAAAAAGTACTTTGGAACATTTCCATAAAAAAGATACCAGCCCTTGGAAAATCTCCAATTAAATTTATGCTGAGCTCAGATTAAATGGCAAAACTCTAGGTATGAAAATATCCACATGTGATCAGGTCTTCATATACAAAATGGTCATGTGATGAGTAGTGTGAAGAATTTCCAGGTACATCTTGGAGATGTTCAGAAGACATGGCAGAGTCATGCAAATGATGACAGCCACACAGCAGCATGGCACATGACACTAATGGCGAGAATACAACAGTATACCATATGGCAATTTTAGGTGAGTTCTGCCCACTATTTTTGTTTTCCTTTGAGTTCACTATCACATATTCAGTGAGTGGCTTCCTTGATGATGGGTGAGGTACAAAATAAATTAAAAAATATAAAGTTATTTAATTACATTCATCCTGAGCTTGCTTGACTATACTCGAATGCCCACTGCATATAATAAACCACTTGACACTTGTGTTTAGCCTCAATTCTTCTTTCATTTCGATTGCAATACAAAAAGGCATTTCTTTTCCCTTTATTTTCTTCAAAAAAGATAAACAGTTGTGGCACCAGAAGTGAATATATAAGAGACAGGCGAACTATGACTGTTACCTTGTGTTTTCTTTATAATGATCAATTACAGAAGTGTTGGCATGAGAAGGAGTTGGGACGTTAGGTAGAACTGCTTGCTGCCGGCTTATACTGAATAAAAAGGATGCTCTTCATCAGTCACCAGTGATGGAGCCAATGTGAAAAGAAAACAGAATTGAAGTTTAGAATATCTCATTTGTATGCTGGCTACTTTATTTTATCATAGTTTGCAACTTAGCCCTGTATCCTAAAACTCTTGATCATGGTCAGAATTGGAAAGATGCCTCCTGGCATGGAGAATGCTTGAAGCCCCTTCATTCCCAGAGCTCATGGCTTTCAGAAGTGACTACTGACACACATTCATCTCAACCCTGCTCCTCCCTCTGTCCCCTCCCTGCCCATCAAGTGGGAGCATGACTTAAAGCCCCTGTGTTTGGCGCTGGGCCAGACCAAAGGCTTTCTTGATCGGTGGCCCCGAAGTCACCTTTGAGTTAACACCTCCCGAGGCATTGCTTGTTTTGCTCAGCTAAGAATAAAGCAGGGATGTGTCAAGGAAGGGGAACAGGTAGAGTTCGGGGAGGATTTTAGGGCTGGATTCTTGAGCCTCCTGCAATGCGTATTAGGAAGGTTTAGTTGTGCTTGCTTTCAAAGCTGTGGAAGGCGGACGTTCTGGACAGTCTCCTCATGGACAGGCTGTCCCCTCGTCCCTCCGGCTTGGAGGACTTACTCCTCTGGAAGGGATTGCGCAGGCTTGCTGTGTTCCGCTGCCTGTCGAGTTTGTCACTGATGGAGAAGCTCTTCCTGGTGTGTGCATATGGTGCGCTTGGCTCCTCTGCCGAGTAGCTGTTGGCGCGCTCTATCTTGGGAACTGTGATGTTATTGGATACGGTTCTGTCTGAGTTATCACCCTCCTGGGAAGGTATCGCGATGGTGGCTCTCCGGCCTCTGGCCTCGTTCTCCTCACTGTCAGAGCTGGGGTGGCTCAGTTCTGCTTCTCGCTCAGGATGGCAGCAAGATGAATCCTCTACTTTGCCTCCAAGACCTCCGGGGAAGGTGGCCCTGTCAGCAATCACTTGAGGGGCATTGACACATCTTGTGTCAATACAGTCTGTAATACTTGTGTATTCTGCTGTTTTCATGGGTACCCCGAAGTTGGCATAATAGCTCCTCGAAGGAGAAAACATAAAGCTATGAGATTTCACCATGGGGGCCTCTTCTAGAAGAAAGGGTGTGGTGGCTATATAGCGGCTACTTTTGGAACGCTCGATGCTCTGGTACATTGGAGGGTCAGTGTCCCAGGGGTTTTGGCATTCTGGGAGGTGGGTATAGTCTGAAGAAAAAGATCTAGTGTCCATGGAGGTGATGTCCTCAAAATCAATGCTCCGGCTCGGAGGTCTGTCTGTGGGTGCAAGGGTTGCATAGGCACTGGTTGAAGGAGCCGTGGAAGGTGCCGTAGCCGAAAAGCTTGGCTCGCCTAGCCCGAGGATGTTCATGGAATTGTCCAGAGGGTCTATATCACAGTGTAGTTCATCCATGGCAGAGACGTAGATGTCTATACACGAGGACGGTCTTCTGGAGTCTGGAACAATGGCCAAGGTGTTTGCAGGGGCTGCAGGAGCTTTGGGTTCTTTTGCTACAGAGTGGGAACTAGTAGCCCGGTGGAGGCTCAGGGACCTTTCTTTAAAAAGACTTTCCAACTTTTCTATACCACCTTTGTCTTTCATATTGACTGAATAGAAAGAATGGCTTCGCATACGGGGCATTAGGGTTGGAGAAGTTGGGGACATGGTCTCCTCACCTGCAGGGTCTATACTCTCTTGGAGCTTGAAGGTATTTCCTTCCTGGCTGTTGAAGCTGCTTTGGCGCACGATGTAGGCGGCATCCGTACAGTCCGACGAGGTCCGGGAGCGGATTTTGTTGGACTCAGCCCGCTCCAGACCTGTCAGGCGCTCCAGGGCCGTGGCCATGCGCCCAATGAGGTCCTCGAGCTGCGCCAGCCGGATGTCCACGGTCTGGAGTGAGGCCTTCATGCAGTGCTCTCTCTCGTTGACTTCCTCCAGCCGCATGGACATGTTCTCCACCCTGGGCAAGAAACAGAATGAGGGTCACTCAAGGCCAGGTTCCTCTCTAGAGAATCTAAATCTTTTTGAGCTGGAAGAGGCTTTAGAGATGATCTAAGCTAGTGGTATTTATCTAGCAAACCCCTTTTCCCTCAGTAAAATTTAACGCACGATCCCAATAAACACCAAAGCTGAGCAGTTCTTATTGGAGTGGAATGGGGCCAAAGCGCCTCATGACTTAGTTGTGACTTGGGGCAGGGTTTAATAACCTAAGCAAGGCTTACGGCGTTGGCTTAGTCAGCACTGAAATGAGAATGGTGCGTCTTGATGACTTTGTTCAGAACCGTGCAATACGGTTTGAGAATGCAGCTATTCTCATTGCAGAGCATGCCTAAGGCTTATAGCATGGACTGGGATTATTTTTATTTTGCATTACAAACAATTTTTAACATTTATTTACTTTTGAGAGAGAGAGAGAGAAAGAGAGCACAAGCGGGGAAAGGGCAGAGAGAGGGAGGGAGACCCAACCTGAAGCAGGCTCCAGGCTCTGAGCTGTTAGCACAGAGCCTGACATGGGGCTCGAACCCACAAACTGAGATCATGACCTGAGCCAAAGTCGGACGCTTAACTGACTGAACCACCCAGGCGTCCCTTATTTTGCATTTATATGATAATCTCTTCTTGTTGCTGTTCACAATAATCTTTTCAAAATTTAGGGCCTCCATAGGAATTGATACGGTCCTGTCACTGAGGCACCTGGCGTTGATCTAACCCAATCCTTTCTTTAATAAAGGGAAAGCAAACATCAAGAAATTTAACCAAGATTATGTAATTTGTAGTAAACCTGGAGCATCTATCCGTAAGTCAATTACCCAACTCCTCTCTCTCTCTCTCCGTGTCTCTCTGGATAGCTGATCATAGATACCTTATATTACAGTTATTTCTAGATGTCTTGACCTTCCCCACTGGAAATTCCTAAGGGCATGATCTGTCTCATATTCCTTTTTCCATTCCTGGGCTGCCAGGTGTCAATAAAGTTTCACTGAGTCAATCATGGTTATGAACTTGATTTCGTTTGTTTAATAGGCTGCCTGGACATTTTTTTACAAAGACAGAGGCCACGTATTTAAAATAAAATTGTGCCACATTTTTCTGGGATTGACGGGAAAAGGGCAAACCAGAGCCAAGCTTTGGTTTGAACTCCAACTTTCACTTGTAAATGCCCAAAGGCAAAACTTTTGGAGACTCGAAATGAGATCCACTCACAACTTTTCTGGAGAGGATAAAGATAAAGATACTTTTCCAAAACTCCCAATGTGCACAGTAAACCACGCGACCGCTGACCCTTAAAGAAACATGTCTGCATGTATAAGATGTGCTTTACAGACAATGGTGGCAATTGGAGCTGGGTCCCCCCAGCTGTTGTGATGGTGGCGAAGGGGGATGGGGATGGTAGCAGGGGTGGCATGTTAATAGTAGTGACACCTCAATCAGAGAAGAATACATTTCAGTGCCATGAGGTACAAGAGGCACGTGGCTTCCCTTTCTGAGGATCTGTAGGCTTGCAAAACCAACCAACCAACGAACCAGCCAAACAAACAAACAAAAAAACCCTCTTCTGGCCAGAGTGGGGGTGTGTGTGATTCTCCCGCCTTGGGTCACATCTCTGCCTCTTTCAGCAACAGCTCGCCCCACTCCAACTCACCTCACCCATTCTGCTCTCTTATCTTTCAGGTTGCCTTCACCCAGCCCAAGGCTCTGGACTGCCCTCCTGAGCCCTGCTTTAGAGACATCCTCCTGATGCTCCATACCCAACCCAGCACTTCCCGGAGCCCAGGAACAGTCTGCCACCATGCCCAGGTGTCTGCCTTAAAAGACTCGAAAATCTAGCGATTGCAAAGCTGGCAAACTCAATGCTAATCTCTCAGTTAACACAGCTGATTCAGAAGGAAACTACCACTTTACCCTGTATCACTTCATTTTGTGATATAAACACAGCTTGAGAAACAAACTTACTTACAATAACAAGTTTGTGTGTCTTATAGACTTCCAATTCACTTGGTCACCATCTAGCCTATGCAGTTTGGTTTTGCAAGTACTGCGATTTCCTGTTTTGCAATGCAATAAGCTTTGAGCGAGTGGATAAAATACTTCCTCATTAAAGTCAGGAGCAGGAGACATGCACTTTTTTGGTAGAACAGGACTTTCCATTTTGGATACTCTAGTACTGGAGTGTTTTAGTGTTGGCAGAGTAACAAAAGACAGGACCGTTTCCCTCCTCCTCTTTGTTTCCCTGGAGCCTGGTGTATACAACAAGGTGGGTATGGAAAGAGATAAAGATGCTCTTTTAGCCTAACTGCTTGGGATCACTGGGCTGAGCCCTGTGAAGGGTCTCCCTGCCCTGTGGGGAGCTCCCTCCCTGTATCCCACCTCTCTTCAGCCCGAGGATCCAACACTGCAGAGAGAAGTATCAGATAAGAGGCAGAGCTAAGGCACCATGAAGCAATGGAAGAGTCAGGAGCTGGCTGTGGACAGTAAACCGGACACAGAAACTAAGGAGCCCAAGGGGATGGGAAGAAGAGAGGTGGTAGGAGGAAGGGGGAAGAAGGTAAGCAGAGAGGTGCCTGGGGGAACCTCGAGAGTCAAGAAAAAGAAGCATGGCCCCAGGAATGGAATAGTTGGAGGTAGTGAGGAAGACAGCTAGAACAGGGCCAAGGAGCTATTCTTCACCAAAGTTCTCCTTGGTAGGCTCTCCTGTGGGCTCTGAGGTGTTTTGGAATGTAGTACTTGGTGGGGTGGGGTGGGGAGAATGGACGGTTTCATCCATTTTCTTCCAGATTTCTGGATGTGTTTAACCACGTAACTGTATGATCATTTAAGTCATGAATATAACTGTAGGGGTGGAGTGTAGGAGTTATAAAAGAATAAAAAATCTTAGAGTTAAACTCCTATATGTTTGTTCCATAAACAGAGTGCTTCCCTTAATCTTAAAAAACAAAATTTTTTTTTTTGAAAAGCAATTGTAAATGGGTGTGCATCACAGATATAAATACGTTTGAGGACCAAGCCAAGAGTTTTGGGTCATGATTGTAGTCATTAGTTGCTGACCCTGGTCAAACCACTCAGGAGAGAAAAAGGAGGTAACAATGGTAAGAATTTATGGATCAAGAGGAACGCTTAAGACAGACACAGGAAGTGATGAAGCAAGAGAAAAAAGTTGGGGAAGGAAGATGCTGTGTGAGGAGAACACTATTTTTCTTTCCTTCTTTTGCATCACTGGGCCTCTCATGGCTTCTTCAGAGTAACTTGGGAGGCAAGAACATTAGCAACACGATGTGGTCCTGGAAAGATGTGAGGTCACTCCTGCCTCTGGATGCCCAAGAAAGTGACAGCCAGGATCCCACCAGAGGAAATTCCTAACTCGATAGGTTGGGGGAAATCCCAGCTAAGAGGACAACTAGCCTCTAACGGCCAGTATGATGAAGAAAAGAAAGGACATTCCAAAGAAGATCCTAATGGCACAGAAAATTTCAGCCTCAATACTCAATTTCTTAAGAACTGTTATTTTCTACAAATTCATGTTCTTTCCTGATAACCTCAAAATGTGGCTAAAGGAAAAGTAGTGAAAGGAAAAAAGAGGCTTGGCAGGCCATGCCTGTTTTAAATCTCAAATATTCCCTGGAGAGCTAGCAGCAAGATGGCTATAGGATGGAGGGCAAAAGCAATCCCATTATCACACGAACCAATCACAGGGCCTCTTGTCGGGGAAAGGGCAGACTTGTACAGGGTTTCAAATGCAAGGGGATGACACAGATCAGATAAAGTGAACTCTTGCTTATCCACAGACTGACATCTAATTTGTGACTTATTTAAGTGTTTTAGAGTCACCTCCCCTTCCCTTTGGTCCAATTATCCTTCTCATCATCCTGGGAAGAAAAAAGGGGAGAAATTGAAATCCAGCTCAATCATGGAGATACCAAAGATCAGCACTGGAAAAAGATAGGGCTGGGAGGTGAGTGAGGCTCATTTTTTTTGGCTTACCCGGTTTTTTGATTATTCATATATCCTAAGTTATTCTTATCTTCCTTTGTTATGAAAATCAGAAGTGGAATACACTATTCATAGTCACATGACTATTCCTGTTTTTGGAACTAGGCGAAGTGACGAAAGGGTGCAAACCCTTTGGTTGGGGAAAGATAAGGTTAGATAAATGACACCAGTGACCATGTATATTCTAGTTTGCTTCAACTGTTACTGGAGAGAAATTCAAATGCAACTTCTTCTGACAAGTGGAACTTGAGGGAGGGGAGGAAGGCGTTGGGGAGGATGATCTGGAAGCTGGAAGTCAGGGGTCGGAGAACTCAATGCGTATGGCATTGTATGAGGACAGAAGCTGGGACTCAGTGGCAGCAGAGAGCATGCCCAGTCCAGGGCATTCAGCATGGATTTTCACAATCGCTGTAAGCCTTACCCAACAACCCTCTGCGTGCAGGTGTGTCCAAGTCACCAGTTTGCAAGCCCTGCTTTAAATGAGTGAAAGGAACCAGAAAAAAAAAGCTCCAGCTGTGATCACCAGAAAATGTAGGTAACTCTTAAGAACCAAGGGGAAATTAACAAGAAAAGTCAGGAGACTGGAGATAGGAAAATGTTTTTCTGATATTAAAAGTTCCCAAAGTCTAGGAATTATGAAAGCTTGACATAAATTCTAGGCAGTACTTATGGAATAGCTCAGGAGTATGTAATTAAGCAGATGTTTTGAGTACTTTGAAAAGATAGGGCTCATTTACAGGAGACTTTATGGGCTCAATATTAATCTTGTCTTCATAATCTAGACCAATACAGTAACACAGATGCATAATGTTAGTGATGGGGTATGTTGTGATTTTAGCAGGGAGGTTGACATGCTGGGCTGACTGGAGAAATGTGGATACCTGGCTGGTTTTTAACCAAACGAAAGATGGGTCAATATTGTGAAACATGGTATTTTTGGAGTCTTGGTTCTTTCTGTCTTGGTTTACCTGATGTGTGCTGGCCGGCATCTGACAAGCTATACTGAAGGCATAGCAAGTACATTTGTCAAGCCAACAATGAGATAAAATGAATAGAATTATATATATATTACGTGTATATACATGTATATACATGTGTATATATTATATATATAATACATATATATGGAAAAACAGGTTTTTTTTTTTTTCAGGAATCAGCTCCTATGAGGTGTTAATTTTCAGAATTGGTTCCCGTAAAGGTGTTAATGATCTCCTGAATATTGTATTGCTCTCTTTAGATACCATTTAGGTACGAAAATATGACTTCAGAATGATGCATTTAAATTGACAATTGTGGAAGGATCTCTGTATTTCTAAAAAAATGCATGCAAGTAAAACTTATATAAGTAAGTTATAGTTTACAGGCAGTGGCAGGGTGAGTGGTATGGGGCTCAGAACATGAAGAAACCCTTTCCCCAAGTCTTTGATCCCAGCAGAACCAGCTCTGAGTTTTTCTGATTTCAAATCTCTGTATTGGGGCTGTCGAACATAACAGGAGAATTATATAATATCCTATATAGTTAACAGAATGTATGTAGTTAATTTATATAAGTTAAACATATGTACCTATCTGAGTGTGTGTATATTATCTTTTTATTTTTATCTATTATCTATAGATAATAGATAATTTATTATCTATTATCTATCTATTGAATGTAAATAGGACAGGAGATTTCACCTGCCACTCCACTCAGAAAGGATATGTCCCAGGAAATGTGTGAGACGGGTAATACGGATCTTCTATTTCCTTGGTTGATATCTGTTCTCTCATGCACTTTGTAGTGTTTCTGTTGTGCTGAGCACAATTCTAGTGTTAAAGATTTATTCTCCGGTACACTTACAAATGCAAAACAGCCACTGCCACCACCACCACCACCAAAAACCAAACCCCAAACAAACACAGACAGAAGCAACAGAAGGAGAATGAGGCCTGGGCTTAGATTCACTTCTCTGGCACCTGGGCTTGGTCATGAGGTTGTCCTTGTCCTCCAGGCCCCCCTTATTTCAGAAGGCCAGCTAATGCCTAAGACACAGGGAGGGGGTACCTATGATCTGTCCTGGATTTCTGGGGATCGCTCACCTCGGTCATCGTCCTTGAGGGCTGGGCTTTGAAGCCACTCAGAGAGGAACAGGGTCTTGGGGAAGGAGTCTTCTGGAAATGCTTATAGCTGTGGGGTGAGGGGCTCAGGTGAAGGTGCTGTATAGTTCCTTCCTATTTTCATTGAAAGGAATTGGTGACATGGTTCCCAACATGTTCACATGTGCTGGTGTCTGTACCCCTCATTCTAGTTCCCCAGAGAGGCAAAAGCTTCCTTGTATCTTAACCCTCCTTCCTCCTACCTTTCTGTGCCCCCAGGTCTGTGGCTTTTTGAGTTCAAAAAGCATTTCAAAATCTCCTCTACATACGCTTTGGAAATATGTTTGAGTAATGGGGAACGTGTCCCCAAGGCACAATTTTCTGGAAACCACATGGCTATATGTCCATCAATAAAGTGTTTTCAAGTCCTTTGAATGGCAGAGATTTCTAGATTTGCAGGTCCTTCCTCTGTTTGCCAGCATATCACTTCACATCATATCATCACAAAATGCTCTATTTTGCAATGACAGATGAGCATAAAATATGCGCACAGCTTTAAGCTTTGCTAATATTGGCTGAGTACCAATGGATACAATCACTCAGTGGCATGTGTATATATACCTACTTAGGTAGACTGCATTCTTTAAAGACATGAAGAGCCAGAAACAGAAAAATGCCACTTATGTAATTTCCACAGAGCCACTAGAGAGTGTATGAAGTGGGTAAGCAGACAGAATGTCATTTCTCTAAAACTTGAGGTCACTGACTCATATCTTAGAAGTTTGAATCATAGCAACTAAAATCATCAATATATTATGCCCTTTCCCACTATTTATAATAGTTGCATCTTCATATTTCAATGCTTACAATCTAAAGTTACACCATACTTCGTAACAGTCTGCACGTTCTTTATAACAGTGGCTCCCAAATGCTGTATTTTTAAGTTTATTTACTGAGAGAGAGAGAGAGAGAGAGAGAGAGAGAGAGAGAGAGAATGAGCAGGGGAGGGGGAGAGAGAGAATCCCAAGCAGGCTCCATGCTGTCAGTGTGGAGCTCGATGTGGGGCTTCATCTCACAAACCATGAGATCATGACCTGAGCTGAAAATCAAGAGTCAGATGCTTCACCGACTGAGTCACCCAGGTGCCCATCCCAAATTCTGGGTTTTGAACGTGCTAGCCCAGAATGAAGTTTTTATTAGTCCACAGCAAAATGAGAAAAAGAAGGAACTATAAATTAATTTGCATGAAGCTAGGTTTATTAAACTTCACGGACTCTCCTCTTTGTATTTGGGGATTTTTTTTCTTTATAGTCTTACTGGTCCACAAAACTGGCCAATGAGATCTAAAAGTATATCACCCCTGGGTAGAAGAATCTGCTTTCACTCCTTTGCTTTTATCTTGTTCTATAAAAAGAATAAAACAAAAATAATTCTGAAAAAAAAAAGAAACCCTCATCCATTATTGTAACTAATTGGCAGATCTCTCATTGCCGTTGATTCGGAAGGTGCTGAATACCCATATGTGCCAGATGCCAGGACTGTTCTCCTTCTCCCCCAAAGATGCCCACTGATCTACATGAAACATCAACCTGCTGGAAGCCCTCGAGTTGGGCTGGGTCTCACTTGGTTTGCATCTGGGCTGGAACGTTCCAATTCCTGGTCTGAGCCAACAAGCCCTGCTCTGTCCTAGCCTCAACAATCTCATCTTCAGGAGGGCGGGTGCTACTGCCTCCTGAGGAAGTCCAGGAAGGGTCTGGACGTCTGGAAGTTTGCTCTGTAGTTGCTTCTGACAATGTCCCACCCTCTCATAAGCTTGATGATTTCTTGGACAATACAAATAAACACAAAGGGGTCTGTTTTGGGGGCTGGGCAAGCAAACACAGTGGATAAGTCACAGCATGACACAAAGCATCCCCAAGAGGCATGTGCCCATGGAACAGACCTTTCTGAAGTCACGCGTATCCTCTCATCATTGGACGAGTTGAATCGATCATCCTTTTCTCTGAAATACTCCTCTATGCACTGCTCTTCGAAATCATGTACTTTCTTGAGCTCATCATCAGTTATGAACAGTTCTGTGGAAAAAAGTGACAACAGGAAGGATCAGCAATGACATCTAATCTGCGGGCCTAATGACTACTCTTCGTTTCATCAAGGTTAAGAAAAGGAGCCTAGGTTCTTCGCTAAGTCTCAGGCTAAAGCCAAATCCAATCGGGCAACTCGTATCATTGTCCTGTTTCTGTGCGTTAGAGTCACGATGGAGCCCTAAAGTTCACCTGGGTATATCTGGTTTACTGCAGTGGCTGGTTAGAATTATACCCATTGTGAGGTTCAGAAAGTAGCTAAATCAAAGAAAATGGAGCTATGCAGGGAATGGAGGTTACTTACAAGTTCAGTTACTGGTCTGAGGAGTGTGGCAGACAACGAATGTTCACTGGTCTTACTACAAGCCCATGGCAACCCCATTCCCTCTTTCCATCTGCCCACAACCAAGGCTGGAAAGCCAAACCCATACATTTCTCTGCTGCAGGGAGGGGTGGTGGATTGGGAAGAGGTTCTGCTTTCCTGAGAAACTTTTCAGGTGTAGCTCCTTCTTTCTACATTTTCTCACCTTCCCTCCTCTTCCTGCCTTGAACATGAATGTAATGCCTGGAAGTACAGCAGCTATTCTGTAACCATGAGATAAGACAGGGCAAGAAGGAGTTGCTGAACTTAAAAAACAAGACTTGGGGTCTTTGACTTCAGGGAGCTATTGCTGAGTGATGGGCTATTACCTCTTCACTTTGAGTTATGTCAGATAAATAAAGCTTTATTGATTTGTGTTGTTAGCCTGGTTCTCTGTTAATATCAGGTAGGCTGATTCATAACTGATACAGCTGTAGAAAGAGCCCAGTGGAAATTTGAACTTTTTCCCTCTAAGCTTTCTATGTGCCTAAATTTGTGTTTCTGGTGGAAATAGTGAATTCTGGAATTTTCACTTCCCTTCAACTCTGTAATTTTAATGTCTAGAAAGGAGTTGGGCATTATTTTGTCAGAGAAATTGTTAAAAGCTCCAGACTTAGAGAGAGTCAGTTGATGAGGTGGCTTTGGTTTAAACTTTAGAGCACTAACTAGTGTCACTGAGAGGTAATTCCTGGGTCACAATCCTAGAGGCTCTGGCTCAGTAGATTTAGTATAGGTAGTCTAATTGACACACTTTGAGAAACCACAGAAACTTGCTTGAATGGGGCTGGATTCCCAATAGTAATTAACTCTGGGTCGTACTAAGGGGGCATTTAGGAAATCTGCAGGAGCTATTATATTCAATGTATGGAGGCCAGAAGTGTTAAATTTTCTGCCATGTGTGGGACAATCCCATACACTGAAGAATTATTCTGCCCCAAAGCCAACAGAACCTCCTTCTAGAAACACTGGGTAGTAGGTGGATGGTGAGGGGTTTTCTGTTATTCCTTTGACTAATAGAAAGCAGAGCAAATGGCCATAACCTCTAAGGCCTGGGGAATGTTTAAGCCCTGAAAAAAAAAAAAAAAGATAGGTCCAGAAATGATAATGAAAAAAATCAGACTTAGTCAACTACAACCCAACTGAACCCATGTAATGATTCTTACATTATACATAATGTAGCATTGGGAGCATATCACTACGGTGCATATATTTTGTGGTGGGACCTCTGGCCAGTAAGGAGCTTAGAATCTATGGAGGTGCTAGAACAGCCCTGCCAGAGACTGGTTTTGTTCACTAAGAAAGATGGGAGGCTAAGATTGCTCCATTTCAGCCTCTAGTGTCCTCACACAGCACTGTTTCCCATAGAAACAGACCCTCCCACGCCTTCCCAAGTGTTCAGAGCTGCCCACAGTCTGCTGGACGCAGAAGGAACCAGGTGGGCACATGGTCCTACATGACCGTCTGTAGGATATAGTAGGAGTTCCTGCTTTGGGGCTGCCCAGGGCTGTCCCCCGAAGCTTACTCAAGCCATAGTCCCTCTCATCTGGGTCGCTCTCATGTTTTCTCCATCGGCAACACAGATGCTGGAATATCATGGTCATGTGGCTAAAGATGATCAGAGGTGGGGGCAGAACCGGCCTCTCATGGAAGGTCATGATGAGCTGATACCTCTGAAACTTCCACACTTGGTTGGATATTGACTTCACCTCAAAAAATGTATTGCTGAAATAGAGATGGGAGAGAATCAAGAGAGAAATCCCACTCCTTTCTGAAGCCCCAGCGCCTGCCCCTCCCCAACCCCCCTGCTTCTCCCTCCACCCCACATCCTCTAGGGAAGGACCCACTTACTTAAAGACGGCGATGAGCAGGTTGACCAGCAGGATGTTCGCCACTAACAGGTAGCAGGCCATGATGGCCGGTACAATCCAGGCTCCTGTCTTGCAGGGAGGCAGCTGGATTATTTTGCCATCCTCCCGTGTCTCATTCTGTCCACAAGGAGCTAAAGAAAGCAGCACAGGCAAGAAATGAGAAGCCATGGCTATGTGATTTAAAAAAAAAAAGATTGATTTGAATGAGAGAAGTTTCTTTGTTTTTGTTTTTTTTTTTTTAGATGGAGGAAAAATACAGCCATCTCAAAACAAACAGAAAAAAAATAAAAGAACTCTAAAAAAGCCAAAAGAGAGAAATGAAAGCGTGGTGAATATCTCAAGGGATACCAGACGGGAGCTGCTTCTGCCATCTCTCAAGTTGTCACGGGACCTGAAAGAGGTGACGCACCCCTGCTCGCCCACTCTGGCCCTTGCCCCCGACGGACACTTAGTAAAGGGCACTTGCTGTCGTGAGGAAGCCTGGGCAGGGCTTTTCTGGGGACTGGCCGGGGGGTGCAGAGTCTCACTGCCCCATCAAGTTACTTCCAAAATGTGCTGTGCAGGCTGCCGCCTACAGCTGTAACAGCAGCAGCAGAGGGGTTATTGATTGGGAATTAACACACGGGTGGCAGTTAATCGCTGCAGGCAACAACTCTGGGGCTCTGAGCTAAGAATCTGCAGTCTCAGTGTGGTAGGAATAAAACAGGGCAGAGACGTGGGAAGTATTTCCTGGGCTGGTCGCTCAGTGCTCCTGACGGATGGTATTTCACCCAGGGTGGGGGTGGGGGTGCTGACGACAGGTGATGGGCCAGGACTCTGGAGCTCTTAGCTCCCTGCTTTCTTCCAGGAGCATTTCCTTTCCAAAAATGTGCTTTTCAGGGCCCAGGGCACAGAACCCAACTGCACTGAATAAATAGGCAAATGGAAAAAAAAGTTCTGGAGTTGGGGGTGATGGGGAAGGTGACGTGTGGGATTGGATGAGCGTGAGTAACGTGCTAATGAAGCCTGCTTGGGGTTTCCAGGTAAATTCAGGGGAAAAGCAAATTCCTGACAGAGCTCCTTAGTGCTGCACAGACAACATGGCCTGGGAGTGAGACCATGCCCTTAGGTGCCAAGGGGTTAGGGGAGGTCCCCCTCCCTCTTTAGCTGCCATATGTTGGCTTTAGAACAGGGTCTATCTGGGGGCGCCTGGGTGGCTTAGTCAGTTAAGCATCAGACTGTTGATTTCAACTCAGGTCATGATCTCACGGTTCATGAGATCAAGCCCTGATTCCGGCTCTGAGCTGACAAGAGGGAGCCTGCTTGGGATTCTCTCTCTCTCTCTCTCTCTCTCTCTCTCTCTTCTCTGTCCCTCCTGTGCACATGCACTCTTTCTCTGTCTTGAAATAAATAAATAAACATTAAAAAAAAAAACACAGTCTATTTGTAAAGAGGGGCAGTGTGTGCAGTAGTCTCCGTTGCCACAGGCAGCTTCTGAAGATCTGCCAGGAAGGTTTGCAAAGTTGACCCAGAATCTCAGCTGGAGTATCTGGCAAGGGGAGTCCTTTCCCTTCTCAAGAGCTACCGTTGCTACACTGTGTGCTCCATAGTGGTTCTCAACCCTGGCTGCACAGAGGAGCTTTAAAATACGCCAGTGCCCTGCTCCACCCCAGACACTTGAATCTGAATCTCCGAGGGGGGGGGTCCAGGTGTTGATATTTCTTATAAAGTTTCCCAGGAAATTCTCCAGTGCCCCTCAAGTGGGTCCAATGAGCTAGAATTAGGCTGGAAAGATTATATGATTTTTGACATGCCATCAAGTCCAAAATGCATGCTCTTAGCCTAAGAGGGTTTTAATAATGTCTAGACACCAAGACCCTGTTTTTAGGGCTGGAAAAGATGGCCAAAGTGCTTCATTCAGATATGCCTGCAAGGTGATCGTGTGTGGGAGTCAGGTGTGTTCAAACAGCCGGCATCGTTATTATTATTGGTAGTTGTGGCACTAACCACCCAAGAGAGCCCTGCAGAAGGTCCTGTTCATTTACTCCCTTGGGAGGAGAACCCAGTGATGGAGGCGCCCACTGGCTCCACGACGAAGTCCAAATTCTGAGAGTGGCTGGCCCAGGGTCATCTCTTGCCACTTCCCGCCCTTCCCTCACAGCACAAACTGGCATGAGTCTCTTGCAGTTCCTAGAAATGTCATGCTCTCCCTTCCTGTCAGCCATGCTTCTTTTGCTTTCAGAAGGCCCCTCTGAAACCTCCCTCTCTGTCCCAAGCTCCACCTGGGTGAATCCTGTTTGGTTTTCAATGTTCACTTGGCCTTCTGGAGCCCACCCCAGCTCACTTTCTGCCCCCTTTCCAGCGAGGACTGGGGTAGTATTGACAGGGACTCTGCCTGGCCAAACTCCACTCAGGCTGGTCTGGGCTCTTCGTCAGCTAGCCCCCGACCTCTGTACCTTCCAGGATTGTCTCTTCATTGCCACTTTCAGCAAGAATCCCGTTGAGTCAGTTGCAGCCAGAATTCCCACCCCTCAATATCTCATAACCATCACTCTCTGATGAGTTTTCTCATCCTCCACCATCCCCCAGCTGATGTCTTGACCACCTAGCAGCCTGGTATGGCCAGAACCCCCTTAGCCTTATTTCCTGTTCGTGATTTTCCATCTTCTGACCCACACCCTGCTCCCAGCTATAGATTTCTAGTCTCCCTTGCTGCATTCAGAGTTGGGCACAATCTCTTTCCTATCACAAAACTGCATCGTAGTAGCCCATCACTCCCTCGAATAAAGTCTTTCTTGCCATCTTCCTCAGGAAATGCTGACCCTAGTTCTTCATCTGGGATCCTCCAAAGTGAAGGGCGGTAGAGACTGGGGATACACGCGTGGGGAAGAGCACAGCGTGTGTCAGCCTCGGTGCTGGGCGCTTCACATCGGCCACTGCATTTAAGCTTCCCCGCAGCGCCGTAAGAAATGTATTCTCTTGCCTTCATGGTTGGGAAAACATGTGCCAAGGGGTGACATACCTTACCCAAGATCAAATAGCTAACAAGCCGTAATACCAGAGCCCTTCAAACATTCATCCAAAAAATAGTGACTTCTTGTTACATGCCAGTGGACCTGCTACAGGAGACGCAGTTACGGATGAAGCAGAAGTGAGTCCTGCCTTCTCTCTGACCCCAGAGCCTGTATGTACTCTGATGGATCTCATGTGGCCTTTCCAATGTAGTAATGCATAATGATAAGAGCGACCACCTATGACATGCTTAAATATAAGGCCCTGGGGCACCTGGGTGGCTCAGTTGGTTAAGCGTCCGACTCTTGATATGGGCTCAGGTCACGATCTCACAGTTTGTGAGATCGAGTCCTGCATAGGGCTCTTTGCTGGTGCTCAGTGCCTGCTTGGGATTCTCTCTCTGTTCCTCCCCTGCTTACTGGCTCTCTCTCTCTCTCAAAATTAAAAAAAAAATAAAAAGGCCCTGTGCTATGAGCTTTACTTATATTGCCTTATTTTAATATTGACAATATCTTGACACAGTAGATATTCTTATCCCTATTTTACAGAACTGAGGTTCAGAAAGCTTTAGTACCTCCATCAGGATCTCAAAGACAGAACAGTCAGGAGGTCCATGAAAGCCTTCTTACTACAAAGTTTCCTCTGTGCCTCTGAAGAAAGAGCCAACACAAGGTTGAGGGGAATGTTTCATTTATGAGCAAATGTAGGGGCAAGCTGATAGGCATCTGAATTTTTCTTGTTTCCATCAACGTGAATAATGGCTTGAGCTGTTCAGATGAGGTAACAAATGTACAGAACACTAAAATTCAGAATGTGGAGAAAGAGATTTGATCCATACTATGGGTATCAGGTGTAGGCACCCATGTCACAGAGATTAAGATGCATGCCCTTTTGATTTCCTCCTATAATATATGGGGAAGAGAAACATCTTTTTAAAGGCACATAACACCTTTTCCCCAAAGAGTAAGAGAAATTTAAAATGAAACACTAGGCAGTGCTTGATATAATCAGCATCTTCCTTAAAAATATGTTGAAGAAGAATATTTCTTGAAGATTGTCCCTTCCCCTCCTGTCTGAAGAAGCGTCTCAAAAGCTTATTCCAGATCATAGGCAATGGAATAAAGAGCTTAGCTGAGTATATGACTACATTTATCCTATTTTTTTTAAAGCAAGGATTTTCAACTAAAAATCCATTTTGAAAAGATAACAGGACAAAGAGGATTTCTCCACCTTCTTTTGAAAATCCATATAGTTTGCCGGAGGATTTAGAATTCCATTAGCACAGCCCCTGTGGCTTACTCCAAGAATGAACTAGATTTAGATGGCTGTGCTCTTGGCCTTTTCTGACACAACGGGGTTTTTTTTTGTTTTGTTTCAGAAGGACAACTGGAGATGCCTCCCTTCCCTTCGTATGGCTACATCTTTCTAGAAGCTTCCTGATCTAAAAGTCTTTGATGGTGGTGGAGGCAGGCAGAGGTTTTCTTCATGGAAGTGTGAGGCACTTTCCATGCCTTTCAGTAGGCTACCATCTATGTCTTCCAGAAGCGGAGGACCGCAAGAGCAGAGGTCATTGAAAACCAGGGAAGCTCCAGCATTGTGGCATCCAAATACCATCCTCCAGCTCTGCCCTTTACTTCTTTTGTGGTTCATTTCTTTTCCTTCCCCCTAACCCAGCTGGTAGGTAAGAGGCAAAGCAGTAGTGACCAGGCACCAAGGCCCCACCGGGGAGAAGGGAGAGGCCTCAGCTCCTCCATCTGTGAAAGGAGGGACCAGGACCACTGATATTCCCTACAGCGTGGTGCCCACACCCCAACGCAGGAAGTCCGAGATGATTTTAGAATACAGGAACTGGGCACTAAATAACACTGGACAGTGAGAAACTGGTGACCTTTTCAAATCCCTTCCGATCTTCCTGACTCCATCAGGGAGAATACGTCACTTTGAGGATCATATTTCTTTAACACTTCCTTCACGTTTGCTTAACTCCCTCATTAGTGAAAACTGGGCAGGCCTGAGGCTCAAACATCTGGAGAGAATTTCCTAACAATGTGGTTGTCATTGTGTTTATTTTATGGTTATCTTTTATTTATGTCAAATCATACTGATTTTTCAATTTATGGCTGTGATAAATTTTTAAAAATAATTTAGGTTTTAAAAATAAGCCACTTTTACTAAAACCAGTAAAGAGTAGAGCACATTTTTACAAAACAATGAGTGGTTTATGTGACTAACAGTTGGAAAATGCTGGGCTGGATGATCTCCAAGCCCATCTAGTCCTGATCTTCTACTACGTTATGGTTCTGTGACAGGGAAGAAAAGACCAGAATAACTTCTAGACCAGATCATCTATCCCTGGATAGTGACCCTGGAGGTCACTTGTAGAAACCTTATTCTTTTCACTCCTGGCACACAAGCAATCAAATAATTAGCCCCCACTGCCATACATGGAAACCAGTCACCATGGGGGAGGAGGGATACAGATGACAAAGCCTTCAACTCCTTAGGGCTTCTGGTCTACTTGCTATTTGCACACAAGTTCAACCTTGAGCTACCTAAAAAGCACTATTAAACTGAATATGCCTCATTTTTTAATCCAGGGAACTAGAAAGCAGGATGTCACAAGCCTAGGCATGTTGTGTGTGAGATGTGGGTGGGGGAGGGGCAGGAATTATGGGGGAAAAGGGAGAAAAATTCAATTCCCTCTGTTACCTTGGTTCTGTGACTTTGCAATTCTATACATGTAGCTTTATCTGGAGACAACATTGTCATTTTGTTGCTAATATTTGAGAGGCTTCAAAACCCCAACCTTGGTGGTTCATTGTTTGGAATCAGGAACTAATATCAGAAAAATTCTGCGCACCTCTTGCTGGGCAAAGGCACAGCCTGTTGCACATGTCACTGAGTTTGTTGCTGTGACACACTGGATTGACTCCAATTTAGCTCCAATTTCTCTCCTCCCCCCATATCCAAGCTCCTTATGATGTGACAGTTTCTCTTACTAAACTAAGTCTTTTGCTCCTTGATTCTGAGTTTGGCCATGTGAGTTTCTCTGGCCAATGGGATGTCAGCAAATGTGTTCCATACAGAACCTAGAAAAAAGAAAAACAGAACCTCGAGTGTTTCTGTTTCTGCTCTTCTGCCCCAGTCAGAACCATGAGGAACATGCCTGAGCTAGCCTGCTGGAGGAGGAAACACACGGGCCTCTGATTCCAGTCACTTCTGTTGTTGGAGCTTAGGCTCTTCTGGATCAGCTGAAAGCCAGCTGATTCCCTGGCATGCGACCGAGCCCAGCTAAGACCAGAAGAACCTTCCAGCCAACCCACATCCACCTGAGCTCAGTACATGCTTATAGCTTCAAGCCACTGCCTTTTGGGGTGGCTGGTCCTACAGCATTATCAATAGGTAATGTCCATATCGATGGCCAATAGATAATGTCAGTACATATATACATGCTCAGCTTCCTCTGTGCTACTCACAGCTAGGAGAGGCAGACTAAGTCTTTCATTCAGGTGGACAAAGCCCCAGGTTCTTCACCCTCCCCCTCCCAATCCCCAGTTCAGGGCCATTCCCATCATTACCCAAGGAGGAGCAAATTCATTGAATGGACAATGACAAATCAGACTCTGTCTTTAGAACTTACACTGAGGGACAGCAACTTTAGGGAGATGATGCCAGGAACTTAACTCAACTGTCACATGGAGTCAGACCATGTTAGGTATGTGAAGCAGGCCATCTGAGAGAGGGAAAAGAGAATGACGGGAGGAAGGAAAGGGGAGAAACGGAGATAAATGGATTGACACTGGAGGGACGTGGTGAGAAAAGCAGACGAGAGTGGCCGTGTCTTTGGACTCTGGCTTCCCCAACCACTTCCAGTTTTATTTTCAGTCAGCTCACGTCATGCTTTGTTTCCTGTCTTTGAATGTCTCTGAGGTTTCCTCTTACACACTTACAGCCAGTCTTTCTTGATTTAATCTGGCTTGAGTGGGTTTTGTTTTCTCGAAGTTAAACATTTTTCTCTAGTTGAGGATAGTCGTTAGCACCTTAGAGAGAATCAGCATCTCAGGCTAGTAGTTTCATCAGGGGAGGCCATGATCCAGAGTGCCGGGAATTCATGGCAGTTGGGGAGGGAGTTCAGGGAAAGGTTGGAAGGACAGAAATAAAAATAATTTAACTTAAAATTTTACTGAGGGATCACCTCATTCCTTTTGACATTTGCCTACACAAACTATGATTAGATGAGCTTTTTTCCTCTTCAAACCAACAACAGTAAAAAAATTCCAGAAAAAAGTCAAATAAATGATTTATTCGCCCAAATCTTTGTGCCACTGTCCACCTCCACTGTAATGCTTGACTGTGAGGCTTTTAAAAAAAATGTTTATTTACTTCTAGAGAGAGAGAGAGAGAGGAGAGAGAACACCTGTGAGTGGGGGAGGGGCAGAGAGACAGGGAGAGAGAGAATTGCAAACAGGCTCCATGTTGACAACGTGGAGCCCAATGCGGGGCTCGATCTCACGAACCGTGAGATCAAGACCGGAGCCGAAATCAAGAGTTGGATGCCTAACTGAGCCACCCACATGCCCCGTGGCTGTGAGGTTCTTGTCACAGCTTCTCATGTTGCAACAATACACCCTCCAGGAGTACACAGGCCGGAACAGGTGTTCCTTCCATTACAGGTGCAGGGAGCTTGACTCCATTCTCACTGCCTTAACAGTGCAAGGTCTCCCCATTGGGTCCACACCACCTTAGCTATCATGCCACATGTTAAAGAATACGCTTCTTGTTTTTGTTTAAAAACAGATTGTGTGATTTTTCAGAAACCCACACATCTGTTCTGTATGGTATCTGAAGGGGGAAGATCCAGGGACTTCTTCAAGAGGGAGTGTTTTATAAGAAGAACCAGCAGCCTCACATCGGGGATTTCTG
The DNA here is from genome assembly GCF_016509475.1 of Prionailurus bengalensis. Lineage (NCBI taxonomy): Eukaryota > Metazoa > Chordata > Mammalia > Carnivora > Felidae > Prionailurus > Prionailurus bengalensis. Next base: position 12,975,117 of record NC_057359.1, read on the forward strand.
TGCTGAGAAGGATTAGTCCAGTGAGCTGGACTGTGCCTATCTCTGTGTGGACATACATCATGGACACTAAGTGCTACCAGCTCCACAAAAATGATCCATGGTTCCTGCCGATTCCCATTGGATTGTGCCCCCAGAGTTATATGACATCAAGGCAAACAATCAATGTGGCCCCTAATATTTAGTAATGCATTTCTAAGCAAACACAAGTTCCTGCTGACATTATTTATGAATTCTCCGGTAAGCGACAATGCAAGAAATCCATTTATACTCACAGCTCCTGCTGGCCCTGCCGGCTGGCACGCTTCCCTCTCAGGGCCCCCAGATGCTTAGTGCCCAGGCTCTGATCTCCCTGCCCCCTCTCCTATCACTTTAGGGCCAGGCTTCCCACTTGTCTCTGTTTACTGTTAAAACCTGAGCTTTTCACACTTCAACGGATGCTCCTCAAACAGCAAAGAATCTGGATCGTAGTCCGTCCACCTTCTGCTCAAACCTAAACTCCTGTGGGCGAGCTCACTGGTTCCCATCACTTACTGCATGGCAGTAAGTGAGTCCAACTGTAGGCTGAATGTAAGCATCACTATGATTCTAATACGTGGTGGGGTGGGAGCACATCTCCATGGAGTGGATTAACAACTTTTTTCTCTCCCAGGCCGACACTGACACACGCCTCATAGGCGTGTTAAAAATAAGACACTCAGAAGTGGATCAAATGGAGAGGCAAGGTGGGGGGCACAGAACAGGGCAGGATGGCAAAACCAGTTTGCTCTTGATCATGGTTTCCATATTTTAAAACATCACGTTACCGTACATTTCCCGCTAGGGGATCTACCCATAACGGATCCATCTTATAGACTCGTTCTTTGAAGTCACCGAACACAAGGCACTAACCAAGGGTGGGTGCAGTGTGAGTCCTAGATCTGATATTTTGCCATCTGGGTACTACTGACTAGGTCAATTAACGTATCTGAGCCTCAGTTTCCTCGTGTCTAAGCCTGACATCAGAATAACAGAAATAATATTGATGATGATGATGAAGATACATGTCCAGCTTCTCCCATCATTCAAGCATTTATAGAGCCCCTACTATGTGCCAGGCAGTGTTCTAAGTGCTTGGGATACACCAGTGACGACTCACCAGAGATCCCTGCCCTTCCGCAGACTGTTCTGGGAGAGCAGTGGTGGTGGTGGGCGGGCAGAAAATAAACCATGGCATAATAAATGAGTAAAACAGGTGCTATGCTAATAGGTGATAAGTGGTATGGAGGAAAAGAGAAAGTAAGGCAGGGCAAGAAGGATCAGGGGGGCATGTGGGTGGCTGGGAGCCACACTGAGAAGGTAGGGGGGAGCAGGTGAGGGTGTGGGTCAGGAGGCTCTCTGAGGACAGGGTGCTCCAGGCAGCAGGCACTGCCAGGGCAAAGGCCCTGGGGTAGACGCGTGCTGCTGCATTCTGTGAGCCACAGGCAAATTCTTGTGTCTGAAGCAGTGCAGGGCACAGTATCTGGAGAAGAGGAAAGAACATTAAGGGGGGGTAGGGCGCAACACACAGGGCCTTGGCCGGGACTTCCAAGGATCTAATCAGATAATGATGAGTGCAACTATTTACCATAATCCTTACTGGCTCTACTAAAGAAACAGTAATTCCCCTTCACCCATTTTTAGCTCCTGCTTGACGGTTTCTTGTTCTACTAAGTAACGCCTCTCTTCGTGATTTGTTTTTTTTTTCTTAATTGATCCCCAATGTCCTGAAATGAAATAGGGACCAAACCCCTGTCCCCAGGTGGGAGGACTGAAGCCAGCTGAATTTTGGTCCCCCACATTCTGCAGCAGAGACTCTCAGACTCCCCTTTGCACCCACCCGTCTGAAAGAAATGGGTGATCATGAAAGCAGGTGCCTGGGCTCACAAGTTTTCTCTCAATCCCACCCACGTGAAGAGTTGTCCTGCCTTTATGGGCCGAACAGCAGTCTGCTTAGGGAAAGCTGATTCTAATCTGATTTGAGCAAAACCACCTTTTTTAGACAGAAGCAATGCTCACAGTGTGAGGCTGGGGGGAGGGAACAGGGTTCTCACTGATGGCTTCAGAACACAATCCTACGTTTTCCCATTACCACTACACTGTTCCATGGCTGCTTCCTCGTGCAAACTGCTGGACCCACTGTGCCAAAGGACAGGAAGCTCAGATATGGGAAAATCACCTCTGTTCCTTAAGTATCTTAACCTTTCCTGGCTCAGGACACCCAACCAAAAGCTGTAGCTGGCAGTCTGAAAGATGTGTAGACAGTTTTACTGAGCAGTGGTAGATTTAAATTCACATTTCCTTTCTTTGTGAAGATAGGAAGGTTCTTTCTTTTTTTTCTTTTTTTTTCCCTTAGGTGAAATAGATGGTTTATTTATTTTTTTTTATTTTGAGAGATGTGGGGGGAATCCCAAGCAGGTTCCGCACATCAGGGCAGAGTTTGTGAACTCACGAACTGTGAGATCATAACCTGAGCCAAAACCAAGAGTTGGATGATTAAATGAGCCACCCAGGTGCCCCAAAATAGATGGTTTATATCACATCTGCATTTTCCTCTTAGACTTGGATGCTCCCTTCCCCCTACCCCTCAACCAAGATGCTGCTGTTTTCCCAAACAACCGAGTTGACTATGTTGGTCAGAGTGCTGGAAAATAAGATGACTTCACTTGGTCATTGCACAAAATGCAAACTAGTGATGTTTGCATCACTGCAACATATATATATATATATATACACACACACACACACATATTTTATATATACACACACACACACACACACACACACACACATATATATACGTACATACACACACACACACACACATATATTTTAAAAACACACAGCCATAATTTTTTTTAACAAGCTTATGTTTCATGAAGTTCCACTCTCAGTAATGCTGTGTGGTGGCATTTCCTTGGGCCATGCTGGTCTGAATAGACCTTCAGGGACATCTGAACACTAAACTACAAACAGTATAAAACTGGCTAGTTTCTGAGTCCTACATAGAAAAGGAACACGTCGGGCTCTCCCCACTCTCTCCCTTGCCTGATTGTGAAACAAAGGCTGTTCTCCGGGCTCTGGTGGACCAGCTTGTGGGCTACAAGCTTGGAGAATTTGTAACTGAATGTTCTGTCTCTCTGTCCCTGTATCTTGTACAGCCGTTTAGTCAAAAGAGGATGATTAATACACAGGCTCTGTGCTGCATGCTCAGTGATGACACATCTACATGTGTGTGTGAGCACAGCCACACCCGAGAAGACAGAAGAGAGAGGTGAGCTAAAAGAAAGTTGTGGGGTCAAGTGGATTGCTTAATTGCTAAGTTAGCTATATATGGATATAGAGGAGCAGCCTCCTGTGTGCATTTAACGTCTGACCTGTGATCAAATCCCAGTATAAGATGCAATTCTACTTAAGGTGACATAAAACCAATGTCCGGTGGGGTGAGCGATGACAGTGATCTTTGTTCCTTGAGGCCACGAGAGGACACGCCAATGTGGACATGCATAAGGCTGTTTATCTATGACCTTTCAAAGAACAGGGTTGATATGGGTCTGATGAAACAAATTTGAAACTCAAGTACGGCAAGGATTTAGAATTATATCGCGAGAAAATTGTAGTTACATCCCTCTTGGAGACGGGTGTGTCAGATTTTATGCCAGATGCTCTCACATATATTAGCTCATATATTTCATATATATGAGTTAATACTTCTTTTAAATGTACGTTTAAAAATATGTGTTTTTTAAAAAGGTAGTAAGGGTATAGAGAGGCTGATGGCTAAGACAAAATAGTGAAAGTTCTGCAAGAAACACTTGAGGATTTCTTATCTATTCATTTACTTTTAAGATTTCATTTGACAATTGGGGCACCTGGGTGGCTTGGTTGGTTGAGCGTCCGACTTCGGCTCAAGTCATGATCTCATGGTTCATGGGTTCAAGCCCCGCATCGGGCTCTGTGCTGACAGCTCAGAGCCTGGAGCCTGCTACGGATTCTGTGTCTCACTCTTTGTCTCCCCATCCCCTGCTTGTGCTCTCTCTCTCTCTCTCTCAAAGGTATTTAATTTAATTTTAAATTAAAAATTTTAAAAAATAAAAAAAAAAGATTTCATTTGACAATAAAATTGCAGGGACTATTCTGCATGTTTTATACATTTCAGCTCATGAAAATAAGACAAAAAAAATATGAGGTAGTGTCTTAGTGAGTTCAAAGTGTCCCAACAAAAAGCAATAGACATTAATTTCTCCCAATTCTGGAGGGTGGGAAGTCTAAGACCTAGGTATCAGTGGATTGGTTCCCCAGTGAAAGCCCTCTCTCTGGCTTGCAAATGGCTGTCTTCTCCCTGTGTCCTCTTACAGTAGAGAGAGAGGAAGCAAGCCTTCCACTGTCTCTTATTATATGGGCACTAATCCCATCTTGAGAGTCCTTCTCATCTCCTCTAAATCTAATCACGTTCCAAAGCCCTCATCACAGTCACAGTGGGGGTTAGGAATTCAACACATGATTTTGGGGGAAATACTTTAGCCCATAACAGGTACTATTATGTCAGTTTTATGGATAAGTAAACTGAGGCACAAATAGGCAGTAACTGTCTCAATGACACATGGCTAGTAAGAGGCCTCAGAGCCTGAATTCAAACCCAAGATATTATTCCATCATCTTAGCTACCACATTGTCCCCTTTCTCATGATGAGGGAGTTGACAGCTATGTTAAAGTTGAATGTCCAGACATCTGCATATAGACTTCGCTTGTGTTTCATTCTTTTGTTTAGGTCAGTGGCTTCCAGATGGTGATGTCCACAGGTAATACTGTGTATAAAGACTCTGGAGAGTAAGTTTGACCATAAGTAATTTTTGGCCAACATGCTTACTTTAAGCTCCGCATCTGTGTGGATAATACACTCAGTGTAAATGGAAGATGTGTATTTATCACCACAAATATGGAGAAAGAAATGACAAAGCCCTGTTTTCATTTTATTGATTACCCAGTGTTGCTTATGGAAATGAACAAACCGATATTCTTTGGAAGGGGCATGAACAATTAATTCCAGGTCAGGAAGGACCATTCATGGGGCGTTGGACAACATACTTCATCACACAGGCTCGAAGACTCAGTTTAAGTCCTCTTCAATTTAAGAGGCTGTTTTTTAAGCCATGGAAACAGAGATCTCCCATTTCCTCCGAGTGTGTCGATGGGCCCAAGAATAAGCAGTTTGCTCAGACATCGCTGTTTGCACCCACTGGGACTGATGGCTTCATTTAGCAACATAGTGTTAGGTTTGGGATCTCTGTTGAGAAAAGGTTGAGGATGGGCCTAACATAATGCATAATCTAGGGAAAAAGCCAAATCTTGTTTTGCTGTGTGTCATGAACAATTAGCCTATTGTTTCACGTTACTAGGTGAGTAAAAGAACTGGTTATATCCACGGTTGCCATGGATATGCCCTGCTGCAAATGGTCCCAGATTACAATATGGTGTTGAGTTGAGGAATAGCAGGCAAAGGGATTTGGCGGTACCAACTGGTGGAAGTGTGTCAGCATCTGAGACCGAGTGAGATGTTCACAGTCATGCTCATGTGTTTCAGAATCAGAAAGAACTGCCATTGTTATGAGCCATATACAGGGCCAAGTGGGCAGAATGGGGCCAACAATATACTCATTATGGTGCCCTTTCCATTTAACTAATTAAATTTTCATATGAGTGAATTAATTTTGGGGATACCTATACCTTGTTTATGTCTGTCCCAAGTCTAAGCTATATTTCCATGGAACTGACCCAAAATGTTGATCCATGAACAATGGTACTTAAGTTGCTCTATTTTGAGATTTAAAGAGATAAAGAGGTTTCCATTGTTGTGTGGAATTGGTGGCCTGAATTACTTAGTGCTCAAGATTGGAGATATTTAAATTTTTTTTTAATGTTTATTGATTTTTGAGAGAGAGAGAGAGAGAGAGAGAGACAGAGCATGAGTGGGGGAGGGACAGAGAGAGAGGGAGACACAGAATCTGAAGCAGGCTCCAGGCTGAGCTGTCAACACAGAGCCTGACGTGGGGTTGGAACTCACGGACTGCGAGATCATGACTTGAGCTGAAATCAGACACTTAACCGACTGAGCCACCCAGGCGCCCCAAGATTGGAGTTATTTTAGATTCTGAAACTCTTTACTTGTATAGAATTTTCTTGCCAGCCAATCCACAGCTAGCTTAAGATGTTGTATAAATGTAACGATAATGGCATTGCATTTCTTAAAATGCTGTAGTATAGATTTTTTTTTTTTTTTGCTAATTTGGGTTCATTGGACATTAACATTAGTAAAGGTTTAGGTCATATTATGAAATGGAATTGTAAAAAGTTAACTCACCAGACAAACAACCTTTGACTATTTTTTCTTTTCTGACTAAGAGAATCCTGGTACACATTAAGTAGATTAAGTATAGGGGCATTCTGACATGACCACAACACTGTTGGATGCGGTAAATCTGAGCACCAAATTCCATGGGATGTTCCGCATGTCATTTAGATGTTGACAGAAGCCAGCCAATTGCAACTACAGTACTGGATTCCAAATACCTCCATCATTGGAATGCTTCTTCCAATCTCTCAACATTCTTTCTCTTCTTTTGCTCCCTTTTATTCTCTTTTATTTCCATGCTTATTTTTTGAAGAGACTCTGAGGTCAATTTTCTCTTCCCCCAGAACAACAGTGTCATTCACTCTGAGCTGGCCAGAAGATACAATGTCCCCCTCCTGCATGTCCCATCAAATGTAAAGCCCTGGGCATCTGCTTTGAGGTTTGACAGGGAAAGACTCTTCTCTCCAGACTATAAAACTGCTGTGAAAGCTTGTCTCAGTCAATTCTGCTATACCACACCCGTAAACACGGGAGAGGCAGAGAGCACTGGACCAATGCTCTGGAGCCAGCAGCTTGGGTTCAAATCCCGGCTCTGCCGTTTGTTAGCTGTGCAACCTCTGGCAGGCCAGTGAAGCTCTCTGGGCCTCAGTTGGCTCAACTGTAAATTGGGTGATATTCATACCACCTCAAGAGTGTTGCTGCAGAGGGAAATGAGTTGTCGAGACACGTAAAGCTTTAGATAGTTCCTGATATGTAGTGAGTACTCAATATATGCCAGTCATTTGTGTAAGAGGCCCTCTAGCTCAGAGGCCCCCAGCCCAGGCTGCTGAGCCAGCTACCAGGTTTCAAAGTCCGGGTCCACCTTCCAAATAGCTGTGCATCTGAGGCCAGTTACTTATTAGGTCAAACCGTATGACCTTTCTACAAAAGTGGAGACGTCATAGCACTTAATCTAATATATACATTAGGACATTAGTTCTCCGTGCCTCAGTCTACTTGTCCATTAAAAACAGGGGCCATAGGGGCACCTGGGTGGCTCAGTTGGTTGAGCATCTGACTTCAGCTCAGGTCATGATCTTGCAGTCCGTGAGTTCGAGCCCCGTGTCAGGCTCTGTGCTGACAGCTCAGAGCCTGGAGCCTGCTTTGGATTCTGTGTGTCTCTCTCTGCACCTCCCTGCTCATGCTCTGTATCTTTGTCTCAAAAATAAATAAAAACATTAAAAAATTAATTTAAAAACAGGGGCCATAATCCTACCTCATAGGATTGTTACAGGAAGCAAATGAGGGAGCATCTGCGAACATGTGGGACAATGCTTGACATATAGATTCTATTTAAGTACTTGCTATTATTATTTTTGTTACCCTCACATCTCATTACTGCTTGACACAAACTGTCCCCAAGAACAGCCTGCTTATTAATCTCTCTTTTTGCTTCTGTCAATCAGCTTTTCAGTCTTGTCAGCAATGCCCCTCTTCTTCAAAGCTTGGTCTCAGTTCACCTGATTGACCCGCCCACTGCATTCTCTCCATTTCTACCATGTCTCCTGGCATTTGTATATTCACCGAGGACACGATGTTTTACATTAGCTTCCCGTGGTTCCCATGGCATCTTTGTCTTTTTCATATATTGACCCTGGAGTGTGAGGGTCCAGAGACATTGTGACATTTGTTTTGTGTCCTTTCATGTGATGATTATTTTATATCTTTAGAAAAATTCCTTAAGTTATAACTAAATGTGGGACCCCTAATGTCTTCCTATGTTTTTTTTTAAACAAGTTTATAAAAAACTTGAATACTTTTAGACTTACATAAAAGTTGCAAAGCTAGTACAGAGAATTACTGGATGCCCTTACCCAGTCTCCTCTAATGTTAAAATTGTACACAACCATTTTACAATTGCCCAAACAGAGAAATCTGCATTGATCCATTACTATGAACTAAACTTCAGATTTGATTCAGCACTTCACCTGTTTTCCAGTTATGTCCTTTCTTTCCTGCAGGATCCCATCCAGGATGCTACAGTGCATTTAGTCATTATGTCCCCTTAGTCTCCTGTGGTTTGTGACAGTTCTCAGTCTTCCTTGCTTTTCATGACCTTAAAGGTTTTGAGGAATACCAGTCTGGCATCTTGTAGAGTGTCACTTGATTTGACACTGATTCTGATATCATTTGATATCTGATTCTCCCCTCCACCCCCCCCCCCAGAATGATTAGACTGGGGTTGTGGACTTTTGGGGAAGAACACCAGAAAGGTCAAGTGTCTTCTCATCATATCATCTCAGGGGCATATGATACCAACATGGCTTCTCACCGGGGATGTCAGCCTTGACACCTCTGGTCTACAATTTTTACACAGAATTCTCTGCATGTTAAAGTTACCGAGAGACCATCCAAACATGGGAAGTAGGTACATTGTCAAAATCACAACATTTTGGAGCACTGAACGGGCTTGCTCAGTTGTTCCCAACCTTATCAGATGCAATGCCTTTTTTTTTTAAATAATAAATATCTTCAAATGCTTGTTTACTATTCTGAGAAAAAATGTATGGGTGGTAAAATTTATCAGTACTCACAATCACAGAAAAGAATGTCCTAATTTTAATATAAAGGGGAAATAAAAGGACAGTAACATGTAATAATATTATAAATGTTCCCAAATGTAAATGCTCCAGTCTAACTATTCTGCAAGCTATAGTGCCAGGGTCAGATGCTTACATCTATATGAAGACTTCACGAATGACATAGCCACAAATGTACAGGCTGATCAAGGACTCAAGTACAATGAGTGGCACTGTCCTTGGTGAGCTGGTTTTCTCAATGGTGAACCACCTGTGGGAAAGTTCCAACAATATACCATTGCCCTCAATTTTCATGGTGTTTCATTCCTGGAAGAAATTCACTACTTACTAAAAACATGCAAAAATATTGTGCTTTTAAAGGTAAAATGGAGTTAGGCTCAGATAATTGGAACCGGGTTTTTCACTTACATGGAAGTGTGTGGGAATGGGGCAGAGAAAAACACTTCATTGTAGAAATGTCCTGTGCATTGTAGGACATGTACCCTCCTTGGGCTCCACTTACTTACTGCCAGTGGTACCCCCAAAACAGAGAGGGCAAAAAGAAACACTCTTTGCATTTCAAGATGAAATTTCCAAACCATGGGGGCCATACTGCCCCAGTAGGGACCACTAGTGGTCTAGTTTAAGTCCACGTGCCTCCATTCACACCTAGGAGCTGGGCTCGGGTCCATGTAGCCAGCACAGGAAGGTAAAACTTCGCCTGGAAGTCAGGTCTGCTAGCTCCTAACGTGCATGATCTGGTGCTTGCTGAGCTCTCAACAGGACCCATTGGTAACCGTGGTATTGATGCTGATTGATCAAATCATACAATTCACATCACCTACACACATGCCTACACACACCACCACCATCACCACAACTCAATTCCTGCACCAAACCCTTCACAGATTTTCCATTGAATGTAGGAGAATATTCATATCTTTACATTGGCCTAAAAGGCCCTGTACAACGTCACCCTCATTTGCCCCTTCAGCTTTATTTCATACGTTTTTGCCCCCTTGCACATTATGCTTCTACCATGCTGGGCTTCTCTCAGTTACTGGTTAAGTGTTACCTCCTTCCTGCCACAGGGCCTTGACACATGCTATTCCCCCCTCCCTGGCTTTTTTCCTACTTGTTGCCTGGCAAAATCTTACTTATTTTGCATAGCATAGCTTAAAAGTCATTTATTCAGAAAGCCTTTTCCTGAGTCTCCTTGTTCAGATGTTCTAACAGCATCCTGTATTTCTTGAACATACACTTATCAGAGCTTATGATTCAGTAATTGCGTGATTCTGTGTTTGATATCTGCTGCCTCCACTAGGCTCCTCAGGAGGCAGGAACTTCACTGGCTTTACTCATTATTGTGCTCCCAGTACACAGCCCAGGGCCTGGAGCAGAGTAGGTTCTAAATCTCTGCTGAGCACATGAATGGATGAATAGCTGGGTTAGCTGTCTAGAATGGTTTTCAGGTTGGCTCAAAGGCAGGCGCAATGGGGCAAACAAAATCATGCTTTTTCACGACGGGCAGGAGCAACAGAACCTTGGTTCTAGTTTGCTGTGAAGATAGAGAGCCATGCTATTTGAGACCATTGGTTTTGGCTTGTTTGAATAGGCTGGTTTTCAAAAGAACATAGAATAGAGGAGGCTGGAAGGTACCTCTCTGTTTAGACAATGCCGAGCTCCTGCATCTATCTGGAGTCAGCTTCCCTGCTGGAAGGAACTGGAGGCTTAAGTAACATCTCTGCAAGCTTTGGCTTTAGAAGATTCAACCCTACAAGTACCCTCCACTTCATCCTTCCCCTGGTATTACCAATATCATCTTATCTCCAAGTAGCCCTTGGTATGGTGCCTTTAAAAATTTTTTTCTTTATTTATTTTGAGAGAGAGAGACCGCACAAGCAGGGGACGGGCAGAGAGAAGGAGAGACAGAATCCCAAGTAGGCTCTGTGCCATCAGCACAGAGCCCGAGGTGGGGCTCGAACTCATGAACTGTGAGAGCTGATATCAAGAGTCGGACACATAACCAACTGCACGGCACCCCGATATTGTGCCTTTTAAAGTGCAAATTTTGTTTTCTTTCTTTCCCAAACTTCAGTCCTCTGGGTATCTATCCCTTTCCTTAATTTGGCACATCTGCACATCACCAGTGCTATTATTTATTAATGTTTTTCTTTGAACACATCACACCCTGACATTGACGCAGATTTTAGCTTCAAAACACACACTAATATGCATGAACTCCTGTATTTCTGGGGCTTGTTGTATTCATTTGGGAAAGACTGCTCTTTTTCTTAACAGTGTTCCAAGGCAGACCTCCTTACTGTCCTTAATTTGTTAAGAATGCTGATGAACAGAGAGGTTTGCTGACTTGCTCAAGGTCATAGAGTTATTAGCAGCGACAGAACTGGGATTCAGAGTGTCTGGCTCCTGGCTCTGTCCTGGGCTGTCCCTGTCACGCTAACTCAAACGATTCTTAACTGAGTTCTCCACCCACACCAGGCACTCCGTAAATGTGAACCGCTATGGGACTAACGATCATTCCTCAAAGCAGACTCTTCTGTAAGGTTTCCCCCCCTTCTCCCCAGAGAATGTCATATCCAGTCTCTGCCACTGGTATCTGGGAGGCTAACACCTTTTAGATGGCTCTTCCCAATTTGTAATATTCTGAGCCGTCTGTGAGCCATGTCTCATTTACAAATGCGGCATCCTTCTTGTTTACATCACTAAGATGTTCACAGTTTTGATGATGAAGGCTATTCTGACATCCTCACAGAGATAGGTAAATCTCCTCTCGGGAGGTACGATGTATTTTCCATTGAGTGTCTAATTCATCCGTGATGATGCTTCTAAGAGTAGCAAAGGCATCACTGTCCCAGGGAGATAGGAAACCTTCAGTGAGGCCTCAGGATGGCTCCAACACTGGAGGCAGCTTCCTTCCTGATTCTGGAAGGCACTGTTTTCAGGAAGATTCCCTGTCCTCCTGATTTTCAGCATATGGTGGTTTCCTGAACTCCTGCAGAGTTGCTGATCCTGATTTTAAATTCAGTCCCTAACTTGGAACTAAGTCACCCATGGATCCCAGGCACTCCACCATGACATGTCATTCCAACTCCAGCTGCTGGAAGATCTTAAAGTCTGATCCCACTGGCATTCTTTCTGATCCTGGCTGAACACACCTAGATCATTCCAAACACATGGCTTTTGTCCTTGTTGTTCCCTCTGACTGGAACGTTCTGTCCCCAGTTTTTGCCACACCTGTTTTCATCATTTACATTTCAACTCAATATTCTCTCTTCAAGGCCGTTCCCTGACCATCCTATGCAAAACTGCACTCCTAACTCCTCACCCCAATGACCCCCAAGTCTATTACTTTGATCTACTTTCTTTATGAGACTTATTATGACCCCAAAGTATCTTATTTGGTTACTAATGGTCTATCTCCCTCCTGTCCCCAGTAGGATGTAACTCTCGCAAAAGAAAAGGTGAGGACTCTCTTGTGTACTACTTTCCCTCCAGTGCCAAGCAGGGCACTTCAGAAGTAGCTACGTAAGTAAATGCATGACTGTGGTCCGGTCCCCACAGTGAGGGGCAGGGGGAAAAGGACAACTGCGGAATCAGATGGATGCAACCTTTTGTTATCATGGAGAAATTGGAACATGGGCTTAGGAGTTAGATAGGCTTGGGTTCCAGTTCCACCTCTGCTGCCCTGGCTGTGTGCCACAAGCAAGTTACCTCATCTCTGTTCTTTCGGCACATCAACAGTAAACGGGGACTGAACGCGCTGTAGTATATCATGTGCCTGGCCCCGTGCCAACCACTGTACTAGGATCTCAACAAATGTTAACTAACTTCCCTTCTCTTAGAAATGCCAGAAGAAACCCATGAAACTCTTGACAGCCTTTATAACACACTTGACAGCTAATAAAGAACTCCGGTCTCCTTATATTTGGTACAATCTGCTTAAGTACAACTGCCATACATTTTTCAAAAAGCAGTGACATTTTCAAAACTTGGTTATCTTATGTAGACTCCTGAGAGGGTGTACAGTCTTAAATCCACTGAAAAGAATCTAGTCTTTTAGTGCGTGACCTATTTGATAGAGGTGTCCCTCCCCTGTATATTCAATTACTTGCTGTATAATAGAACCGTGCACACCACATATAGTTCCGTAGTTGAACACTATGTTCCTCAGGTGGCATAAGGGACTTTGAAGTACTTGTCAGCAACTGGCTTTCCTGGAACCATACTCTAACCACTCAGTTCACAGTGGCATTTTACTTCTGAAGTCCTTGTTCAGAATATTAAAAAGGGCACGCAGCAGACTTCATTCCTTTGCTTCAAGGACTGTGATTTTGTAAAGCTGGACCCCGTGATCTACTCAGGAGAGAGTCAAGGGCTCCAGCAAATGCTTAAAAATGGTTTTGAATGTGGCCTGGAGGTGTTAAGTTGGTCAGTGACTGTAACTATGCAGTCTGATTGTGGGGAATTTAGTTCTCCTTCCCACTTCGTCCCAGATGGTGAGCTGGAACGATTGAACAGGACAATTTCACAGGACTTCGGAGGTTGCTCAAACTACTTTTTGTCAGTGCACGATGGTGCTTTCCTAGTTAAAAAAAAAATGCTGCTGACTTTTCTCAGCTATAAACTTGGCAAGGGAAGTATTGAAGTTTGCTAGACTTCACCTAGATCAGCTACACTTTTGCTGAATTCTGAATGATCAGTCAGGCCTCTGGGGTCCCTCATCTTTCACTGTAATGACAGCTAGATTTACTCTATCCAAAACTGGTGCTCAAGAGCAGGAGATGGGACCTACTCGTTTGTCATGCTGGCCATTGTGACACCATGATTGTGTGATGTCCAACTTGGTCTTTGGTCTGAAGAGAGTGAACAGAGACGAGAGAGATGTGAAACCCGTTAAGGGGTGGCGGTGGGGGGCAGGGGCAGTGCACTTTGTTCCTGGCTTCAGGTTGTGAGGACTTGGGATCTTCTCAGATTTGTTTTTCAGGACCTTGCAGATGTTAAAAGCAACTATCTTGTGCCTTTTCTCTCTGAGAGGCGACAAGTTGAATTTTGGATTCTGATAGATAAGGGTTACTCAACCTCAGCACTATTGACATTTTGGGTTGGCTAATTCTTTTTTTTTTTTTTAAGTTTTTTATTTTGTGAGAGAGAGAGAGAGAGAGAGAGAGAGAGAGAGAGAGAGAAAGCACACAAGCAGAGGAGGGACAGAGAGACATGGAGAGGGAGAGAGTGAATCCCAAGCAGGCCCCACACTGTCCGCGCAGAGCCCAATGCGGGGCTCGATCTCATGAACCCTGAGATCATGACTAGAGCTGAAATGAAGAGTTGGATGCTTAACCGACTGAGCCACCCAGGTGTCTCTGGGTTGGCTAATTCTTTGGGGGGGCTGTCCTGTGCTTCCTAAAATGGGTAGTAGCATACCTGGCCTCTATCAGTAAATGCCAGTAGACGTCCTCCAAGTTGTGACAACCCAAACTACTAGGCATCGTCAAATGTCTCCTGGGGACAGGGGGTGGGGCAGAATTGCCTCTGGTGGAGAACCAGTGGAGAATCTCACTGAGGGAGATTTCGTGGGCACAGGAAAACTTGGAGTGTTCCAGCTTCTCTTGGTTGTCCTGGGCTTTTAGAGCTTTGAGTTCCCTGAAAACATGGATTTTTGATGGATTTGCAGACAGGTAAAGGATGAACTGCAGGAAAAGGTGAGAGAGGGTGGTACCTGAACGCACTTAATTCCCGCCCCCCTTCCTCCCTCTCTTCTGCACCTCTGCTAGTCTTCTAGCAGTGAACCGGGGGGTGGCATAGATGTGGAGAAGCCTGGCTGAACCAGACAAGCTGGAGCTGGGAAGCCCAGTGCCTGCAGACTGAACTGGGGGAGCCTGAGGCTTTTAGAACTTCAAGCAATCCCGATATTTAAATTCAGGCATCAGCAATTTACTGCAGGCAGCATGGAAGATGGTTTTGGAGGCAGCCGGGCATCGGCTGGGGCCTTTGGCAAAACTGCACTGTAGGCAAAGCTGTTTTTGCCACCTCTCTCCTTGTGAACCTCCCCCACGCCCTGTCTCACTCTCTGCCCTCCGGGCACACAGTCGCCTCGTGCTGTCCTCTGGCTGCTCAAAGTCGGCCTCGCCCAGCCTGAGCCATCTGCTTCATTACCTGCCCCCATTTTAACTCTCCTTCCCCGAATGCTGATTTCAGCTCTTTTGGGGGTTAAGATTAAAGATTCAAATACCTCACCCTAAGGGGAGAAGAGTCAGTAGGTTTAACCTATTCAGGGGATGTTTAGATTCTTTGAAGCTTGCTACTCCTCCTTCAGAAGACATTTGGGAACAAACGGCTCTTCTCTGGTTTTTTTAGTTTTCCTGAAATGAGCCCCCTGGTTATATATTTTCTACTCACAGTCTCCCCACTCGGCAATCACAACCCATGAAGTCCACAAACCAGACTTAACTTAGAAAGGGGCTCCATACAAGGTGAGCTGTGAATTTCCCATAAAAGAAAAAAAAGAAAGAGAGAGAGAGATCCAAATTCTGTAGCTTGGCCTACAAAGCCCTTTGCAACCTCCTCTCCATGCATTCACTCAAATGTGGTAAAAAAAAAAGATGGACACCGACCCTGGCACCTACTCTCCAAAAATGCATACTGTCCAGTGGGGGATATACATCTAATGCCTCGTGTTGGCTCAGGGTAGGTCAAGAAGGCTTGGGAGCACCTTGTAGGGGGTACTAACCACAACGGCTGGTCCAGGGAGGGAATCTCTCTGCTATCTCCATATGTCTCTACCTGGCACACCTTGTCACCCCTCTCTAGCTGTGTACCTGACAGTCCTTCTGTCTAAATGCTTTCCCATCATCTGTCTGGAAAACTCTTAACATCTTTCGTGACCCAGCTTACCTGTTACCCCCAGGAAAATTTTTCTGACTGTACTTTGTCCTCTCTTGTTTTGCTTTGGCACATCTCCCCTTCCTCACCCCCAAATAAGTGTGTTCTTTTCTTCAGGCTTTATATACCCATTCTATGGAAATATGTGTCACGGTGATTTGCAATGATCTGTTTACTTGTCAATCTTCTCCCTTAAACTTTTTTCAAAGCCGAGGCAATGAAGCGTGTCTCTTTCTAGCTCCCAGTTCGTAGCCCAGTGCCAGGCACACAGAAGTGCTCAGGAAAAGTCACTGTATGAATGAACTGATTCCAACCAGAATATGGAAAATGTGATAGCAGGCTGTCTGCTTTTTTCCCTTTTATATTACATTCTGAGGCATATATACAGAAGAGTCCATAAAACATATATGTCTGGTATAAAATGAAAATCCGTGTAACCACAGCCCAGGTCAAGAAATCGCTCCCTCTATTCTTAACTCATCAGTGGATGTCATCAGCTTGAATTGAGTGTGTCAGTAAGCCGAGGACTCAAAATTCTGTATCTGACCTGAAGTTATTGGGGTCTCCTGCGAAGCATGTCCTCAGCTTGAACCTCAGGCCTGATACTTCAGATACCACCAACTTGGCCGGAAGCCAAGCAATTCAGTCAAACACCACTTGGCAGACGTGGTCTGCAATCTAGCTACAGGAAGCTCTTCGCTCCACTGGACAGTATCTTGTTCGAGATCTTGAGCCCTTTGCTCCCCCCTCCCCCAATATTGAGGCTGCAGGTGTATCTGGACTCTGTCACATTTGAGAAAAAAAAAAAAAACAATTAGCATGTGAGCCTATTTGCTAACAGTTAACCTGTGTGGAGATCAGCCTTTATTTTTTGGTTGCTGTTAATACAAGCAGCTGAAATCTTGCCGTGTTATCAGAAGGGGGGTGCTCTGCTCTTCTCTGAGTGGAAATCAGCCATCTGCCTCACTGCGTTCAGTCAGAACACCGTGCCTCTGGAAAAGCCTGTAGTTACAGGATGCATGGTAACCACCTTCAGTGCAGCCCAGCTCTGAGCTCGCAGGGCCATGTGCACAGGTCTTATCCAGTCCCGCTGTCGGGCCCCAAAGCTCCCTCTTCCTTCCCTAGTTGTCCTCAACAAGGCAGCACCTGCCTGTCTTTCTTCCTCCCTCCCTCCCTTCCCTCTTTCTTCGGTTCCTCCTCTTTTCCTTATCCCTCCCTCTCTCCTTCCCTTCTTTTCTTTCCTCTCTTCCTTGTAGCTGTCCAACAATACTCTCTGTACACAGACTACAATGATGATTTGTTCAATAAATAGTTCTTGAACCTGGCTGTAGTTCTTTTCTCGATTGAAAATTCAGCTAAGTTTCAGCAGGCTATCAATTCTAGGATCCCCTGATTTCACTCTTCTTTCTGTGTGTGTGATGCATGAATCCATAGTCACTGTATTTAACTTAACTCGAATTAAAAAAAAATTGTGTAAAACACGTAACAACCTGATTCTCTTTCTGTTACTTGCTTCAAAGGGTTTCATTCACATACTAACTATTTTCTAAGCATCTACCATGTGACAGACACAGTCTGAGATGCTGAGGCCAGAGCAGGGAGCAGGCAGAGGCAGTCCCTTTTCTCGTCGGGCTGGCATTTTAAAGGGTTTTTATATTCTAGAACTGAGCTGTCCAATATGGTAGCCACTAGCAATGTGCAGCTATTTAAATTTATTAAAATTAAATAAAATTTAAAATCCACTCTCATTCACACCAGCCACGTTTCAAGGGTTCACCAACCACATGAGACTAGCAGCTTGCCATTGGGCAGCACAAATCTAGACCAGTCCCATCATCACAGAAACTGAACTAGGATATTCTGGAGGAATTTGCCAGACCTACTACCACTCCAAGACTTGAAGAGATCCCTGTAGCAATCTTGTGAGATGATTTATTATGACACCAGATCATGACTCCTTTACATACAATCTTCCCTTTGAAACACGGAGCTTACATCCAGCATGCCTGGAGCCAGTGAATTTATTAATTTGAGCATCCTGTTTTTACTTACAAGACAGCTAAATCAGTGTGGTGGAATAGCATTTTGAAATACTCATTTTTCCCTCTTGTCTTTCAAGCAGGTATTGGCTCTGTATCAGGGAAGGAGGGGCTGTAGGGTAGAATCCAGAAATAGGCTTTGAGTCTCTGGCTGCTTTTGTGGTCCAAATGCACGAGCTCAGGACCTTTGAGCATTTGTAGAAGGGGCAAGAGAAAGGAAGATTTGAGGAAATAGATAAAAATGTCTCAGCAGAAGCAGGACTGGAGGAGAGAGAGAAGAAATGTGTGCCTGTGCACACATGTGAGGGTGTCTGAGAGTGAATGCCAACTTGCATGTGTTATATGGGCTCATGCTACATGGTTTTCCTGGCAGTTCCATTGGGGGTAGTGTGATCTCAGAGGGATATAGTGTCTAGGGATTTTGGACAGTGGGAGATGTCATAAATCCACTAGACCTGAAGGGTCCAACTGACCGGGATGATGGATGTTTCAGCAGCTGTGTGGTAATTCCTCTATATCCTGCCCTTACTCCAACCTTAACCCACCTCAGGGAAGGTGAACCTTGGGTCATGATTTTCCTCCAGGTTATGGGGATGCATGTTCAAAACAGAAATCAGTGGAATTATAATAAAAAAATTAAGCGGATTTTCTGGCAGCATCCGCATTTGTGGTCTGGGAGCCATATCCACTCCTCAAGCAGTGTGGTTTCCATATACACCAACTCCACATGCACAGACCTAATCTCCTTTGGTCTGCTGGACTTGGATTGGTAGAGTAACATTTCTCCTGGAAGAAACAAGCACACAAAGCAGTGTCATCTTCTGCATTTGGACAGAATGTCACATAGGAAATTGACTCCATCCTGGAGCTCTGGTTTCACACGTTCATCAACTGAAGTAAGGCGGAAGGAAGCCAAGGCAATGGCATGACGGGATGGTTTAGACGAGGACTTAGCAAACCTACTGTCCACAGGCCAAGTCTGGTTTGTCTCCTGTTTCAGTAAATAAAGTTTCGTTGGAACACAGCCACACCCATTAGTTTATTTATTGTTGCGTTGCGGAGTTACGAGTATACCGTATGGCTTTCAATACAACCTGACCTTTAAGAGAAAAAGTTTGCCGACCCCTTGGCTGAGATTACAAACTCCTGAAAAACAAGGACAGTGTCCATACATCTCCTGTTTCCTCACAGGGCCTGCCTGGCAGAAGAGCAGGTGCAGAGCAGGGATTTGAGATCTATGGCGGAAGAAACGATTCTAAGGCTGGAATAAACCTTCCTGCTTCAAGAATGACTTCTTTCACAGACTCCTGGGAACATAACGCCTTGCGTTACAGAAACAACTTCAGGGGTTAAAGAAGTACAGGGTGCAAATTTGTCTCTGTCATTTGTAACGAGTCTGTCATTTGTCTGCTGTATATATAATCTGGGCACCCCAGCCTCCTACTCTGTACTGCAAGGAAGGGTCCTGAGCCTCCAATACACATTGTGTCAGGCTGGATCTGAGGAGACTTGGAGCCTGAGTGCCTTTCCTAGGTGGAGTTCTTCCAGGAGTGACCCTATGCAAAGGATTCGCACGAAAGTGATTTGTTAAAGGCAGTGCTCTGCAGAAGAATGAGATAGAAGAAAGTGGAGGAAGCAGAGTAAGCAAAAAACAAATGGCAAAAAACAAAACGAAACAATGAAAGAAGAACCGAGGTGCAATTTCAGATGAAGTCTGACCCTTAGCCTGATCCTACGGGGATCTTTGGAGTCTGAATTACATTTCACATTCAAGAAGCGACTTTGCGGTCCTAAAGGTGGTGGCTCTTCCAAGTAAGCCAAGAGTCAAGGGAGCTAGACCTTCGTATCCTCTTACCCTTTCCTTCTCAGCAGGAAGCATCAGAGTATGGAAGCCCTGGAGGTACAAAAACTCTCAGGCACTTTAGGCTCTCTGGGTAGTGAAGCCACACCAGCAGCTCCCAGGTTAAGTTTACAGCAAAGAGCCCTTGGCATCAAAGGGCACAGAAACTGGATGGTGCATACAGAACTTTGGTAAAGGGGGATGCGAGAGGATCTGGAGAGAGGACTAACGCTATTTGCTATAGGCCAGACTGGATGTCTTCTCCACCAATGCTTCCATGTGGTTTGGGATTACGTGCCATTTTGGATTCTACGTATCATTTCTATGATATGGGCCCTCCCAGGTATAGCATAATCTTCTTCCTCTTTTTCCTCATCCTTTTCCCTTTTCCTTCGAAGGAAAATTATTTTGGGGGAGGAAACAAAAAAAAAAGCCACTTTTTGTTCAGGGTCTCCCTTGTTATGATTAAAAAGATAAAATGTCTGAAATTTGCTTTGAGACTGTATTATTTCTCCTATAACATCTCCAGGGGAAAATAAATCCCCAAAGCTCTCTACCCACTCTGTAGAATGGTATTTCTTTTATTTGACTTAAGTCTGCAACTTTCATACTTCAATGGATCCTTGGCTCAAGTACACTGGGATTTGGGGACCCATGTCATACTCACTTTATCCACAGAGAGATTCATTTTGGGAGTTGACAGACTTCAGACATGATCGCTTTCATCTTTCAGAGCGAACAGCCCTCATCTTCCTGATCCATCCTCAAATTAGAGCTTCTCATTCACTCCTTCCTTGAGTCTGGCTGCTCTTCTCTGGCTCAGCACATTTGTGTTTTTCTTGAGAGACAGTGACCAGCACTATCCTCAGTATCCCAGGAACGGATATACTACAGCTTCAGGTCAGGTACAGACAGCCCCTTTTGTTTCATTTTTAATGCTATTCTAGATGATGTTCAACATCATTTTGGGTTGAGTGACATACCATGCAGGTGTCTCTAGTATTCAACCTATAGTGATTACCTTTCCTTACCTGTAGTCAATTACATCTCATTAGAAGGCAGACTGTTACTGTTTTTTCAATGTTTATTTATTTTTGAGAGAGAGAGAGAGAGAGAGAGAGAGAGAGAGAGAGAGAGAGAGCATGAACGGGGGAGGGGCAGAGACAGAGAGGGAGACACAGAATCCAAAGCAGGCTCCAGGCTCTAAGCTGTCAGCACAGAGCCCGACATGGGGCTCAAACCCACAGACCGAAAGATTATGACCTGAGCCGAAGTCGGACACCTACCCGACTGAGCCACCCAGGTGCCCCTATTATTGTGTTTTAATGACTAATTTCATCTGAAACTGGCTCTTAGTAAAACTTCCTGCTACTTTTCTGCTGGTGCAAACATGAACTCTTTCTGAAGTCCTTCATTATTGGCTTAGTATTCAGCATTGCCATAGACTTTAGTTTTTTCTCTAAATCTTACAGAATCCCATTTTTATTTTGCACATGCTGAAGAGAACAAATTCCATCACAGTTTTTAGGAAAAACCCTACTGATTCGCTTCTATTCAAAGGGTATGCAATTTTTATATCTTTTGTCCCCAGTGAGAAGTTAGCTCCCCATAGGTGACAAAATAGTCCCAACAGTTAGATGGGAAGCTAACTTTTCTGTACCAAGTTAACTTTTTAAAAAGTGGTTTAGACCTTTTTGGAGAAAGTTTCAAAAATTTTAAATGTATCCTATCTGCTGATGCTTTATTTTCCACTGGGTTATGTAGGACTTGCTTGGAGTATTTGTGGTAAAGGAGAAAAACCATGGGCTTTGAAGAGTCATGCAAACCTATGATGTACCAAAAGCACTCTGTTAAAGGCAGAATTACAGCAGAAGTTGAAAATGGCCAGGATGGGCCAAGGACTAAATTTAATTGTAGGCAAGGTGTTAGCACGTCTACAGTTAAAGGACAATGGAATAACCCAAGGTGATAATAAAAGCCCATTCTTGTGAAAGGTAATGACCCTAGTATCACAGGCCATTGCTCATTTCAAAAGGAGAGGCTCCCCCAAGATGGAGAATTCTCCACACCATCTGGGGCAGAATCTGGTTAGAATCTGGTTGTTCTGTGCCACCACAGAAAGTCTCCACTTCCATCCATTTAGGGGATCAGAACAATCTGTCCTCAACACAATCTTAGAAACCTGGGCAAAGGTTGCTCTAAACTGCCTATGAGACCTCGCTATCCTTAGCCCAATTTGGCCCCTTCTACCATTACAGCTCCTGTCTTCAGCTGCCTCAAAACTCTGGAATAGTTATTCCCACCCTACCTCTCTTACGTATCATCCTCTATTCCTGCAGTGCACATTCCTCTGGTCAACTATCCTCACCTATGCTATTGTCCTCACATGATGTTGGGCTCTCTGATCACTGAATTTTCCCACTATCTCTCCCTTTTCTCCCTTTCCCCAGAGCCTTCTGGAACACCTTTGTCATTGAACACATACTCCTCTGCTTTCTCATATTTTTATAAGCCCACCCCCATCTTCATTTTCTTGTTTTCACTAAATCTCATTTTTCAGAAAGACGCCCTGGAACCTTCTCGAATGAAAATTCCACATTCTTGTACATCCGCCATTGTGGTCCCCATAAGTAATGTCTGCATTGTCACTGATACTTTGCCTCTTCCAAACCACTGCTTTTCACTCTTGCTCAAAAAGCCCTTCTCCTTTTGAGTTTCAGGTCATTCTGATTAAAGTCTTCCTGTCCACTCCCTCTTCTGTCACTATGGACACTTCAGTATCTGCATTGACAAACACAGAAGAACCTAGCTTCAAGATGCTTGGCCTCAATTCCAAAATATCCTAGAACTTATTCTGGACCTTATCATTATCCTAAATTGTCCTAGCTCTGGACTCTGAATACCAGTGTACCATTCTCTGGCCACAACATCTTATCACCACATGTCTCAGGATCTTTAGTTCTCAAAGCACTTAGTTCTCTAGTCTTTTGTCCATTCTTTTTCCTCCTAGGTACTTACCAACATTATACCTTTATTTTATTCTCCTTGCATCTTAGACCTCATAATGTGTAACTTTAAGGACCCTTGCAACCATCTTCAAAACACGTAGTCTCCTTTCTTTCTGCCGTACTGGCATAGCAAAGCTTCAATCTTGGATTAACCCAACTATTTGTTTTTCTTGATCTGGGCTGCTGAGTCTTGACTGAGAAAACAGACAACCTAACTATGCAAATAGGTGGCCCTAAGCAATCCTTTGATGTGTACTTAGTGGCTTTCCTAAGTGGTGATTACAAAACATTACTCTTCTTCTCAAAGCCCCACTTCATTGATCTTCCTCCTCCCCTTGCCACCTCCACACAGACACAACACTTCTCCCTCTCTCTTCCCTAGTAAATGCTTTGCCTTACTAGTCATTTGCTCTTAAATCACTGTAATTTGTTTTTGCATGCACTCTTGAAATAAAAATCCTCTGGCCAAAATTATCAGTGACTTCCTAAAGGTCTAACTGTATGGACTTTTTCTAAATATTCACCTAATTGTTGTCCTCTCTTGCACTGGATACTGTCCTCCATTCCACTGCTCTACTCTGGCTTTCTCTCTCTACCTGTGCTCCCTGGCAAGCTCACCCACTTCCTTGGCTTTAACTGGAATTATATTCTTGATCTCCAGATCTGTACCACCAGGCCACCTCTTTCTACTTAGCTCCAGAGACCTAGACACAAAATAGCCTTCTTCATGGTTTTCCTGGAATTCCTAGGGGAACCTCGAACTCAATCCAACTCCAACTGAACAAATCCCCCTTCCTTCATAGTTCTTACTGCTAGGTTCTCTATCTCACTAAATGATGTCATTCTTGAGACTAAGCCAGAAACCCTAGCATGACCTGTTAGCTTCTCCGTCTTAAATCCTCTTCCACTTCCCCACCACCATCCTCTGCCCCACCTGACTTCTGCCCAAGTTCTTCTGATTTTACCTTTTTAAAGTCTCATGCTGCCTATCTTCTCCATTCCAACTGCTACTGTTATTAGCTAGTGTGCTCTCACCTCCCATCTTTATATTTTTGCTTGAGAGCTCTGACTAAAACATGTCAGATCATGGTACCACCCTGAACATGGAGTATAAGTCCTCCAAGATCTATACTACTGTCTCTCTCTTTAGACCCATCTGTTCTGCTTCTTGCCTCCTGCCTTTCACCCTACGGTCAGCCATATTAAACTACCTGCTGTGCCTGGAACTGTCCACGCTGAGTCTCAGTTTCGAGTGCCATTCTTCTCCTTCACAGCCCCCTGCTCCCATCTGCCCAGCAAATATCTGCTCACATTTCAGGTCTCAGTTCAACCTTCCCATTCTTTGCAAGGCTTCATCTGTTGTGGTCCCCACGCTCACCCTAGGAAGAACCGACCACTTTTCTTTTGGGACTCCATCTCCACATACATAGTGTCAATGTCAGTTTGCCTTTCTTGGCCTGCAAATTCCTTAAAGACAATATCTCTGCCATGTACATCTCTTTACCTTGGTGTCCAGCTCATAGTAGGATCGAAAATAAATATCCATTGAATGGATTAAAAATGGGGCCCAACCTGTGGGCAAAGGCTAAATGAATATTATGATAGAGGAGCAAATGTTGATCGCTATAGCGTACTGAATCATCACAAAGGCCTGTCTGCTGTTTGTAAACTCACTAAGTCTCAGTTTGCATTAGCAAACAAGTCGGGTGGATATTCTCTAGAATGTAAGCTGACTTTCAGGGGCAGAGAAAGGGGGGTGGTGCCTCCGATTGGCTTGCTTCCTTAGCAATCTGCGAAAACAAAACCCAGCAAAACAATTCCCCCTTTCCCAAAAGTTGGCACTGGCTCAAGTTTTTCTTTTCCGAAATACTTTCTTTGGTCAGGCAGCACTCCCCACGCTATAGCTGTTAGGCATTAGTGTGCTCTGAATCCATTAGAGAAGGTCAGTCCTGAATACCAAACAGATGCAGAGCCCTGAGTTTCCAAAACTGGAGTCCAAGGATCGAAATGCATAACAATAGCCATGTTCTCTGTTCATGCTGTTCTAAGATTTGCCACAAGCAGGCATTTTTCCACACTGGAAGTGAGGAACACATCATTTGAGACAGAAAAGTAATACAAAGAAGTGTTTTAGAAAAAATGACCCCATGCATTAAGTAGATTGGATAGTTAATTTAGGCCAAGAGGAACAGCCAAATAATATTAAGTTGTTACGGTAAAAAGTAAGTTTTGGACATTTTGCTTTCACGTTACTACCCAAACTTATAAAAATACTCAGAGCAGCAGAAAGAAGGGCTAAATTTAGACCCTGATTTAATGCATTCAAGAGCATGATTCATTTTCCCCCTGCCCTGGTACAGTCTGGGAAATCTGTGTGTGTGGCAGGCAACACAAGGATGCCTTGTAAATAAAGGGAAATTTCATTCATCCAGAGGCTCAAGGAAGCTAGAGACACCCCATCTTCTCTGCCAACAAAGGTATATTTCTAGGTACTTCACACCGTGGAACCAGATTATCGCAACTGGTGAGAGTCCACCTAATTTTAGCTTTGCCCTGGCCTTGGCATGAATGTGCTATTGCTTCTTTTCTCTAAGTGGCTTTTCCCCCCTGTCAGGCTCCAGGGGGATCCTGACCAGCTCTCAGATGCCATGCAACATGGGTCACCTTAATGAGACACTTATAAGGATGTCATCATTTGGTAGCAATACTTTTAGCAAGCTGGGGCCTGAGTCACTGAATGGTAGCCCATACATTGGGTCTTACAGAGCTAGTACTACATATAACGTCAACATCTAAGATGATCTGGGGTCGTTTGAAAAATAATCACAAGCCCAAACTAAACCAAGCCAACAACAGTGAGTTCAATTCTTATCAGTTCATCAGGGTGCAGGGCACAACGTCCAGAGAGAGCAGACCATCACTGTCCCTTCCCCAGTTTGTTTCATTATCTGCTGCTGCCAATCACGGTCTTGCATTCGCATCTGCTCCTGACACAAAGCAAATATTTTAGCCTCTACAGATAATCGAGATTAATGACAGACTGTCATTTGTGTTAATCTAACCTAGTTTAGAGGCGAAAACCACCTAAATTATTTTGTGATTTTACAGTGACTCCATTCTTTCTTATTTCTTTTGCTTTTAGTCTTTGAGCACATTTGGAAAGTAACCTTAGAAGTCTCATCTCAGCTGTTTTCACCTTATTGAAAGTTTCTGGGCTTAGGATAAACTATAAGAAAAATAAAAGGAATGCATGTAAAAAATCTGTAGTTCAGTAACATTGCCTCCCGGAAGTGAGGGCATTAAAGCTGTCCTCCCTTCTGAGGTATAAGAAAGACAGTAATAACCCACCCCTTGGGACCCATTATACATCCATATACAATTATGCCAAGAAAGATCATTTCCCCAAACATGAAATGGGTTCAGCAGTTTTGCAGTTAAAAACAGAGTTAGCTATGGAACACGTGCATCACATTAGAAATGAGTCGCTCTGAGAAGGTGTGTGTGTGTGAATGAGCAGCGCGGGAGAGGCCCACACAGGGGCACATTCGCAGGATGGGACTGGCAGACCCTGGGCAGGGCCATGGGTCCAGGTGGATATGAGATCCAATCAGCCTGAACACATGCTTCACAAACTAGCCTGGACACCGCACAGAAAAGAGGCAAGACACCGTAGGGCAGCGTAAATGATTTGTACCTTTCTCAAATGGCTTGGTTCTTAGGTCTCCTGGGCAATTCTGAATGACCAGGTGGGGCAGTCACCCAATGCCCCTTGGGCTTGTCCAGTACCATAACATGAAAATCAAATTATTTTAAAAATAGGGATGTTCTGTGACCTTGGCCACATGGAATGACCAATTTGGGGACCATTTGAGAAAGGACAAATATTCTTTAGCACTCTAAACAGCAAACTGGCTGATTTAGCTTAGAACAGTTGGCTACCATTGCAGCCAATTTTGGAATGTCAAAAAAGAAGGTAAGTCAGGGAAGGGTGTCATGAAGTTTGCATCCATCCAAGGCTGGGTAACTTAGATATTGAGATTTGGGGTAGAAATTGATTCTCACACATATAGAGCACCACAGATCTAATGAACAACGAGGGACATCTATTTTCATAATTCACTCACACAAAACACCTCTCTTCCATCTCTGGGGTGGGGGGGGGGTGTTCCAGTTCTAAACTACAATCAGCCCTTCTTTCAGAATAACAATAATAAATCCTCTTATTCAGCCAGATGGTGGTGTCTGTTGCACTAGGTTGGGCTCATAGTACAACATCAATAAATGGCCACTTGTAGAGGGACAGACAGAATCCCATTTATAAAAATACCCACACTTCCTTCCTTCTCCCATCCCAAAATGTTGCATTGTCAAAACACCCAGGGGGGCTTAATCTCATTTTGGGGAAGAAAGGAAAACTAAGGAAGGCAAAATAATATATGTGGAAAGCAATTTTGGGGAGGGGGAAATAATACATTTAATCTCTGAGGAAAATGATCGTTGATGGGCTTTTAGTCGTTTTGCCTTTAGGGACCAGCAGAAAGGAGGATCCCGAAAGGGTTTTCCCCAGACCCTGGAAAGCTGTCGTGGTGAAGGCTGCACATTGCCAACTAGGAGATGGAGTTAAAAATTCTTCCTCAGTAAGCTCGGCTAAGTCTCCGGAAATGAATATTTGTTCCAATGAGGTGTTCCCAAAAGCTTTCTGGCCTCAGATAACTCATTTTAAGAAAGGTATTTGTTCAAAATCCATCACAGGAGGGAAAATGACATATTAATGTATCCTGTTGCCAATGTACACATGCTCTACACGGGCCCAGAGGGCTCAGACTCTTTGCTGCTTGCTCCTTATTTACTTGGTCTCAGCCCTACCTGGGATTGGCGGGGGTGGGAGGGGGATGCTGACTAGTCTCTGCTCCTGCTCTTAATAAACTATACTACCTGGTTATGTAACCCTAATCCACGTCCACAGTCCAGGACTCAGATGGCTGGCTTGTCAGCAAAAAATGTTTCAAAAATGTTAATTCGACAGTGTTGGAGGGATGTTATTTCTAGAGCCAAACTCCTTAGGGAAAATGGGAAGTAGGTGCTCCAGGGATCCAGTTCCTCCATACTGAAAGATACTTCTTTCCTGATGCCTTCTCCCCAAATAATGTCCCAATGCCTGGTGTGCCCTGACATTGGGTCCAAATAAAATGCTGGAACATATTCATAGGATACAACTATCTCCAAACTCTATATAAGAGGGTGTTTATTATAGAGAATCAGCCTCTATTAGGGCATGAAACAACAAAGCCTGCAGGCACTTGCTCCTCACACTGAATCATTTCATGATATAGATACTATTTTTTTACCCCTGGCATTTACAGCAAGCAACTCAGTTTACAACCTAAGGCATTTTCCATACTTCCAGGCAATGAATACTAGCTTCTTTTGAGTCTCAATAGCACATAATTTAAGACAGTGGGAAAAGGAGCTAGAGAATAGTTTCCATTGCAAGGAAAACACCATGCAGATGTTTGCCCTCTTGAATTCTGATGGAAAAATAGAGACTTGTTTATTTGTTCTGAAGTCAAATCCAAGGAATTTAGTTTTTACAGGCTGGGGGCTGGGGTAGGGGTGGGAAGTAATGACATAATATATTAATAATATTGAAATGTTCAACACATGGCCCTAGGATTTTCAATCCCCAAATAATTTAGGGGGAACCATTTTTATAATGGTTCTTCATTAAATTTGGTACACCTGATGTCAATCTGTGTCACAGTGATGACATACCAGAAAAAACACCCAAGGACTACTTTGTTAAAATTTTATATTCACCTTCTATAATTGTTTTTTACCTCCAAGATAGCAAGCTAGGAATTGGTCCTCTATCTTGAGCCATTTATTGAGAACAAACAAATGAACTCAGAAAAGACATGACCCAATTGAAGTTCAATACCTGACTTTGGTGTATGAGAATCATAAACTTGCTTACGGTCTATCTGGTCCGCAAACACTTCCCCATAAATCATCCAATAGGGCATGTAGAAGATGTTCTTGGCCAATTTCCATGATGGTTCTTCATTGGGAAAGAGAATGGCTTGCCTGGCGACCCCAAAACTCATCAGTACCACCAGCATAATGATGACAAAGTACATCATGTCTATCATCTGGAAGGGTGTGGAAGCAGAGGGAGAAAAAAAAGAAAATCCACATGATTGAGTGTTCCTATGATATCAACATTGATGGAAACCTTTGAAGGAGGTTCATTTTCAACACTTCTGACAAGGGATATATAGGTAGACAGCTGTGTCCAAGTAAGAAAGAGAACACTTGGTCTATTGAAACAACATCCACAGAATTTTATCAGTAACTCAAAAGCATTTAAAAAAAAGGCACGCATAGAAAGGAAGCCCCTCACTTTCCACTGTTGTCTGTGCTACCTAGTTAAGACTAGGCATGGGAGTCACATGAAGCTCGGGTCTCTTTATGAATCCAGCTCTGTTCCTGGGAGCCAGTGTCCTCCCTGGGTCACTTTCTTCTTAGCAAAATTGAACTTGGGATGATCAAACTATTTCAAGAACTACTGCAATGTTGTAAATTCCCTAAGTTTGAGAGTTGGAATGCTCAAGAAAGTAATTACTTGCAAGCAAAACTAGGACAGCCCACATATCCACCATCCACCTTCTTATTCTTGTGGCCCCACCTCACTGCCTGATATTCTACCACAAACCAGTCTCTCAGAGAACCACTCTTTCTGTACTTAATTCTCTTGCAGCATATCCTATCAGTTATAGAGGGTGTTTTTGTCGGCAATAGAATCAGGTTGCCTAATGGCCCATTTCTGTGTCTGCTGTTGAAATGTTGGACTTTCATCTTGACATGTTTATAAAATTCTCTTGACTGCATTCAAGCACAATGTTATCTCTCGTTCCTCTTTGTTCCTTTCTTTTTTGCTTGTTTTCGTGATACATATTATCAAGGATCTGTTTCTCATATGCCAAATTACTTTCCTTTTATCACCAAAAATAGATGAGGATGTAATAACTATTATTTTGTCTGGCCAGAACCCATTGCCTCCTTCTTTTAGAAGCAGTTCCCACCCATTTTGGCCACAAATATGGTGTCTTTTCCAGGCTAGGTTAATGATGGTACCTCACCCTCTGGCAACAGTGATAGGAGGTAGGCATGTGACACAAGATGGGCCAACCAATATCCTCTCTTTGGATTTTTTCAACTGAAGCTGGGATAGAGATGCTCCCTTTCTTTCTCTGTAATGATATAAATTCAGAGTGTCTGAGGCTGAGTCCCCCACCAGTAAAACTGATCAAGAGTGAATGAAGCAGATATTCCAGACAGAGAGAGACAGCATGTTCTGAAAGTGGTTGAGAGCCTGACTGCAGTAACCCTTAAGGCCAGTTTCATCATGCCCTGCCATAAGTCAGTATATCCCTCCTGGGCTTAAGCTAGTTGGAAATTGGTTTCTATCCCTCGCACCAAACCATCTAACACAAAAGACAACCTTCTCTGGGATATCAAACTTCCTGAAGGGATACCCACCCACAAAGAAAGAATAATGAAAATTTTATCATTGACAATGAAGGCTTTAAATTAGCTTTAAAATTTTATTTTAAAACAATATTCCATGGTGCCTGTTATTAGAATTAAAACACAATAGCCTTCTGCTTTGCCTTAGGACACTGAGGGCTCAAAATATTTTTGGTCAATTAATCAACTGTCAAGGCAACTTCTGAATCCATATTTCAAGTATCATCTGACTTTGAAACTAAATAAGAATTTCTCAAAAGTTGATGTTCATTCATATTTGTTCACTGTTTTTAAAGATACATGCTACTTAATTAGTTATTCCTTTCACAGCTTAGTGGCCTCAGGACTCTCTTACAACTGAACAAGCCAGCTGTGTCAAAACAGTTTTATAGGAAACATAGGCCTGTTTCCCATCCTCTATTTTGTAAAATTATTTCATCATTTATTTACCAAACGTTCCATCAATGAAAAAACACTAATGGCTCCACTAATGGGTGGGGAGAGGAAGGTGGGTACTCATGAGATTTAGGAGCTAGTCTGACCCAAGAAAACTCAGCCAGTACGCACAGCAACTGTTCTAATTCAATTTCTCAGGACTGTTTTCATTCAAATTGACTGTGCTACCTACCTGAAGGGCCAAAACAATCTAAGACAAGAAACATTCTTCCCACTCAACTTCATCTGTTTCACAAAAGTCTTCCACACAAATACTGAAATCTGATAGAGCAGAATGCAGAAGTAGAACATTATTAGTAAAAACCAGAGCTGGGTACCTCTGTTTTTACAGTTAAAGTGTCCAGTCAGTTCAATATTAAGAGACCTGATTCTGTCTCACTCTTGTAAATATCTGTAGGTTGTGTTCTATACAGGTGAGTACATATGGTGGTGGTTATACACGTTTTCAGGTGTTTGACCACCTGAGTTTTCATCTTGCCTCTGCTAGTAAAAATAGCTTAGGTGGACATGTGCAAGTTGCTCAATCTTGGTTTTCTTTTCCTTTTTTTTTCAAAATGGGGATAATGAAAATCACCATGCATATTAATTTCATAAGGCTTAAATGAGACAATATGTGAAACAATGTGGGTAGGTCTCAGTAAATGTTAATGCATTGCTATTAGAATTGGAAGGTCAGGTTGTGAAGTCTGATTGGGTAAGAGCTGGTATCCTGCCTTTGTTTTTTGCCTGGTTTCTGGTTATTCCATTGCTAAACAAAGATACTAAAACCCATTTCATGGGGTTGTAGTGATGGTATGTCTGACATGGTATTTGGCACAGAGTAAATAATAATTA
Source organism: Prionailurus bengalensis (assembly GCF_016509475.1). NCBI lineage: Eukaryota > Metazoa > Chordata > Mammalia > Carnivora > Felidae > Prionailurus > Prionailurus bengalensis. The sequence goes on from NC_057359.1 coordinate 13,006,650, forward strand.
TTATAATTCTTGTTTTTATTCTGCATTATACAAGTGAGTTTAGTACTAGGCTTAGAGAATTGCATTGAGAAGTGGAATATAAAGAAAAGGGGTCAGGATTCCAGTAAGAGATCCTGGATTTAAAGATCAGTTGGGATCTTACTTTTTTAATTTTTTTGGTCGAGAGAGAGAGAGAGAGAGAGAGAGAGAGAGAGAATGAATCCTAAGCAGGCTCCACACTCAGCACACAGCCTGATGCAGGCTTGATTCCATGACCCTGGGATCATGACCTGAGCCAAAAATCAAGAGTTGGACTTTCAACCCACTGAGCCACCCAGGTGCCTGAATCATACTTGATCTATGTATTGTGTCCAGGTATCTTATCAGATGTCTGTCCCTAGACCACAGGGTATAGTGAGTTCCTTGGTTGTTTAGTACTGAAGAGGGACTCTGTAATGTTGAGGGGCTTTCAGAATAATCACATGCGGGCATATTTTATTAAGCTTCCCACCTGGCAGTCCATCTAACTCACTGATAAATTCTATAGGCATATTTTACCTACCTTCTGGATCAGAGACTCAATTATTTAACTAATTATCTTAAAAGCCCCATGAAAGAGAACAAAGTCACCAAATATACCCATTTTCAACTTATTTCTGACTTATAAGTGGAATCATTCATAAGTTGGAAGGCAGAGAAAATGCAGTCCATCTCGCTCACTCGCTCCATAGTAAGGTTTCATTCTAGTCAAAATTGGGGATAATTATGCCATTATTAAAATAACAGATGTAGATTTTAAAATAAGCTTGCTGGTTTAGTGTGACTTTAGTTATTTCAACTATTTAAATGCCATCCAACCTTTTAAAGTGATACATTTGGTTTGTTTGAGACTTCAGATCTTACTTAATGAAACAAAACAACAAGGCAACGATCAATTAGAGAAACAAGCAATCAGATTACGTAACCGTCTGCTGTGGTGCTTCTCAACAGAGGGCAATTGTGTCCCCAGGGGACATGTGGCAATGTCTGGAGATGTTTTTGTTGTCATAAGCATATGTGTGTGTGCGTGTGTGTGCGCACGCACATGTGCATGCCTACACTACTGGCATTAGTGGGTAGAAGCCAGTGATGCTGCTAAATATTGTGTGATGCACAGCATGCCCCCACAACAAAGAATTATCTAGTCTGAAATACCAATGGTTTCAAGGTTGAGAAAACTTGGCCTAATTTTGCAGCTGTTGTAACTCTTCACTTTCATTGGGTCCATTTGAGTATACATTTGAGAATCTCATGGAAGCTTGTCTTCTCTGTCCAGAAAATTCATACACCCACATATTTTTATACACAAATTAGGTGGAGGGTCCACTGATCCTTTCTCTTAAATCTCTCCCACTGGCTCTAAATTGAGATTCTCTGCTTTTAGACATAAGAATCTTTACCACAATCTCAAATTCATTACTAAAAGAACAGAGAAGATTATAGAACAGGTTGTGCAATAGAGTAAGATACACATCCCCCCCCCCCCCCCAGTCAAAAATCCCAATTGAACTGGGATTCAGTTTTGGGTAAATAATTCAAGCTTGTTGAATTCAAGTTCTTCCTCTCTAGAATGGGCTTGGTGATATCTCCCCTAAGCAATACTGGTGTTATAGGTCTCAAGCTTTTGTATAAAAGGGTTAGGAATAGAGTGGAATAACCGTGCTCACCAATATCTCACCCCCTCCCCACTTTTTATTGTACTTTCATAAACAGAAGGCACACATAAACATAACAGATGCAATTTTATCAACTACCTGCTATGAGCCAGACCCTATCAGCTACTTGGCATGTGTTATTTCTAATCATCACAAAAGCCCTGCAAGATATAACCTTGCATTTATTATAATTACTTTAAATGAGTAAACTGGGTCTTAAGGAGGTTAAATACATTTCTCAAGGTCTCATAACTCCTACCTTTTGTTCAAATTCTCCTTCCCTTTACATGTGTTTCTCAGCGCTTTTGTAGGAAGAGTCTTGGTTATTTAAGATTCGTTTCAGTAGAGTGACACATGCACCCACACACTAATAATAATGATAAACACAGATCTGCTGACTGAAAGGTCAGCTGTGATGATGTATATAGTGAAATTTGAGGGAGGATGATAAAGGACAGCTATTGACCAATTGTTAGTTTTTGACAGCCCACAAGTGGAAGTAGACTGGAGGTTATTAGAACAGAGTTTTTCAGGAAGAGGCGTTTACCATGGTAGGATGGAAGTATTTGGCTTTTCCACATATGCCCTGTGAAGGTGAAGTAAGGGTCACACTTTGAAAAGTGGGGTAATTGATAAGAAGCACCTAGGTTCTGAGCAGAGGGCTCTAATTCTTCTAGTGAGTCTGGAGCAGGAGCTGATATATTTGTGCACTCCTTAGGTTCACACTACTGCTGTCCTCCTAGGGCTGAGTCTTTACGGAGAGAGTCCGGAAACCAGGGTGGTCAAGGAACAAGTCCACAGCCATTTGTGGAAAAGCATATTAGTTTGCCACTTGGGAGTTTTAAAAAAATTTTTAAGTTTTTTTTAAAAAATGTTTATTCATTTTTGAGAAAGAGAGAGCACAAGTGGGGGAGGGGCAGAGAGAGAGGGAGACACAGAATCCGAAGCAGGCTCCAGGCTCCGAGCTGTCAGCACTGAGCCTGATGCGGGGCTTGAACGCATGAACCATATCATGACCTGAGCCAAAGTCAGACGCTTAACTGAATGAGCCACCCAGGCGCCTTCTGGGATTCTTTTTTAAAGAATAGGTAGGGGCATCATTCTGGAACCCAGTTTTTAACTCTCCATTTTCCAGTAGTGTAACAAAATACATGATATATGGATAGAACGTAATATCCAAATAAAATTCAACCTAACTCAACTAAAATAGACTGTATTTCCTTCCCTTTGTGTAGGGAAAGGAATTTTTCAAGGACTTTATTAGGAAAAAAAAAAGAAGAAGAAATGTTAAAATTTAAAAATCTTTTAAAGATTTGGAGTGGAGACCCACTCTTCCTCCAAGATCCAGCTAAAATGTAACCTCCACACGAAGCCGTCCCTGACCTACATTGTCTTTTCTATGTTCCTTTATACACATCTCTCTAACAGCATTCGCACACTGTATGGTAATTACTTCTCTCTCATCTTCAATCTCACGGAATGAGCACCTTTAAATACCCAACTCCTACTCCGGTGCTTAGCCCAAAAGAGATGATCTGTGTATGTTTTTCAGTAAGTAAATGGGTGAGTGATCGTTAATTTTCCAGTGATGTATACAGATGTAGTCAAACTCCCAAACGCTCAAAAGGAATTAAAAATCAAAACACCCCCAGGGCCATCTCAGACCATCACAGCAGGCCCAAATGAATGATTTTCCTCTTCCTATTACTGCCACTTCTCCTCTGCATATTTATAACACAGAATCAGAGAACCCTGCTTACCATTTTTCCAATCATCATTACGTATGGGCCCAAATACTTGTTCACGCCGAAGATGTCTAGTAGACGGATGTACCAATAAATGATGTTCACACAATAGATGACCCTCCCATCACTCCTGAAGGGCTGGTCTTGGAGACGAAGGATCATTCCCACAGAGAACAAAAGGATGGCTATTAGGTCTGTGACATTCCAGTACTCCTGCAGCCACACCTTTACTTTCTGTAACAACTTCCCTGGCTCTGACATCAGGATCTAAAAGACAGGAAAAGAGGGTGGGGTTAGGTCTGGTTTCAGTCCATATTTTAGGTCCAGTTGGAAAACGCTTGGTCTGTTAGTTGACATCAGTAGCTTGTTTTGTTTACCTGTGTTTACTTGAATATTTGCATGCTATGAATATACCACCGAGCTAAGCTCAGACCAGGAAGATACAAGCATTCCAGAGGCAAACAGAAGCAAGAAGTTTGATCCTTTGGGTTGCCTTACAATCCTAAGATACCCATTAGGGTTTTGCTATAAAATGGCAGATTCCTGATACACTGCAAATCTCTGAAATTCCACTCCATCTCAGTAAAGAGTGCCACCATATTGAGTTTCTCAGACCACCAGGGAGGACTCCTTCATTCTTCTCATCACATCCATATAATCTGCATCAATATCACCTCTATTTCTAAATACAATCTGATTCAACCACTGCTCACCACCACCCACTGTTGCCATTGTACTCTCAGTCCTACCACATCACCTAGATGATTGCAACAGCCTTCTGACTGGTATTCCTGCCACCATCGGTGTCTACTCTCCCTCAACCCATTCTCTAACTAGCACACAGAATGATCTTTAAAAACTGAAGCCGTGATCTGGGTGGTGATTACACACAGTTGTATGGGTAAACAGAATGAGTTTATTTATTTTCTTATAAATAAGAATGAGTTTATTATTTTCCTATGAGTTGTTTATTTTCTTCCAGGTAAATTATACCACAATCTAAAAAAGAGAGTGATTTGAGAGATGTGTGAACAACAACAAAAACGAAAGCAAATTGTGATAAATGAATATTTCAATCTCCCGATGGCTTCCAATACACACAGAGAAAGACCCAAACTCCTTCCGGTGGCTTCATTTCACAGCCCACCACATTCCCCCCATTCCACACCTACGGACATAGCGGCTCATTATATGCTCCGGACATTTGCACTTGGTCCTTCTGTTGGGCATTTTCTTCTCCCAGAATTTTACATGTTTTGCTCCTCCTCATCCTCAAGGTCTCTGCTCTAATTTCCCTTTCTTAGGAAGATCTTCTTTGACTATCCTACCTGCAGGGGCCTCCACATCCCTGTCACTTGCTAATGTATTACCCTATCTTCGGTTTTGAAGAGTTTGTCACTCTATGAAGTTAAGTTCTGTATGCAGGTAAACATGTTGTCTGTGTTGGTCTATCCACCTATCATCTCCACTAGACTGTAAAGTCTGAGGCAGACCCTTTGGGCCCCAGGGCCTGTTATATAACAGATTCTCAATTAAATGTTTGTTGACTGACTGCTACATGTCATTAGGTACTGGGTAGGGCTCTGACTTCCCTCAAATCTAGAGGGGCCTTTTTGCTGCCACACAGAGGCTCTACGAAACGCATAGTTGGAGAGTGGGTCCCACTGGTCCGACACCACAGCTTGTCCCCGGATGTGAGGAGCCAGGGAGGCTGGCCTATAGAGGCTGCGTAGCTGGGCCTTTGGGTTTACCCGGAGACTTCAATCTCTTTGAGCCATCACCCAACTCGGAATCTCCTCTCAAAAGAGAGGAAAGCAAAGACAGGGGACAGGGTCTAATCTGCAGCTGTTTATTTGCATCCTCTTGTCCCCTTTAATGGTTTGCCGTGACCTGAAATACTTAAGGAAGGGAGGTCTTAGTAAGTCAGGACGAGGGCTTGGAATGCTGTGCGAGATGCCAGAGCCAGCTGGTAGCCTCATTCTTCCTCCTCAGTAGGGCTACACTCACCCCTAAACCCCAGGCCAGGGTTTCTTGAGCGGGCATCAGAATCACCTAGGGGCTGGTGAAAACACGATGGCCGCGCCCTACGCCTGGAGTTTCTGCTTCAGTAATGCCTGGTGTGTGAGGCTGGAGAGTTTACATTCATAACAAGTTCTCAGGGCAAGCTGGGGTCCACAGGTTGAGAGAAGCACTGTCCTCCCCGTCAGGGATTCCTGCAGCTGTCGTCGTCCTGTCGGTTTCTCACACCGCTGCATCTTAGCTAGGGAAAACTCCCTGCGTGTGGGCAGGGGGGCGGAGGGGAAATGCCTTGGAGTCTTTCTACCCCTGCGTCCACACTTTCCTACAACTGGTCAACAGAGATCGATAGCATCAGTTTCTACACTGTGGAAATATTTCTGTGAAATCCCAACATAAGAAAAAAAAGGGGGGGGAGGTCAAGGCTGAGAGGCTAGGGTGAAGCAGGAACGCCGGTACCCCGGCCCTAAAGCTTCTCCCACGGGCTCTGGGCCAGCCGCGACCCCTGCTCTGAGGGGGCGTGGCCGCAGAGTGGGCGCGACCGCAGGAGTGGGCGTGCCCTCGCGCCGCGGCCAGGTCTGGCCCTCGCGGGGTTGCCGGGAGGAGGGTCCGGGCGGGAGAACGTCCGCCCACGCACGGTGTAAACAGTTCCGGTCGCTTGAGGGATCCCCGCGGCTTGTTTTGGTGACTGCGCGCGGAAGTATGTGGTGCTGGGAATGGGAGGGCCGTCTGTGAAACCACAAAGCCCCGCTCGTATATCCCTGAAGGCCAGGAAGCCTACGGAGATTTCCACGTGTCCGGGATCTTGCGTGCCTGCGCCCTGCGCCGACGCGAAGGCGGGACCTGTGGGGTCCGCAGCCCCTGGGCGGTTGAGCTTCCTCAGCGGGTCCGGGACCTGGGGCGGGGGTGTGGGGTGCGGCCGCGCCAGGCTGACAAGGAAAAGATCGCCCACGAAGGCGGTGGGGGCCTCCCCGCGCGGCCTCCTCCGGAGCCAGGACTCCTGGGATGACCCCCTGCTGACCCGACCCTGCAGAGCCCGGGCCACTGTTACATGCCGCCTCAGGAGAAATGGATATCCAGGCCGGGAGGTTCCTGGCAGCCCGCCTGCTTGGCAGCCTCTTCCAGAACAGTCCACGGAGTACAGGCTGCTCCCTGTCTTCTTCCAGCCTCGTCCCTGGAGGGATTCCAGTCTCCCTGCGCGAGTCTTTCCCTTTTCTGCTTATCATGGGGAAGTAATATGCATCTGGGCGTTAAATCACGGGAGAGGAGCTAGCACTGAACAGCAGCACCAGAGCCCTTAGCGGTAGCAGGCCTCCGTTGTCAGAGCGCTACACAAAGAGCACTGCAAATTTATTACAGCTTTTTCAGTTTACCAATGGGAAATCCACAGCCGTGCTCAGGAAGTAGAAGGCATTGTGAATGGGGAGGCCGAACAGTACACAACTAGTTAGAACAAGGCCAGGCAGGGCATCCATTAAAAAGAATATCCAGCTTTTTATAAAAAGGGACTAGTGCACACCTCCAAACTCTCAGCATGGGGACATGCTGATTAGAATTTAAGTGTCCCCGAAGCAGTTTAAAAACCCCAAAGAAGGGCTCTGAATGTATTTTAAGAGATTTTTTTAAATGATCCCAGTATGACGGCATCTAATAGATACTGCATCCTTTTCTCTGAAAGAGAACTAAAACCTAAGAGACTAAGGGTATTCTTCATTACCTGTTGGTAATGAAGGCAAGGGTGAATTTGTGGATTGGTAGGAATCCATTTTTGTATGGATCCCGATATATTTTCTCACTCACTGTAGCTTTGGGAGTAGGATTGTTCGAGAGCTCTTGAAGGTGCAGTGGACTTGACAGAGAGTAATTCTTCCAGAAAAGACCTGCCCTGATGACTGTAGTTCCAGGGGGAAATGCAGAAGAATCATCACACAAGCGTGCCTTCCCTACAGCGTAGGGAATGGGTTGGTGGAGCGCGTTGAGCAGAGTTGCAGAGCCCTCTGGTGGACGTTCGCTTGACCACATTCATTTTAGCAGCTCAGACTGGGAAGGCCTCTCTGACTCTGGCTTTGAACTTCAAGCAAGTCATATGGGGGTGGGGGTGGGGGTGGGGTGGGGTTATGATGGCTCCTTTAACAAGGTGGGGATGTGGGGAGTAGAGAGGGGGCCACACCCCCAACCCGAAGGACAAGAAATATATTCAGCCCACCTCAGTGATTCCTAGGGTTGGTGGAGAGGCTGGTGCTCAGCAGGTGCATAATAAATGTTGAGAAGGAATAAAGTGGAGGATAAATTAATGAATGGAAGCGTAGTTCCTTCTACAGCTGCTGAAATGCATTTGGAGAATCATAGGTATTGGATGATAGTGCCAAAGAGACCCAGAGTAAGGGGTTGCAATGGGAGTTAAAAGTGGAAAAATGGGAAAATTTGAAAACTCTTGTTTATAGGGTCGAGGAAAGAGACGTGTAAACAGTGTCGAAGACAACTCTTCTTGGGAAAGAGATCTGTTGGCAAAAGCTAGAGCAAACCCCGAGCAGGCGTGAAGTGATGACCCTATAAAACACACACTATGACGCCTCCCCAGGTTTGCCACCGGCCCTCGAGGCCGAGTCCATTATTTCTGTGCAGCATAGAGAAAACGGTTTCTGGCTTAATTTGGATCCCTAGCATCGCCCCTCCCTTCCACTCACAAAGGTAACCAACCACTGTTTTTCTCCTATGTTCTCCTTTATGAAAGCAGTTACCTCTCTCATCTTCTCTATCCCCAGGGTGAATATGTACGAAATGACGATCCATTCCTGCGTGGAAGGCCAGCGCTCCATCTTCACTAACACGATATAGTTGAAGAGCATCAAGTATCCGATGTACGCCAGCTGTAAGGAAACACAATACAGTGTTCTGGCTACGGAGACCCGGGAGCCCGGCCCTTGGGCAAGGCCGCCGCATGGCAGAACAGAGCAAGGTCAGCAAGCAGGACTCAGAATTCACAACAGAATGAACTTCAAGGCTTTAAACTATTCAAAGAATTTAAGAAAATGACTATAATATTTGAAATAATGTGATGTGCTATCTTCCTTTTGTCCCTTACATGTGTCCCTGGGTCCAGTACTTTGCCTTTACTTCTGTGCCATGATGCATCCTTTTTGTTTGGCTATTACTGTTTCTTGTGTCTTTCTGGCTAAAAAGGGGACCTCTTCTCTCGGTGCTACTCTTGTTCATGCATAAGCCTCAGGTTCTTTTTTTTTTCTTTTTAAGTTTATTTGTTTATTTTGGGAGAGAGAGAGAAAATGAGTAGGGGATGGGCAGAGACAGAAGGAGAGAGAGAATCCCAAAGAGGGGGGGCTGGATCCGAGGACTGTGAAATCACAACCTGAGCTGAAATCAAGTGTCAGACACTCAACCGACTGAGCCACCCAGGCGCCCGGAGCCTCAGGTTCTTGAACTAGGGCACACGGTGGATTTGTGCCTAATGAATGCCAGGTAGGTGAAATGTCTGTAGGAAGGAAAGGAAGGCACATACTATACTTGTAAACTGGTCAAACCAACATAAAAATAGACTGAATTTTATCTTGAAGTCCCACTTGAATTGTTTTCTGAGTTAATGTCTTCTTTTTTTCTCCTCCTACCTTAATGTGCTTGGCTTAGCAGTGCCCTGGGAGGATTTTATCCATTTCCTATTGCAACACCTCCCCACCCTATCCAAGTTGGGATATTCCTCCCTGGTTTCTGCTTCATTGAAAGAAAACAACAGAAGATAAAGCAGTTTATAGAAAGGAATGGGTCCCTGTAGCCAACTGTGGCTTGGAGGGGGGCCTAAGCCTCATGGGGCTCTGGCCCCAGAGGCTGAATCCCGATAGCACTGGCTGAGGTGCTGGGTGTCCGCTGAAAACCCCTGGGGGCTCAGGTTTAGTGACTGTCACTGGAGGACTCGGTTATGTCTAGATGAGTGCCTGGAGTGTAGGAGGGCTGGTGGGGTTCTTGTGTCAGGGCCCGCGGAACCTCTGGAGAAAAACTCCCCCTCGGGGAAATGGCGAACGAGCTCAACCTTCTCTAGGCAACGCTTCAAGCTGAGTAAGGCGCTTGCTGGCTTTCGGGGCCCCGGGGGCTGTGAGCAGGAAGTGAGAGCGGGTTTATTCCTGTCTGCACTCTTCAGAGCCCACAGAGCAAAGAATAGGACACAGTGTGGGCAAAAGGGTGGAGGCCTTGGAGATACAGTGCGACTCTGGAGCCCTGCAGGCACCTTAGCAGGTGGGGAAAGGTACAGCCTGACTGCGAGACAGAAAGGGGAACTGGTGGCCCCACAGAGCTCGAGAAACGTTCCTTTCTCTGCTAATGGGGCCGCTCGCTGTCTTTCTTCCTTCCTTTCCTTTTTTAATAAAATGGATACATAGATTCTGAATAGGAGTCAAAGGTATTTTTAAAGCCCCTATGATGACGCATTTACAGACACAACCATATAATTTCTGGTCTCTTGTATGGTGAACATATGTCAGAGTTCAGTGAGGTCAGGAGCGCAGCTGTGGAGAGGCTCTTCCTTCTCCACCTGACACCTGAGGGATGCGCTCTTGTCTACTCACCCCTTCAGGGATTGTCACTTAACAAAATTTTAACTTTTTTTTTTTTTTTTTTTTTTTTTGAGAGAGACAAGGTGTGAGTGGGGAAGGAGCAGAGAGAGGGAGACACAGAATCCAAAGGAGGTTCCAGGCTCTGAGCTGTCCACACAGAGCCCGACGTGGGGCTCAGACTCACAAGCCTGGAGATCATGACCTGAGCCGAAGTGAGACACTTAATTGACGGAGCCACCCAGGTGCCCCTCACGGACTGTCACTTTAATCCACACCTCGGCCCCCACTCCTTCCCTCTGGGGCTGTTAGCACAGTGTGGAAACCTCACCTGAGGCATCTGCTCTACTTGAAATTACGTGGGATACTGTTTAAAATGCAATTTGGTTCATATGGTTCCTGTTTACCGTTATACACGGGCATCCACTCTCGGTCCCCACGAGTACTGTATTTCACAAGACACAGCAGACTTCAATAGTGAAACTCTAAAACATATTCTCAGCCTCCTTATGGCCTGAAATCCTTCTTTCTGGTTGCTTCCTTTTGTTTGTTGGATCATATTTATTGCTTCTAGGGGAAATGAGTCTCTCTAACTGCCCTGGTTTTTATTATTTCACCCAATTCATTGTGACACATTCCAAAGAACTATCTTCTCTTGTCACACGCAGGCCCAGTGACACCCACACAATTCTTCCAGAACCTCTGCATTTTAGTATTTAAGCATCTCTTCCAACCTGCCTCTGTCCTCCGAATACAGGTTTAGTGTATTGGTTTGGCTGAAGGAATGTAGATGCAGTCAGGGAAACTTGGATTTAAATCCTAGCTCGAGTATTTCCAAGCTGTATCATTTCGTGTACATCAATGCACCTGCCTGGGCCTCCATCCTGTGAAATGGAGACGAGGGCTACTGACCTTACAGAGCTTTTGGAAGGATTGGGGGGGGGGTGAGGTGGGGGGCGGTTGGAGAATATATATCTATCTCCCTTTTTAAAAAATGTTTATTTATTTTTGAGAGAGAGGTGGGGGAGGGGCAGAGAGAGAGGGAGACAGAGGATCTGAAGTGGGCTCTGCGCTGACAGGAGACAGCCCGATGCAGGGCTCGAACTCATGAACTGTGAGTTCACCACTTGAGCCGGAGTCAGACGCTTAACCGACTGAGCCACCCAGGCGCCCCTGTATCTAGTTCCTAACAGTTGTCGAGGCCAAATGAATGGTGGCTAAAATAATTATTTGCTTCTTTTTTCAAGCAACTTCCGTTCCTCATCTCCTCTTACCTCAGTACTTGTTTCCTTTTGATCTGGTTAACTAGCCATACCTCTCCTTTTTTAAATTGCCCTCCTTACTGCTTATGCTTCTTCCATGATCAGCCTGTTATTTGTTATTATTATTATTTTTTTTTTTGAGAGAGCCAGCGAGTGGGGGAAGGACAGAGGGAGAGAAAGAGAGAGAATCTTAAGCAGGCTCCAGGCCCAGCACGGAGCTCGACGCAGGGCTTGATCTCACAACCTTGGGATCATGACCTGAGCCGCTGTCACGAGTTGGACCCTCAGCCCCTTGAGCCACTCAAATGCCCCTCAGCCTCTTCTTTAAATCCAGTTACTCTATAATGCTTTTCTTTCCATGTTCAAGCTATAATATAACATTTTGGGACAACTCTCAAAATATAGACTTCCAAAAATATGACTTTAAGCATGTTTAAATGGCACAACAGAGGACTGTCTGCTGTCTGAGAAGCAACCTATCTTAGAACTCACCAACATTCATGGGGTCTAGCTACAGATTACCTTAACATGACATGCTTTAAAATTGTGTGTGTCTACACACACATATTCTGTAAGCTTTAACAAGTTGTGTGTAGAATGTCAAAACTTTGAACAGAAACATAACCTCATGATGCTTATTTAAGTCAGTAGGCATCCTCTAAGGATTTGCATTTTATTTGCTCATATATTCTTTTTATACATTTTCCATTAACCAAGATGCTCAACTCCCAAACTATGCAATGAAAGCACCAGAGCTTTCTTCACGTTGTGTGGATCCCTGGTGAGCTTTCTCCTCCTGCCCCTGGAGAGGGGAGGGGGCACAGTGGTGTTCAAACAGAGGCAGGAGTCTGTCCATGCTGGAGAAGCCCAGAGCATATCCCTTGCCCTCTGACTTGGTTCCTCTTTTATAACTTGCAACGGCATCCTTTCCAGCTGGGCACTTGAAATGACTCTCATCACAGACCAGATCTAGGAGCCAGCTGGATCCCTGCCTCCTTTCTTCTTGGAACAGAAGAGGACCCAACCTGGCCTTCTGGAAACTTGCTAAGATATGGAAGTGAACTTATGTGGAAATGAGGTGTGTTCCCTCTTTCAGAAACTTAGGAGTGTACACAGAAGGAGATATTTTTGGAAACCAGAGTGGGAAATACTCTTATAGGAAGGAACACATCCGAAAGCAAATGGGAGGTTTGATCTAAAGCGAATTTTACTGTTAAGCATCTCTGGGGAGGGGACTTAAAAATCTGGCATTCCTCATCTCCATGCACTTCCTCGAGGCCTAGGCTTTGTAAACACACAGCTATGGATTTCTGGAAGTCATTATGTAAGCACTAACAACATGACTGGGGTGTCCAGTCCAATGGGTTTGCTGAGTCTACCGTCAGCCTCGCAGAAGGGAGCCGGACACACAGGCTTCACTTCTCGGAGGCATCTGATACAAGGAGAGCAGTGTGTCCCAAGCTTCCTGGACTATAAGACTCACTTGGGGAGCTTGTTAAACATATAGCCTCTTCAGCGACTCCTTGGAGATTAGATTTCATGGGTCTGTGATAGGGCCACAATGTGCATTTCTAACAAAATTCTTTATCATCAAAGAAGTTTTGGAAAAAAATACTGGGCCTTCTGTCTGGGGCAGTGGTTCTTAACCCTGGCTACTCATTACAACCACCGGAGTCCTTTGAAATAGCCTGAAGCTTTGGTTGTGCCCAGACCAATGATGCCAGAATCTCTGAGAATAGAGAACCCAGGTACCTTTAAATTTTTTTTTTTAATAGATAAATAGGTGGATTAAACAGAACCCAGGTGTTGTTGTTTTTTTAAGCACTCCAGGCGATCCCAATGTGTAGTCAAGACTGAAAAACACTGTCCAAGGCGTTTGTGACTTAAAAGCATCTTGGCCAACAAATTGTCACAGCTGAATAAATGGGGACTAAGGGAATCAAGGAAATAATGTTAATGCTGAACAATGATCAAGGAGAGAGAGAGAGAGAGAGAGAGAGAGAGAGAGAGATGTCTTAGAAAGATAGGACAAATGAGTCTTGTATTTGTAAAGGTTATAGGCAATTCTTTATACTATTATTTCTATTAGTTCTTTTATGCTCTAGATAAGGAGTTAGCAAATTTCTTCTGTAAAGGACCACAGAGTTCATTTTTAAGGCTTTCAGAGCCTGACAGTCTTTCTATAGCAAGTAATTGACTCAACAGTTGTTAGTACAAAAGCATTCAGATTATTGGTAGACGAGTGAGTTTGGTTGTGTTCCAATAAAACTTGATTTATGGACACTGAAGTGTGGGTTTCATATAATTTTCACATATGATGAAGTATTCCTTTGATTTTATTTCAATTTTAAAAATGTAAAAACCATTCTTAGCTCACAGTCCACAATAATAGGCCTGGATCTGGGACTTGATTTGGCCTGTGGGAATATAGTTTGCCAAGCCCTGTTCTAGGCTGGGGTAATTGAGGCATCCTGGTATAAAAGGAAGGACAGAAGTGGGTGTAAAATGTAGTAAAATTATCTTTTTTTTTTTTTTTGGGTAAAATTACTACCTTGATAAAACTATTAAATTAGGGAAAATATATGTAAAGAATTTATAACAGTGCCTCACAGTAGGTGTTCAAAAAATGATATCATCACTATTGGGTGGATGGATGAATAAAAACACGGACTATTGCCATGCAATGTGACTAGCCTAGGAATAAAAACAGTTACATTTATATTGTGCTTACACGTTCCAAGCACTGTTCTAAGTGCTTTACATATTTTAACACATTTAATCTTTACTAAACCCTACAAAGTAGGTACTATTATTATCCCCATCTTAAGGAATCTTGGCACAGAGCGCTAAAGTAACTTGTTTGAGGTCACACAGTAATACTAAGGGGCCCAGACAGGATCTCTGCTCAGCCTGTCTTACCCCAAAGTCCATGCTTGTCACCCACTAAGTTGTTTCCTGCAAGGTAAATTTAATATCTGCATAAAATATATAAATGGAAATTATTTTTGCATGTCTTAATTTTTTCGGGGGAGAATTATTTTCTATTTTTAGTATTCACAAACCTGAATTTTTACTTCACTAAAAAAATCTAATATTTATACTTCAATTATATCTTCTTTTAAGACCATAGTTTACAACAGTAGTTTTCAGCTGGTAGCAAAGTAAGTCCATAAAGGGACATTTGGCGATGTCCAGAGACATTGTGGTTGTCATACATGGGGGCTGGAAAGTGCTCCTGGCATCTAGTGAACTGAGGCCAGGGGTGCTGCTGGACATGGTACAGTACACAGGACAGTCCTCCTAAGCAAAGAATTTTTCTGCGCCCCATGTGAACAGTGCTGAGGCTCAGAAAGCCTCACTGAAAGGCAGCGTTAAGTGTTGGCATACGGGACCACACGCATGCACAGAAACACCTCATCTGGTCATTTGAGTCATCTTGGCCTCAGACTAGGATTTTCCTCTGCTGACTCAGGTGCCTGGTGGGTAGCTGGTTGTGAGAAAGGCCAAAAATACAGACACCTGTCCCTCATCTGGCACAGTGCCACTGTGACTGGAGAGAACCAGAGATGACCTGGGGGAAGCTCACCTTCATGAAAAACAGAAGTAGGAAACCAAGAGTCTAGCCATTTCTATCATATCAAGAGGCTATTTCAGGGACAAGATTTCATCCTGTGGAGACAAAATATTTGCAGGGTGCGCATGGAACAATCTCCACTGTGACTGTAGTTACTTCGAGTAGTTTTTGCTGCTTTGGTTGGCATGTTGTTTCATCATGTCTGAACAAGAAAGGCTGTTTGATGACACTAGCAGATTGGGAGTAGTTACGCACTTAGGCTACCCACCTTTAGTGGCGTTACTTTGAAAACTCTGCTCAGCTCTTACCCTTCAAATGTTCCCTACCCCCAGGATTGGCATCTAAAATGGGCAACTCCGATCCAGCGCTCATCCATCCAGAACACACAAGTGTTTTATAAAATGACATCTATTTTTTTGCTAGACTCATACTCGTCCCACCTCTATTTCTGTTAGTTCTCACTTTTACCATTTCCTTTATTTTCTGCAAGGAGGAGAAATGCAGAAGCTGTAGAAGCCGCCTCACAAACTCCACACGTCTTACAGAACTCTTGGGAAAAGCTTTCATCCCTGCCTGTGTGATCCTTACATTATGACTCACAGAGGAAACCACAAGGGTGCATGTGAAATTGACATTGGCTCTTTGTGGTCACCCATTAGGAAGAAGAAAAAGGAAGATGCTTACAGTGTAGAACCAGAACTTCACAATGGGTGCATTGTAGAATTCATAGATTTTTCTGCCCAGGGGGATTAACCGGTGTCTGCTCTGAACTTCCTCTTCATCCTTCTTTCTGGAAGACTCCCCATTGTTTCGCCCCAACATCGCCTACAGTGGAAGAGAATCGACACCATCATGGCAGGGCTCTGGAGAGCACGCGATTCAATGTGCTCATTTTACACATCAGGAATGCATGCTCACAGAACCTAAGGGTTTTATCCAAGGTCCCCAGAGATTCACAGGTTGTGCCTTCCCTAGGTGTGCATTTGCATCATATATAGAATCAAAGGTATGTGCCTGGGATGGAAGGTCTTAGGGATTTCTGTTACCATTATCTTCTCTTCTGCCATGAGAGCTCTGGAAGATTCCATAATGGAAGATACCAGAGTTCTGAGAGGAGAAAGAGCATAGCCTCGGAAGGCCAGGAATCTCTTTTCTTTCCACCCCCTCCCCATAGTAGTGAGACAGGCAGATCTGGGTTTGAATTCTATCTACTCATGCTAATGACTCTTAAGTAAAAACAAACAAATAAACAAACACACTGGACCAGTAATATCTAACTTACCCAAAGGTTACGAGTATTAGAGAGGTTATCTGAAGTGCCTGGAGCTTAGTTAGGTTAGAAACCTCTCCTCAACCCTTAGGCATAAAGCTTGGTTCCCTGATCTCAAACTTCATAAAACCCAAATTACTGCTGGGATTAGTTTCATGGCGACTTCTAAGCACAATGCCTTCCTCTGCATGGGAGATTCTGCTGGGTGGGACTAGAAGTCAGGCCTGACCTGGAGAGGCCTCATCTCCAAGCTGTTGGAAGTTTCCTTACGAATCGAATTATTTCCTTCTCACCCATGTCAACAGCAGTGGCAAAAATGACCATAAAACATCACAAAAAAGGCAGACTTTGAGAAAAGGCAGATGCATGCCTGTCTGGGTAGCAAGTGGCAGGATGAGTCAAATATGGCTGAAGATCCTACTGGTGAAGAGTTCCAGACTTTGAGTCATTCAGAAGGAGGACCGAATCCTCTCTTGGATGCTCAGAATCCATGGCACCCGGGGTAAATCTTTTAACCGCTCTGAATCTTAGTTTCTTTACCTTTAAATTGGAGGTAATAATGGCACCTGCTATAGGATTGGTCTACAAATAAATAAGCATTTGGCACTTAATAAGTGCTCTGTGTATACTAGCTAGTGTTTAGTTACAATGAACTGAGACTTTTCTTGGATAGTCTTGACGAAAATAATCTGGTTGGGAATTTCTCGCCAGGAAAAAGAAAAGTGTTATTAGGGCTCTATTATAGCATAATTTCTTGACTTTAATTGTTTTGGTATTATTCTAAGACAAGGCTAGTTCTACCATGTTTAGGAAATGAGATTTTTGTTAAGTGTAAGAACAGGGCAAATCCTTCTAACTACTCAGTGACTGACAAGGATTTAGGATAGGAAAAGGGAGTGGGATACAGGTTTAGAGTTGAGAGATCTAATTATAGAAACCATTTGTTTATCTTGAATTTGAGAGCAGATAATTCTGGTTTCAAACCACCTTACTCGAGATATACAAATAGTTCCAACTACTTTTGTCATTGCCTCAACTATCCACCTTCTTAAATATGTAACAATCGCAAATGATGAACCTGTAACCAATAGGATTTCTGGAGAAGGTAACAAGGCAACTTCCATTCCTTTAAAGCCTCTATGGCTAGGAAATTACCTTGACTTAATGAATAGGTAAGATCCCATTCGATGGGTCTATCCAAGCCTTTATTTTGATCAGTGAGCTGGGTCAATCTCCATGATGGATATGGCACGTTTGACTTCTATCAATATTGACCACTGACCTCAAGAAACTCTGAGCTACATCCTTCTATAATTTATAATTTATGTAACATAATTACCCTGCTTCTGTTCTGCTTCTTTATTTGCTCAATAATACAATACAATTTGGGGACATAATGCGATGTTAGTAAAGGCAGCTTGGGGAGTTGTAGGCATCTTGGACAGTGACATCTTGGGGTAAACTCTAGAAAGAGTGGCTTCCCCAACAGAGTTGAGACAATGCCCTGGGTCTCTGGACATGTTGGAGCTTTATTAGGCAGAGTGCAAAAACACGTATCTGGCAATGCAGGTGAAAAAAACCAAAAACAACACGGCCTATCTTGCTTTCATTATTCAGATACGTTCCCAAGTGAATGCATTTTTTAAAAGCTTTTCTTTTGTGGGTTTAAGTAAAGCATTTTCGAAATTTCATTAATTCCAGCCTAAGCAGCTTAACTGACTGATTTTCTTGATTTCTCTTCCCAGTAGTCAAACATTTCCTTTGACTACATTCCTTAAGCAGAATGTAATAGGGTCAAATACAGGCAACACTACATAATATGGATTTGAGAATTTTTGCTGGCTGGACACAGATGTCAAGTCTGGGAAAGATCCATTGAAGTCAACTAGGCCACTAAAGGCTACTGATAATGAAATTGAAGCTCATGTTTTGTGTATAATTTTGGAGGGGCCAGGAGAAAATGCTCCCATCCAAGAAAGGATATATTGGTTTAGCACTGAACTTCAAATATCTTTCCTATGAAAGGAGTGGAGGTGTCAGCATGCTGCATTCTCCAATCTTCCCCAGGGTAAGGAACACCAGTGCTCCAGCAGGGACAGAATTTGTCATTAGGGTCAAAAGAGGCTCCAGCTTAAAGATATCTGCTATCCAGCCCTAACTTTACCAGTCCACAAAATCCCTTCTTCCTTTCCTTCTAGCTGTTTCTGCTTGTGGGGAAGAAGCCCAGGCAGTAGAGCTAGTGTGAGGTCTTTCCCTCAGGTTCTCAGTAAACAATAACAGGGTCTATTCTCTGGGAAGCAGACTTTGCTCTCAGTTGAGAGATGCATCCTTTAGTGTGATTTCTTGAAGGATCGGGTTCTCACAGCTCCACACAGAGCAGAAGGGAGCTGTCTTCTTTGTTTTCTTCCTTGAGACCCACCCAGAGAGAACTGTGATTCAGCTTGTGGCTGCCTTCATAGGGTCCTTCCTTGAGGCTTCAAGGCCAAGTCATACTTGACGTAGGAGGCCCGTGCATTATTTTTGGATTCTTTCTGCTATGAGGTAGACCAAACCAAGTGAATGCCTACATTTGAGACTAAGAAGAAATTCTCTGCATCCCTGAGGCTATAGGCTAAAAGCATGGCCAATGGGATCTCTATGTCTGGGTCCTTTTTTTTTTTTAATTTTTTTTTTAACGTTTATTTATTTTTGAGACAGAGAGAGACAGAGCATGAAAGGGGGAGGGGCAGAGAGAGAAGGAGACACAGAATCAGAAGCAGGCTCCAGGCTCTGAGCCATCAGCCCAGAGCCTGACGCGGGGCTCGAACTCACGGACCACAAGATCGTGACCTGAGCTGAAGTCGGACGCTTAACCGACTGCGCCACCCAGGCGCCCCTCTATGTCTGGGTTCTAATCCTGGCCTTGCAATTAATTAGCTAGGTAACCTTGGGCAATTTAACTTCTCTGAGTCTCAGCTTCCTCACCTGTAAAATGGATAATAACAGTACCTACCTCATGGGATTTTTGTGAGGATTCCATGAGTATGTGCACGTCAAACATTTAGTGTCATCCTAACAATATTCGCAAACATTTATCAAGGTTCACAATATGCCAGGCGCCAGTCTATAGAAGTGACGTGTACACTTTTTAAACTGCAAAACTGCCTGTGAGCGAGACAATGTTACCATTCCCATGTTAGAGGTTGAGAAACCGTGTCCAAGGTCTCACAGTGAGTAGGTGTTGGGGCAGGATTCTGGCTCCAGAATGAACACTCTTTACCCCTCTAATAAAGATTTGGTATTATTAGTACTACTGTTTCTGTTAATGGTTAAAATATCATTCTCTATCCTTGAAGGATTCAGAAGCGAAAATTATAGTAAGATCTTTAGGGAAGACAGTCATCTGATCCTGTCACAGAGGCAAGCAGGCGCCTTCACTGGTTTTTATAAGAATCCTGAAATGGAAAACCAACACTGGCTTTTAACTCTGTGAGTCAAAAACTGTGAATAATTGGTCAGTCAAAAGAGTGGCCAGATGCCTATACCCTGCTGTACTCGGGGCTGGGATGGTTTCCTTTTGGAAGGAAATACTGTTGATCTGGAGGAAAAACAATTCACAGGGTGCTCCCACTAGTATACTAATGGAAAGGGCCTTTTGTCACCTGAGCAAAACCAATTCTGGTTTTCTCTCCTTACAGGTTTTTTGAGTCATCACAGTCATTGCTCAGGGTGGTGGGGAGGGTGGGGGATATCAAGGAAGTCCTATGGAGCTGTCGCGCGATGTCTCCAAAGCTCCGAAGCCCTGTTTGTCTCTTTAAGAGCATGTGACATTTTTAGACTTTGGACACGATCCAGTAGCGGTCACACTGCTCAGGCGGGGGTTGCAGGAAGCTGTCCCATGCCCAGCTGCCCCTTCTCGCTGCAGAATAAAGCATCCATGTTCTATAATTATACCAGAAGAGCTAATAAAAGCCTTCCATACAAACCTCAAAATTCAATTAGTCCTGCATGTGTGAGCCTGACCCTGAAGACAGATAAAGGCGTAGCATCTGATCACCAGAAGGGCTCCAGCCCAGTGTGGCTCGGCTGGCTGCCCCCACATACATTCCTTTGCCTTCTTCGTATGCTAAGACTGCCCCAGCACCTGCTCCTTTATAAAGCGTGGCTTGTTTGGACAACTGGGGGTGCCTGGCTTTTGGATTTCACTGGGTTGTCCTGTGACCCTGGCTGAAGGATTTTGCACAGAAATAGTCCCTATTGTTATGTTATGTGTGCCTAGAGAAGACACTTTTGTAATACTCTGGTCTCACACTTAAATGAAAGCACCTGGTTGGAGGGTGACCTTGGGAGTCACTGAGTCTTAAGCTGTATCAACAGGAAAGGTGGAGTAGGCTTGCCGCCCGCGGACAAGGACGGGATAGTTTTCCTTACTGTCAGTTCCATATCCTCCTCATCTTTTTCCTTTGTGGGCTTCTCTGGCTCTTCTGGTTCCTTTTCTTGGAGGTGGATTTCCTGGGCCTGAGACATATACGGCATGTCGTCTTTGTTCTTGAACTCCAAGCTGAGAATTGAAGGAGGAAGTAGAATTCCCAGAATTACCTAAAGTAATAATAATGATAATAATAATAATCACATTTAAAGGATTAAGATGAGGGTGGTTTTTTTTTTCTTAGAATCAGAGGGCCTAGGGTGGTGGGGTGTGTGTGTGAGTGCACACGTGCGCGTGGGCACACGTGTGTGCCCTGAGTGAGGCACCTGCACATGTTAACACGCAGGGGGTCACTCGTGCCCATCCAGGAACTGTTATGCACATAACAGCACATAGTAGTTTTTGGAGAAAAGGAGCATCTTACCCAAATCCACCCAATTAACACCCACTTTGCATGGGGGAAGCTGAGGAGAATGAGGGGCCCTGCTCAAGGAAAAAGTGGGAAAGAATTCAGACTTCCATTTAGCCATTAGCGCTTGGCTTTGTGAAATCAATTCAAATGCATGTCCACTGGCATTTGTTTGCTAACACATCAAGTGGAGTCATCTGGGTATCTCCGTGTCCTAAGTTGACCTTGAGAAAATCCAAGTGGGAAAGCATGTTTTCATTTCGGAGTATTCCCCTGGCACTTGCTACTGCACAACAGAAACACACACACACACACACACACACACACACACACACACACACACACACGTGGGCTTTGTATTCACCATGAGAATCCCCTACACAAACACTCCAGGAATCCCAGCACTGTGTTTCTATCATGTATAAACAATATGCTTCAGCCTCCATGTGCTGGTAATAAATACATGGACCCTTCTCACGAGAGGGCAATCTCATTCTCCATTTGTTTTTCAATTTTTTAACGTTTATTTATTTTTGAGAGAGATTGCGAGTGCGCGCGCACGCGAGCGCGAGTGGGGGAGGGGCAGGGAGCGAGGGAGACACAGAATTGGAAGCAGGCTCCAGGCTCTAAGCCGGCAGCACAGAGCCCCACGTGGGTTCGAACTCACAAACTGTGAGATCATGACCTGAGCCAAAGTTGGACGCTTAACCCATTGAGCCACCCAGTGCCCCTCATTCTCCATTTGAATGATAAACCCACACGTGATTTGTTTTCCCCAGATCTTCTCCCGCCTCTTCGCCCAATCACTAAACTGGTTCTGCTCTCTAAGTCTTCTGAATATGAACCTCCTTGAAGAAACTGCACCAAAGTGAGGGCTCAGAGAGATCCTGAACAGTGAGTGAAAATGACCCGCAAGTAATGAGGTAGGGGTGGCCTGTGCTTGAATGCCCACAAGGACTCTGGAGCCACTAAGGGAAAACGGAGGGTGGTGACCCTGAACTCAGGGTGACTGGCAGGCCTGAGAAGGCTCGGGTGGCATGCTGGCAGTCTCGAGGGGACATGACACCCTGTCCTCGGATCTGAGAGCCAGGCTTGGCGGTCACTGGTAGTGCAGCTATAGGGTGCCCATGACCCACTTCATGGAGCTCTTCTGAGACTCTGGGGCCAAGAACCTGCAGGGAGGATGGGGGAGGGGTGCTGGTTCCATCAGGGTGGCCTTAGCCGATTGCTCTGGCCTTTTTGCCTTGGGCTGACCTCAGAGTTGCCTAGACCAGGAATTTCCCAGGTAAATATGAGCCTGGCTTCAGTTGTGACAGCCACAAACTCTAAACAGAGAAAGCATTTGAAAACTCCTTTCAGTCTTTTCTCTCCCATTTTCTCTTTCTTTTGCTTCTTCCAATTAAATGTCTTCCTTGTAAAACACTGAGGAAAACATGAAGAAGCAAAGCCACACATCATCCTATGTCTTGTACCTTCAGCCCCCAAGGTAACCATTACAAACACTTGGCTCTGTATCCTCCCTGGTTTCTTAAAAAAAATGAAAACTTATACAGATATAACTGTGCATGTACAGGCTAAGAGAAACCTAAAATGGACTCAGACTCTACATAACTGGTCTGCAACGTGTTTTTCATCAGTTAAGAACAGACCAAGATGATCTAGCAACATCTTTACACATAAACCCATCTCATTTTTATTTCAGGTGAAAACATTTCTCAAGCATAGCTGGGGGGAGCCAAGGTGTCTATGACAAGGTACAAAGGAGGGCCAAGGCATTGAGGTTTGCACGGCCACGCAAGTTTGCCCGGTACGCGGTTCCTGGTGCAGCATGGCTTATGCCAGAGCAAATGGTACCTCTTATGGTACCTGTGTGTGACCATCCCCTTTGGATCTTTTGCAAAATACTAATGTTTAGGCATGCCATCTCCAGAGGTTCTGACTTAGCAGAACTTGGGGTAGGCTGTAGTCTCTGTATGAAACAAAACAAAACAAAACAAAACTATATAGAAGATTCTGAGTCACGGTTGGGGCTTAAAACCACCCTCCTGAGATAAGAAAATGCCTAGTTCCACCAGCTCGGAAAGCTCCAAACCAACCCTCCGGTCCTCACAGCCAACAGGGCCTTCTGGGCGCGCTGACCTTGAGGCCCGAGTTCTTGCGCATGCGCAGCCGGCCCATCCACATGTCGGTGAGCAGCATCTGGCTGCACGTGTGTGCGATGAAGTCGCGGTGCTTGGCAGCCACAGCAAGCTGCAGGCAGGTGGCGTTGCTCCAGTTCTTGAGCTCATACGTCAGCAGTTTCATGGCCAGCTGTTCGTCCTGCTTATAGGACTGGTCGAGGAGCTCCACCGCCAGCTGGCCGAAGTCCCTGAAAGACAGAATGTGAGGGGTTGTCCTTTGGCCATCTTGGAGACTTGGATGATGAAAGTGGGGGCCCACTGGCCAGGCCACAAAAGGGGGTTACTGTGTGGCCCCATTGTTGCTCATAGGGTATAGTCTGTTCACGTGTTCATCTAGCCAACACCCATGAAGCGTCCACCATGTGCTAGGTACTGTGTTTAGAACTGGGGGGTATAAGCCGAACAGGACATGCTCCTGGTACCCAAGGCCCCCAATTCAAGGCGACGGATGGGGGAGGCAGACCAAAACAAATCAACAAGTAGAGTGTGGTAGGTCTTCTTACACGTGAGAGACCTCAGTTCATAGCTGAGCCTTATCAACCACAAGCTTGGGATCCTGGACAAGTTAATTAAATTCTCTGAGTCTCACTTTCTTCAGCTTTAAAATATGCATAATAGGGGTACCTGGGTGACTTAGTCGGTTAAGAGTCTGACTTCAGCTCAGGTCAGGAGTTCGAGCCCCACTTCAGGCTCAGTGCTGACATCTCAGAGCCTGGAGCCTGCTTCAGATTCTGTGTCTCCACCCCCCTCTCTGCCTCTTGCCTGCTCGTGCTCTGTCTCTGTCTCTGTCTCTCTCTCTCAAAAGAAATATATAAATACTGAAAAAAATTTTAAATATAAAATATGCATAATAAGAGGACGTACCTCTTGAGGCAGTTGAGAGGCTGAAATAAAATCTACATATCTGTGAGGACTTGCGTATCTAGCACTGTTTGCCATAAATGTTAACTATTGGTGTCCAACCTCTGTGTGTACCACTGAGGTGACCCTACCTCTGCCAAATGGTTTGGGTAGCTCAGACCCTCCAGTATTTGGGGCCTGCCTCCTCTTCTTGCCCCCTCTTGACCACCCCATTTGCTGGGCTGGCCCACCTGGAGTTGTGGTTCAGTTCCTGGGAGATGTCATCAACCATGTCATTCTCAGACGCCTCGTGAGCCATGGCTTTGCAGAGCTTGCAGGCCACCAGGGCCTTGGCCATGGCCTCCTCGCCGTGCTGCCAGAAGAACAGGGCCATCTTCTGCCTCTTCATCAGGACGGCCCACACCATCAGCTCATGGAAAGGGAAAGGGAAGTGGTTGATCTCAGGGTCGTCCAAGTCAATGTCAACCTCTTCTTCTCGCTTCTTGGTTGTCTTTCTTCCTCGCCTCAAGGGAACATCATCCTGTCATTTTAGGGAAAAAAACAGAGGTGGAGTGAGAAATGAGTCAACTAAATATATCATATGGTTGTTTACTGTATATGTACTACGGAACCTGCTCTGGGATTGATACAGAATGAACTAGCCTTTCCCAGCACCTATCCCAGAAGCACTCACTCCTAACTTTAAAACAAGATCAGCCCTATGGGAACATGTCAGTGTTGTACTTCAACTTTTAGTAAGTATTTTTCAGTGGGTATTTTTCAATTTCCCTTCCTTCCTTCCTTTACTTTTGTCCGCTTTTTTTTCCCCCTACGTGTAAGGTTATTTGTGCCTCATGATGGACAGCACTACCCTTTTCTCTGAAAGGACAAAGACATCCTATACTTGCAGGTGCCTAAGCCACAATACCCACATGAACAAAAGCTGGGAAACAGATAATCTATCTCGAGTTTCTACATACCTCTCAGGTGCATTTGTGAAGTATTTCTGGCCTTTGGATCAGTTGCCATTTGTAAACACCCATGAATAGATTTCACTTACTGGAATTTATATGCTTCCTTGGTTATCGAGTTAGTATTTCAAATACGATTTATTTTCTTGCTAATGTAACCTCAGGGTGGAATTTTCAAGGCTACTGTGACTTGCCCTCTCAACACTGGGAAAAAGTCCACTTCCTTATTTTAGAATCATGTACTAAGCCTTACCAATTGAATGAATATATATATGTCAATTATTTATATATATGTATATATATATATAGTATATGAATGAATATATATGAATGAATATATATAAAGAATATATGAATGAATATTTATGAATATATTAATGAATAATGAATATATATACATATATACAAATAATTGACATTAATAATTTGGGCAAATACTCACCTCCATTCCCAGTAGTTTCAAGGCTTTGGGCTGTTTAAAAAAATGTTATACATAAAGTTAGATCTTTCTTTATAGAGGTAAGAAAAGAATCCTATTATATCTTAACCAGGTAATAGAACATCTCTATGGTACCACATAGCATTTATTCATTTCACTAAATAAAATGCTACAAGAGGAACCTATTTATAGAAATTCTAGAATTAGGGATTTAGTGATTTTAGTGAATCATAGAAAATTAGATATCTAGAGGGGCACAATGAGATTGCCCCAGGGTAGAGCCTGCAGATTTATAATCTCTTTCATGGACCAAAATTTCTTCCATCTTCCTAGAACCATCTTATTTAGCTGACATCGCCATGATCTCAGGCACTTGGGTAAGCCATGAAATGTTCACTCAAACCATGAGATGTTTCTCAAACCTCTGAAATACCTCTGTTACCTGGAGACTTGGAATATTACTCAGAATATATGTTCAGATACTTCATGTCGCCTATGCAGCTGTCCAGTAGAGCAAAGGGTCATGGGACCACAAGGGCATGTGCCGATGGTAGCAAAAGGTGCTCAGGGGTGTGGAAAGTGCCAGCACATACTGTAGCATAAATGGTCACGCTGGGAATGTGCGAAATAGCCACAGGCCAAGACGGAGAGAGAAGACAACTCAGCAGATTACAGCCCTTGATTTATATCTAATGAGGGGAGGCACAAAATTACATCTCAGGGGTCAGGGATTCCCATTCTGTGTTAAATGTTACAGAATGGTTGAGTGCTCTCTTTAAAGTTGACTAAAATAGTAAGGTTGCAGCCCTTACCATTCCTCCAAATTTGATTTGACCACTCAAGTAGGAATAGCTTGGACCTTGCCTTTCTCCGTTTCTTTCCTTTTAGCTTCTGAAGTGCCCAGCAGTTTGAAATTTGTGTGATTTTTTTTTTCTTATTTATACTTCCTGGCGTTTTCAAAGTGGCCTCGTAGCACCACAAAATACTTTCAAAATCAGAAGATAAGCCTCGTTAAAAATAAAAAAATCATGCCAACCACCAGCTAGTGTAACAGCTCTCCAAATGCGGTCCAGGAACCCTGTGATATCTGGGTCTCTGTGAAGTCAAAGGTGTTTTCCTAATAATACTAAGATGTTCCTTGTCTTTGACACTGTGTTAACATTTGCAATGATGGTATAAAAGAATGGTGAATAAAACTGCAGGGTGGGGGGGTGGCAGGAATGAAGGCAGTGGCACCAAACTTTACTAGTGGTCATTAGGTTCCACTGTTAGGCACTTGAAGTTTAAAAACAAACAAAAATCAGTTTTTACTTAAGAAGCCCTTGATGAGGCCTAAAAAAATATTAACTTTATTAAATCTCTATCTTCGATGCTAAAGAAATGTCTTTTCAGGGTTTTGAGGGACGAAATGGCAAGTATGGGTTAAGCGCTTTCCTTACATACTGAGCTATGATGGGTTGTCCTGAGGACAAACACGCAGTTCCTTGGCTTGTGGCCACATTGTTTCATGCACTGTCTGCTGGAAGGAATGACTGCCAGACAAACTATGTTTATTTAGTCTTGGACATTTGGCAGATATTTTTGGAAATGGCCGAAGTGGGGCTATTGTTTCAAGGAAAGTAACTGATGGTATTTGTTGCCAATGGCAAAATTCAAAATTTTCCAAGCAGCAATTAGAAAAAAAGGAGAATTTTTGAAAACTTGTATATCCTTTCCCCCATGACCTTGACAGTTTTTCAGAAGTTAAAGACTTTTCTGACAAGATTGGAAGGGATATTAATGAATGTGAGTTTTTGAAATTGTTTAATGAAATGTGTCAACAGTGAGATCTGTATAACTCAGCAAACCGATATTTTACAACCCTTGATGTTACAAGATCCACGCAAAGTGTAAGATCAACCAATGAATTTTAAAGTAACAGAGTATAAAAAGTTCACTGAAGCTATTTCAGATTTCGTGTTGCAACTAATCTTTAAGAAACTGCCACTTGTGGGGTGCCTAGGTGGCTCAGTCGGTTAAGCGTCTGGCTTTGGGTCAGGTCATGATCTCATGGTTCATAAGTTCAAGCCCAGCGTCTGTGCTGACAGCTGGATCCTGCTTCAGATTCTGTGTCTTCCTCTATCTCCGCCCTCCCCTGCTTGAGCTCTATCTCTTTCTGTCTCTCAAAAGTAAATAAACATTAAAAAAAAAAAAACCTGCCACTTGTTTTGATGTATGTAACTTCAAAAAAGAATATCTATAATTATCTGTAAAGATTATTAAAATGCTCCTTCTCTCTCTCTCTCTACATATATGTATATACTTGTCATATTTGTTACATGTCTGTATGAAGTCAGCTTTTCTTTGTATATTTCAACCAAAACATCTGGCAACAGACTGAATGCAAAGGTAGATATGAGAATGTAGCTGTCTTCTATTAAGCCAGATATTACAGAAATATGCAAAAAGGGTACAATGCTACTCTTATCACAAAAATCGTTCTTTTTCTTTTTCTTTTTTTTTTTTTAATTTTTTTTTCAACGTTTATTTATTTTTGGGACAGAGAGAGACAGAGCATGAATGGGGGAGGGGCAGAGAGAGAGGGAGACACAGAATGGGAAACAGGCTCCAGGTTCTGAGCCATCAGCCCAGAGCCTGACGCGGGGCTCGAACTCACGGACCGCGAGATCGTGACCTGGCTGAAGTCGGACGCTTAACCGACTGCACCACCCAGGCGCCCCCAAAATCGTTATTTTTCATAAATACATTATTTATGCTAACATCTAATGGGCTTCTTATGGTTAACTTAAAATGAATTAATATTAACTATTAATGAATAAATATTTTTAAGTCTTTACTTTCTAACATGATAATACCCATAGATAGAACTCCCATACATAAGAGCTTTTTGGGGTCCAGGGGTCCTCAATAATTTTTAAAGGTATAAATAGACCCCAAGACCAAAAACCTTCAAACCACTGAGATAGATAGGATTAATTTGACTTTCATTATTATTCCTTGATCATTAAGGCTCACTCCCAGTTGCCAGTTTCTTATTTTAATTGGACCTTCTGGGGAAGAGAAAGGAGTGTATCAACCAATACATTGCCTTTTTTCTTTCTTCCTTTTGAAGGATTTGGGAGGGAGGAAGAGGTGGGTAGACCAGTTGCCTTCTTATCTGAGATGCTCTTTGGAGATAACGAAGCCACACCCCACATGTGTCGTGCCCTAGTCCTCCCAGGAGTCCAGAAGAGGAAACTTGCTGCAAAACTCACCCTCTTGGGGCCAAAGAGATTGTGGTAGAGCGTCCGGAAGCGCTTGCGCGTGTAGTTGCAGCGATAAGCCCCGCCCATCAGGTACTCGATCACCAGGCCGATGTCAATCAGGCTGATTCTATAGTCTGGGGGCAGGTTCCCCTATCAGGGAAGAAGGAAAACACACACACAAACACATCCAAAAGACAGCGTGGTTTACTAGGGATTCTATGCCATGTGTTCTGTAACTATTTTAGAGTAAAAAAAATAATTAAAAAAGAAACATATGAATGTATTATTATGCTGGTTAATTAATTCACCTTAAAATAGATCCAACCGAAACCTGGATATTCTCGCTTGGAAAGAAGACATAAGTTAAATAAGAAGATGCAGTAATCGTCGGCAATAACAGAAAATCAAAATATTTATTCAAGTCTTCAGCTGGGGAGAAAAAAACACCAGTGTAGCAGAAAGAAACACAAGGCTTGACATGGCAAATGCTACGAGTCCTAGTCGCTGGCAACTCCTTTCCCCCAGATGTTCTCCGGGCCCCCTGCGCTGCTCTGCCTCTGGCCCAGGCTTGTTACCTCTCTCTTGCTGACCTCTTCATGCTCACTAAATGAAGACTCCTTCCAGAAGATGGTTGTTATTACCAGGGCCTGCATCAGGTGGACTCTGCTCAGAGTTCAGATCTCCCTTGGGAAGACCTCTATTAACAATGAAACAAATTTGGCACCTTTTTCACAGGAGGAGAGCAGATGGATGTCAGGATGAAGTCATTTAGGAGCACCCCTGGTGGTTATTAAGAGAAACACAGTGGCATCAGAAGAGATTCTATCAAGGGAATATTTATTTTCTCAGAATTAAGCAGATTTTGGATATTTTCTTTCAAAGAGTGCTTCTTATGGGGTAAGTTTCAGCTGCTTGCATATATAGGTGCGAAAACACAAGAGGTTTTACCGTTGTCTACTCATTACTGGCTTCTACACCTAAAAGGTGCTCTATAGGGTGTAAGGAAAGATACTGGCTCTGCTAGGTCAAGGAAGGATTAATTCCATTTGTGGGAAGTTCTGAGCGCACAGTGAGTTTCAAAGGGTGTGATTAATTCACTGTCTGGTTTATTTCCTTGATGCAAAAGTATGCCCTATACCATGAATGGCAAGGGTACCACACTGTGTAGGGAGCACTTGCACTATGCCCTTGGATATATATAGGAGAAGCACGAGGGCTTTGTCTACTTTTGTCCTTAATGGAGGACTCACTCCAGATGCTGTGTGAGATTTGATGGTGGTTATTCAATTTCGGTGGCATCAGAACCACCTGGGAAACTTGGTGACAGTACAAAGGCCTGGCCCCTGTCCTGCTTCAATGTATGGGCCTCTACACGATTTATTAGCTCTCCAGGTGATTCTGATATACACCAAAGTTTGTGGAATCGCTGTTCTAGTAACAAAGGTTCGGGTGGGCTCACATGACAAAATCGGAAAATTTACAGTGTATAGTCATCATAAGGAAATCAGCTTAAATTGTTTTGCTAACTGAGGGTAGGTTTTCAGTTATGCTTCCTCAGCTTTGCTATGGTCAACAGCATACATTTGTAAGGGGTTCAGGGTTAGAGGTGGCCCACTGTATCCTCCCTATCAAACCCATAGCCTTAATTGCTTTATTGATCTTTGTATCCCCAGTGCCTTTTATAGTGGCTGGTGTGTGGTAGGCATTCAGAATCTTTGCTGGTAAGAATGTGAATGAGTAAAACAGTGAAATTAATGGATGTGGTTGGGATCAAGTCTCAGTTTCAGGTTTTTCAGTACTGTGTTCTTGTCAGTATTGGAACTAACTGGCCACAGTCTGTGAGTCATCCTGTTTGGGATAGCCCCGTATCACCGTGGAAACTGACTTGAAATAACGCCTATCGCTCCATTGGTGTTCTCAGTGGAGTAGGAACGAGAAGGAATGAACGGAGAG
Organism: Prionailurus bengalensis; assembly: GCF_016509475.1. Taxonomy (NCBI): domain Eukaryota; kingdom Metazoa; phylum Chordata; class Mammalia; order Carnivora; family Felidae; genus Prionailurus; species Prionailurus bengalensis. The sequence goes on from NC_057359.1 coordinate 13,037,194, forward strand.
CAAATGAAGCAGCAGCCTAAGCACAGGAGCCTAAGCACAGGAGATCCTGGTGCTGCTCTTTAGACTCCCTTACCACCCCCGACCCTTCCTAGCCCTGCCCATCAAGCTCCACCTCTCCCTTGGCTTGGGGCACAAAGCAGGCTTGGGGACCCAATTTGAGGCAGCTGAGCAAAGCCATCACACTTGCGGTGGAAGCACTTTGTGTTACATCCTTGACCTTGGCTCATCAGAATCCCAACCAAAATGTCCCTTCCTGAAGATGGTCTTATTGTCCTCCCCAACCATTCTCAGAATTTCGGAATCTCCTCTGAGGACTCTCTCATGAATCTGCCTGTGTTGGCAAGTTAAGCTATCCTCAGGTGGTCAGACAAGACGAAGTGTCTGACTTCTTTATGCAAAGCATGGCAAAAACAGAGAAAAGGGAACTTTGAGGAAGTCTTTAGATAGTAACTTTTCATGCACTGCCCTTTCCATAAACATGAAACTGAGTTTACAAATATTACTCACGCAACCACTTTTCTCCATTGTTTTGGGACTGCTTAACAAGGCTGTGGGTTTCTGGATCGTCAGCTGTACCCGACAGACAGGCCTGTTATTTCAAGAGTCAAAGAACCCCGAAGTCTGGACCCTTCCGGGTCTGCCTCATCTCATCTGCGTCTACAAGGATGACCCACAGAAGAGGCCCCGCATTTGTGTTATTTTCCTGGGCACAGTGAGGCAGGCAGGGTGGAGAACCCTGGCTGTGAATCAACTGCCCTGGGCTTCTTTCTGTCTGTCCTTCGTAAATCAACTGGTTTCCCTCAAGGCTTCGCTGTGAAATGGGTGCAACTCTATGGCTCCTATGGTCTCTATATAATGCTTGAGTCCCAGGGTTCAGAAAATTCCCTAAAAGATTTTGTGTGATGCTACTGAAAAGCAGTCATAGCAAGTCGATGAATTTGTGCCTTATTTTTAATCCTGTAAGAATTCTCTACATTTGAATCATGAGTAACAGCAAACCTAACACCTATGTATATTTTCTTTTGAGAAACCTATGTGTGAACATCAGTTTGAATTCTAAGAACGAGACACCAATATTGCCTGAAGTGAGTGGCAATAATTATGCTTTTGAATTGTCTAGAAGAGTGGGGGGTTATCAGGAAAGGGATCGTGGTAAAATTCAATAAAAATTTGAGATGGGCCAGTAAAATATTTTTGGCAAATGATTTTATTCACAAAGGGCTACTAGGTTTAATATACAACAAGAGAAAGTTCTGGAGTCTTTTTTTTTGTAGGCACTTCTCATATAAAGCTTTATTATTTTCAAGTGATTTAAATGTGATCTGGGCTGAAGTAGGAGGAAGGATTTAGTGAGCGTTCTGGGTTCTGCTTAGCTTTGAGCCAGCGTCTTAAAGGAATTGGCCTGCATTTCTGTTTGCCCACAAGGGGGCGATGTTCACCTAACCGAAGCCGGTGAGGGTTCCACCAGCATTTAGGTGCCTGTTCTGTTTTATGTGGGTAATAAGGCGATGCAAATGAAAACAGCAGATTGGAGGATTTAGAAATAAGAGAGTCAGATGCCCTTGTTAAAGTGATATCTGGAGGAGGGAGAGCTTACTTTACCAAGTAATGTGTCTGAAAGCCTGCAAGACTGATTGCGTCTGTCCTCATCGCCCCCTCCCCCACCAGCACCGAGGCCTGGAAAGCAGAGAAATTAAGGGAAATTAGTTTCACAATTTCTACTAGGAAGAATGGAAACCTTTTGGGGAAGAAGAAATAGGTTTCATATAATTTGTAGAATCGGGTGCAATTTCGGCCTCTTGCGACATATCTGTTGTGGGTGAACTTTGAGGGGGCTGGTAACATTGGGGCATGTCTGAGGTGCTGTGCCGATGGCCGTGGCCACCTGTGACCTCAGATGTCACAGATACAGAGAACACCCAGTGTATGACCCGGCAGTGGAAATAGAGCTGGGCTAGCACGGTGGCCCTAGCTGTGCCTCTCTGTGAACGTGAGGAGATCACTTCCTTCCTCTGTTCCTCAGTTTACACTCTGAAAACAGGCACTTGGGACAGAGTTACTTCTAAGGTCCCGTCTATTTCTAGAGGTCTGATTGTCTGACCACTGCCTGGCAGGCTGCTCTTTTTTTTCTATGCTGCTAGGTCACCGCGCAAAGATTCTTGTCCAGAACTCACACCCTTGATGGGGTTTCCACTAATCGCCCCTGAAATCTGGTTAGTGGAACTGGGAGCCCAGAGACAGGCCTGGTGTTGTGCTCATCACATCCACCTCCTCTGGAAAAAGCAGAGAACGTGAACGGCACCTCATATACCACAGGTAATGTCCAAAAACCTTCTGGAGGAGTCTTCCTATGGTTGGATGCTTTTCAAATAGGAATTCAAGAATGATACTGGAATAATGCCCCTTTGGTCTGTTGTTTCTATTAGTCTCTCCTCCCTTTTTTGGTATTTACTTTGGCAATTGGTAATGCCTACACACTTATGTCCCATTTCATGCCTTACCAGCACGCGGCAAGCTGTGTGACTCAAATACTTTGATCCACAGAGTGAAACAGAGAAGTTTGGCTCCATTGGTAGGTACCATGTGACAACCTGAAAACGTTGTCTCTTTTTCTCAAGCCATGAGCTGCTACTCTGAAATTTTCATCCATGCCCTCCTAAAGGTGACTTTTAATTAAAAGAATAGTTTAAATGCATGTATTAGATCGGCTCTTGTAAATAAAATCTTTTTCAGAAGTCAGCTCATGACGTTCACCATCAGATTTCAGCTGTTCAGATTTCGTGGAAACTTATAACAAGCCTTCAAAACGGGCTTGTTTCCTTCTAATGTATGTCGGGTATAAAATGGTTGCTGGTTGTCAGGTTTACCAAGGAAGAGGGGAGAAAAGAGTACTCTGGCAAAAGTTCATGGACAAAGAGGACAGTCCCACAATAGTTGGCATGGTTATAGACCGAGCAACCCTTTATTTTATTTTTTTAAGTCTTATTTATTTAAGTAGTCTCTATACTGAGTGTGGGGCTTGAACTCACAACCCTGAGATCAAGAGTTGCATGCTCTTCCAACTGAGCCAGCCAGGTGCCCCTAGAGCAGGCAGCCTTTAAAAAAATAAAAATGCTTTTGGAAATCTGCATGAATTTGGCTGATGGGATTATGAAAATATCCTTTCTTTACCTAACGAGGGTCTGAAATACTTTTCTCCCACCTCTCCATTCTGCAAAGCCCTGTCTTAATTCCCATGTGAATGAATTTTAAGCTATCATAATTTCACAACTACTTCTATATAATACTCAGATATCACCCCCCCCCCCCCCCGCCCCTTGGTGGGGAATGAGAATCCAGGTAATCTGAAGTCTTAGGACATGTAAGTTAAGAAGGAAAAACTAGTACTTGAAAACATACAGAGGCACAAATTGAGCAGACAGTTAGCTTCTAAAAATGGCAAGTTAGATTTCACGGAAAAGCAGACAGACTCAGGCCACTCTGCTGTAATGTAGCATTGGTGAGTCCCATGGATTTATGCAGGAAAACAGGGGACTGGGTTGGCCTTTATCATTTCAAATTTCTGATTGTTGCTGAATAACAAACCATTGACCTCAATGCTCCCCTGGTATAAATAATGTGAGATTTTTGAAATTAGCTTGGGAGCATTTCTCCGAATTCAGTTCTGTTGATGTCAAAGGAGAATTCGACTTGGAGAGACCATACTGATAAACGTAGGACCAGCTGATTATTCTTAAACGCACTCCCTGGGTCCGTAAGAGCTCTTTGCATTTTATCTCATAGACATAGCATCAAACACTGTGTTTACGGTTCAGAATAGCATTTTTTATCAGGGCTTAGCACTTACTGGTTCACTTTTTTTTTCTTTTTGTCACAGATCATATCAATTAACATGTAATATAAAGTCTTGTAATCTTAAAGCACAAAGCGCATGCTAACTATCAAGTTCTTTAATTTTGAAAATTGCTTCCACTGCCCAAGGTTTTCTTAGCATTTTAAAGCCTGTCTCCTTTCCCACATAAAAGGATGAATTGTTCCTATAAGCCAGTTCAGAACTATCCTGGACCATTTGTAATCATTTTTTTCCACTTAATAAATCAGTACCTAAATGAATCTTTATGTATTTTTGCTCCAAAATTTGGATCACATTTAAAAGAAAAATAAAGCTGCTCCTAATACTTCTTCCTCCCAAACCCTAACCATCATGGTCTTTCTTGTTAGTTTCTATTACTTTTGGAGTCCATCTTTAGCTGAGATGTTTTAAAAAACCCTTCCCTTAAATATACATGCCTTCTAATGCAAGTGACAGGGGCAAATGTAGGCAGCTAATGAGATTTCAGAAGGGAGAAAATGATATCGTAAAGCAGAGTCCTACAAAGAAGAGAACCTAGTAGGAGGTGTTTTGATCATTTATACTCAGTATAATCTAACTGCAAAAATCCCTTTGGAAATCAGTCAAGATATCGAAAAACTAGGAGTTGGAGGTGAATCAGTGACTTTATTTGAAGGCTTAAATTGGCCGATGGCTGGGATTGAGGGACAAAGGCATAGCTGTTGCCCTAGAAAGACTCACAATTCCTGCAGTGACACAGATTAGCTCAAGGTGAGGGGGACGATGTCTTATTTATTATTAAAAAACCCTCAGGACATTTTATTGAATGTGAGCAACATATATCTTGGCAAAGAATATGTGTTAAATGTGTACATTGAATCTTTTGAGACACTTCCCCCTCTTTAGTTGCCAGGCAGTTTTAAGGCAGGATAAATTACACAAAATTGGAAGACTTGAGGGTAAGAGAAATGGCTCTGTTGAGGGCGGGTGTGATTACGGCTCGCAATGCGTCAGATCAAGGAAAGATGTGATCTTGGTAGAATGGTGGTTGCGTTGGATGTACAGATTGCACAGCGACTGTTCTCTTGCTTTGAAAGAACAACAGGCTTCACTCACAACAGATGAAGTATCCTTCAGTAAAGTCATGTGGAGATGAGAGGAAAGCTTCCAAGAGCCAACAGAAGGGGTTTTTGGTTTTTGTTTTGTTTTGTTTTTTGTCCCCTTTACTCATTACTAGCAAAGGTCCAGCTGGCTAATAGGTACATTCCAAGCAGCCCCAGGACCTTTACTTGGCCTTTCAAGGGAAAAATTAAAAAGTGGCTACTTTTCCTAAGGGAAGTTCTAGACAGTGACTCCATATATTTTTTACCTTACTTTGTAGCTTTCTCTGACTATGTCCTTTGGGCTTTGGTGAAGAATTGCTACAAACTAGTGGGTGGCTGTGCATGTGCGTGCGTGTGTGTGTGTGTGTGTGTGTGTGTGTGTGTTGGGGGTGGGAAAAGCGCCCCCATCTAGTCCATCCTTTGGAGTTGAAACATTAGTTTCAACTAGGAATGGCTGTCAAGGATTCAGAATTAAAGTTATCTCTGGGAGAGCTTGTACGGGGCAAAAGAACACGCACTTGGCTAAGATCAAACACAGCTTTCCCTGTACCTCACTCTTCTTACCTACAAATGGGAATCATACTATATAATAATAAAATAATAATTCACTTCATTGAATTGTCACGAAGATGAAGTGAGCTGAAGCATATAGGAAGCATAGATTAGTGCCATGCTTCTGGTCATCACTAAAGGTTTGGTATATTCTTGTTCATCGAAGGACCTGAGTTCGAATTCTACCTCTTTCCTAACCACGTACTACAGTTCTCACCTCCTTACATTTCAGCCTCTATCTCTGTAATATGGGAATCAGTCTGCTTCATCCAAACCTACTGCCTTTTTCTTTTCTTTTTTTAAACCTCCCCTCAAGTTAGATGGTCCACGTGAAAAAATATGCTGGAAAAAATAAAGCGTTAGAAGAACGGAATGCACGTATGCATTTTAGTTTCTGATTCTCTGAGACTTTTTCAGCTATGTTTCCTGAGCTCCAAATAGTGTTAGGAGTGACAGTGATGCATCGCATCAGGAGCTGGTATGTGCAGATACCTCCTACGGTTGGTCACACAACATGGAAACCAGCTCCCCGAACAGTGAGGGGCGCAGGGAAGAAAACAGGCAATGGCATAAATCCACACAGCATGGGGCAAAGCCTAGCGTTCCGCTATCTAAAAACATTATGTCCAAAGAAAGCATCTAAAACCACGGAGACTGGAGGTAAAACCACAGCTGCATTGTAAGCAAAGATGTCATAGTTAAAAGGCAACACACACAACAGTGTCCTGAAATGAGGCGTCTCGCAGGGACAGGAGCGCTCTGGCAGTGCATGCAAAACACAGGCGCTTTCTAATCACAGGAAGCAGTCAAGACAGGGCCTCCGACCTGCAGTCGAGAGGGTTCTTACCTTTTTGACATCCCTGACCAAGTGGTACAATGTATTTGAGGGCCCATGTCTCTGAAAACAATAAAGAAGAATCAGATGGTTTTGCTAGTCAGGGGCTCTCATTGGCAAGGCAAGAAGGATCTGGAAGGAAGGGATCTGGAGGAGGAGGGGGTCTTTCTTCATGATGAGCCTTGTTCTAGTTGCTCAGTTGTACCTGGCTCTTCCAAACACACACACTGGCAGAATTTGGGATTGTGGTTCCTCAAGAAAGAGCATTTGATTTCTAGGTTCAGTCTTTGTAAAGGAGGTTGTCAACCGTTTTGTTGTTGTTATGATAAGAACATTAAAGCCTAATCTCATAGCAACTTTCAATTATACAATAGAGTGTTGTTAACTATAGTCACCATGCTATACATATGACCCCTGGAATTTATTTGTCCTATAACTGAAAGTTAATACCCTTTAGCTAACATCTCCCATTTTCCCCACCCCTCAGCCCCAAATATTTTGAGGATCCTCTACACTGTGTTTAAATATCTGGCTCCCTTTTCAAATATTAATTGACCACATGTGCATGTATCTATTGCTGGGCTTGTAACTCTGTTCTATTGGTCTATGTGTCTGTTTTAATGACAATACTCTACTGTCTTGATTCCTATAGCTTCGTGAAATAGTTTGAAATCAGGAAATGTGATGCCTCTACTTTGTTCTTCTCTCTCAAGATTGCTTTGGATATTCAGGGTCCTTTGTAGTTCCATGTGAATTTTAAGACAGTTTCTTCTATTTCTATGAAAAAATGCCACTGGAATTTTGAAAGGGATTGCACTGAACTTATAAAAGGCTTTGGGTGGTATGGACATTTTAACATTAACACTTCTAATCCATGGCTATGGGATATCTTTCCATTTACTTGTGTCGTCTTCAATTTCTTTAATCAGTGTCTTACAATTTTTACTTTATAGATCTTTTACTTCTTGGTTAAATTTATCCTGAAGTATTTTACAGTTTTTGATGATATTGTGAAGTAAATGGGATTGTTTTATTCTATTTTCATAGAGTTCTGTGTTAGTGTATAGACATGCAACTGATTTTTGTATATTGATTTTGTGTCATGAAACTCTATTGGATTCATTTATTATTTCTGGGGCGCCTGGGTGGCGCAGTCGGTTAAGCGTCCGACTTCAGCCAGGTCACGATCTCGCGGTCTGTGAGTTCGAGCCCCGCGTCAGGCTCTGGGCTGATGGCTCAGAGCCTGGAGCCTGTTTCCGATTCTGTGTCTCCCTCTCTCTCTGCCCCTCCCCCGTTCATGCTCTGTCTCTCTCTGTCCCAAAAATAAATAAACGTTGAAAAAAAATTATTATTTCTAATAGTTGTGTGTGTGTGTGTGTGTGTGTGTGTGTGTATGTGAAGTCTTTAGGAATTTTTATATATAAGATCACGTTATCAGCAAAGACAGTTTTACTTCTTCCTTTCCAAATTGGATTCCTTTTTCCCCCTCCCTCTGTTCTTTCTTCTCCCTTTCTTCCCTCCCTCCCTCACATCCTTCCTTCCTTCCTTCCTTCCTTCCTTCCTTCCTTCCTTCCTTCCTTCCTTTGTCTGACTGCTTTGGCTAGGACTTCCAATACCATGTTTAATAAGAGTGGAGAGAGTGGGCACTATTAACTTATTCCTGATCTCTGAGAGAAAACCTTCAACCTTTTTACCATTGAGTATGATATTAGTTGTGAATTTATCACAAGTGGCCTTTGTTATATTGAAGTGTGTTCCTTCTATATCCAGTTTATTGAGAGATTTTACCATGAAAGGATGTTGAACATTGCAAATGCTTTTTCTACACCTATTGAGATGATTTGATTTTTATCTTTCATTCTATTAATGTGGTATGCCTTTATTGATCTGCATTTATTGAACCATCCTTGCATTTAGGAATGGAATCCCATTTGATCATGGTGTATGAACTTTTTAATGTGCTGTTGAATTTGGATTATTAGTATTTTGTTGAGAATTTTTCCATGTATATTCATTAAGGATATTGGCCTATAGTTTTCTTTTCTTGTAGTGTCCTTATCTGGCTTTGGTGTGAGGGTAATTAGTGCTGGCCTCCTAAAATAAGTTTGTAAGTACTGCCTCCTCTTTAATGTTTTTGAAAAGTTGGAAAAGAATTGGGGTTAATTCTTTAAATGTTTTGTAGAATTCACCAAATTCCCCTGTGAAGCCCACCTGCTCCTGGGCTTTTCTTTGTTGGGAGGTTTCTGATTACTAACTCAATCTCCTTACTTGTTATTGATTGGTCTGTTCAAATTTTTCTATTTCTTCATGATTCAGACTTGGTTGGTTGTACATTTCTAGGAATTTATCCACTTCTCCTATAGCTAATTATTGATCTTTATTATGGGGATGGAAGCTGGGGCCTCCTACTCTTTCTTTTAATTCAGTCTGTTATTCTTACTGGAATTTTTACTATGCAGAACTAAGAAAACTCTGCAGAGGACACAGAAACCTGGAGCCACTCTGCTAACCTGTTTTCTAGTTCCAGCATCAGGAGTGAGATAGAGCCAGTGTGGCAGCATCTAACACCCACCACTAGCTGGAGAATAGGTCAATAAGTTCCATCTTATTAGTGCTGTGGGTGGTGGAACAGAGGAGCATTATGACCAATGAGGAGAAGAATAACCTCTGAGACAAAAGTGTTGGTTCAGTACTGGCTTTCTTTTTAACTTAGGAGTTTTGTGGTCTTGGATAAACCAATTCCCTTCTTGGCCTCAGTTTTCTTATCTGCAAAATGGAGGAAAACAATGTCTACTCTTTTTAAAAAAAATTCCAAGTAAAAATTTATTGACCTTGATTAAGAATGCTTATATATTTAATACTGCTTCTGATTTGTCATAGGAATTACCTCCCCAACATGTTAATCACAGATGGATTGAAAGAGTATTTGGGAAATGGAGCAATGGAGTTTATGTAAGGATACCACATTAGAAGTCTACTGGAGAGCCAAAGGAGTTTGTCCTGGTAGAATGTGAAATTAAAAGAACAAGTAGCAAAAACTATTGAGTAGGTCCAGAGCCTTTGGGAAGAAAGTTTTTCTTAACCTTCCTCATTTGTACTCTCCAGATACCTTGTTCTCTTCTTGAAGGTTCCAATATCTACTCTTTAAACTTCATTGGGTTTTAATGAGTCTCAGCTCAGAGCCAATGTACTTAATTCATTGAATAGTATAAAAAACTTCATAAATAGTAGTTTTTCTTTATGGTTACTCCTTGGTATCCCTAGTAAACGAATTGGCAAATTATTACATGATACAAAAAATATTTTGGGGCAACTCCAAATAAGGAGTATTTTACATTTTATTCCATTTTGGTGGCAAGGGGATGAATGATGGTAGCTCTGAGAATAACAAGATGATGCAGGATAGTTAATTGGTCTCCTTTTGATGCGTTGAGTTAAATCAATTCCCCTCTGCTTGCCTCAAACGCCCTCTGGGCTTATAGTATAAACTGTGTTCTAATTCCCAGAGTCTTGTGGTTTTGTGTAAGAATCTGAGAATGTTAGCTTTCCACTGACAACTGAGCAGTTAAAACAAGTGGGATCTTGGTGACTTGGCGTTGTCGTCTACAGGTCTAAGGGAGTATTTGTGGAAAATGATCCATGCATTTGGAGGGGAGGGGAGAGACTCACAGGCATGTGGGGGGGCAGGAGAAGGTAAAACAAAAAACACAGAGAAAATAAAAAGCGCCTTAGCTTGGTCCTACCGTATTGTACAATTCCTCTAGTCTGGAGATGGTGAGAAAACGGTGCATGCTTACTCCATTCTCTATGAGTAATTTCACAAAATCCACTCTGTCCAGAACTAGGGCATCCAACATGGCTTGCTCCAAAGAACCCACCTGCAAATCAAGTCACTGAGTTAGTCTGCCCCAGGGTCCAGGGATGCAGTTGCTTGGTGCTGTTCACCTGAACAGTTTAGAAATGGATGCCTTTGATATCTGGTAAACCTTCAGCACATCCAAGAACATGCTGGCAAGACTGTTCCCACCTCCACTTTTGGGACAGCCACAATCTCTCTTGTGTTTTGGGGTCTGTCTTTGCAAATAAAATTCAAGGTTTCTACTTCCAAAAGCTATTTCCTCCTTGACTCTCTTTTTTCTTCTGGATCCCAAGAAGGTACAAGGGTGTACAAGGTTTTCCTTTCCCAATTCTCTGACCAAACTTCTGCAACACTAGTGAAATGCCAAACTGGCTACTTTGCTGCCCTCATTTCCTTCTTTCTGAGGCTCTGAATTAGATCCTTGGCCACCTTGAAAAAAGGGACCCTAGCAAAGAGATCAAAAAGTAGGCTCAGGGCACCTGGGTGGCTCTGTCGGTTAAGCGTCCAACTTCGCCTCAGGGTCATGATCTCACGGTCTGTGAGTTCGAGCCCTGCGTTGGGCTGTGTGCTGACAGCTCAGAGCCTGGAGCCTGCTTCGGATTCTGTGTCTCCCTCTCTCTCTGCCCCTCCCCTGCTCACATTCTGCCTCTCTCTCTCTCTTTTTCTCTCTCTCTCTCTCAAAAATAAACATTAAAAAAAGTAGGCTCTTCTGTCTTTTCATTGTTAGACTACCTTGACTCTGTCTCACCCATTTCAGTGCAGAGACCCTCAATTATGTAGGTTCTTTGGTCTGTTTACTAGGGTTTTATTTAATTCCTTTCACAAAAATTTCCCAGTGTCCAGACTCCTTGACCAGTCTTTCCACACTAGCAATCCATTAGCAGCACTATAAATAAAGACAGGGGCTCAACCGGAGGCAGAAGCTCTCTGGGAGAAAGGAAGGGTTAAATAAGACCTGCCCATGAGGGCATTGCCCTTCAGTTATTCCGGGCACAGAGATCAAATTTCAGACTGCTGGCCGCCTCTTGGGGACACATGCATAAGCCGCCCAATAGCCAATTTTCCAAGTTTTTATTTTTGGTAGTGTCAATTGAGGGAAACACACCAAGAACAGTTATATAAAGCTTTGGTTGCCTCTGTGTGGTTGTTGGGGATGGGGAGGGCCTGTGCTCAGCCACCAGGACCAGATGGCACCTGCTAATTCTGCATCCCGAGGTGCGACTCAGCCATGTGCTAGCCTGGGGTGGCCACGACTCAGAAGCGGCGACCTCCAAGACAACCAGAAACAAACTGCTAATTCCACTCCTTCCTTAATTTTAATTGATACCATTTTTTGTCTTATACGGGGTTTTTTTTTTTTAGACGTGTAAAAGAAATGGCATCGGTTGCAGCTGAAAATTGCCATCAAAGGCCACTCAGAGATGGGAATGTCTGGAATGTTTGCAGTTGTGCTTTGTGGCGTCTTCAACCAGGTGGCAGTGTTTTCCTAAATATGAGAAAGGGGCTGAGGCTGAGGATGGCTGCAAGGGAACATTTCCATCCTAGAGAAGAGGCAGCAGTTTCTCAAGCCGCTCTCAGAGACTTCTTAAGCAAATACACTTGCCCACGCAAGTGGGCTTTCCAGGGGGGTGATGACATATACTCTACCGGCCACTGCTGCCCATAAATAAAGATCTGGCTGCGAGCGATGTCCACTCTGTTCCAGGCTAGAGCTAAGCTCAGCTGGTCCGGGGCCGAGGCATTGGCTCCTGTGTGTAGACAAGTAGGGGAAAAGAGTGGGAGAGAGAAAACAATGATCAGTTATTATGCCGAGAAGACCTACTCTATTACTCTCTGGTCAGTCCCCCTCTTCTTGGGGAGTAGACTCAGCTGTACAGCAGGGGTTCCCTGACTCGGTACTGTTGGTATTTGGGGCAGGATAATTGTTTACTGTGGGGGGCCATTTTGTACATTGTAGACTATTTAGCAGCATCCCTGAATTCAATCCAGTGGATGCCAGTGACACCCCCAACCTCCACCCGAGTCACAACAATCCAAAGTGTCTCCAGATGCCACCAAATGCATCCAGGAGGAAGGAGACAAAATCAGCTCATTGAAGACTACTGCTCAAGTGTTGCTGTTCAAAGTATGGCCCACGGAGCCAAGCAGCAGCAGAAGCAGCATCACCCAGGGAACTTTTTAGAAATGCAGACCCTCTGGGGTGCCTGGGTGGCTCAGTGGGTTGGGCATCTGACGCTTGGTTTCGGCTCAGGTCATGATCTCAAAGTTCATGGGTTTGAGCCCTGTACCGGGCTTCGCCCTGCCAGTGCGGAACCTGCTTGGGATTCTCTCTCTCTCCTTCTCTCTCTGCCCCCTCCCCTGCTGATGCATGTGCTAGCTCCCTCTCAAAATAAATAAATAAGTAAATAAATAAAATAAATAATAAATAAATAAGTAAATAAGTAAATAAATAAACTATATATATTTATATAAGTAAATAAATAAAATATATAAATAAATAAAATATATATTTTATATATATAAAAATAAACTATATATATTTATATAAGTAAATAAATAAAATAAATAATAAATAAATAAGTAAATAAGTAAATAAATAAACTATATATATATATATATGTATATATATGTATATATATACATACATACAGACCCTCAGGCCCTACCCTATATCAGAATCTATATTTTAACAAGATCTCAGATGATTCATGCACACATTAAAGTTTGAGAAGCGTTGCCCTGCGACACATTTTGTTTCTACTGGCCAATCTTTGGTGCAATGCATCATTCAAATTGTAAGTCACATGGTAACAGTGTCCTCGTATCTTAGTGAGCCAGCTTTGCCACTCTACTGAAAAAGAGTTAAGAAGATCTTTTAAGAGAATAAAAAGAAATGACTTAGGTTTCCTTAGATTTGTGGGTAGAAGCCACTGGAATAGATTTTTAAGTTCTCCTTTCATTCTCCAGACTGGGTGGCTAAATCTGTGCTGTCCACCTGTGGCTGTTTAAATCTAAATTATTTAAAATTAAATAAACTTTAATGCTTCAGTCACACCAGCCACATGTCAAATGCTCCGTAGCTGTATGTGGCTGGTGGCCTATGAACTGGAGAGTGTTGATTCAGAACAATTCCATCATCACAGAATGTTCTATTAGAATAGAGCTGGTCTAGATCGACGCATCCTGTCAATACACGTAACCTGCCAAGCAGCTGGGTGTGAAGCCGAGAATGGTAGGCGGAGATAATGCTGGGCTACCATCAGGGGACCAACGTCTGCTATTTTGCAGTTATGTGACAGTGGACCTCTCTGTGCCACTGTTTTATCATCTTGTGAAATGGGGACCATAAGAATTATCCTGTTTACTGACTGGAATGTGAGACTAAAATGAAACCATATAGTGAACGTGCACATGTAAACAGGGTTTTTGCAATTGACATCCTTAGTACCCTGAACAGGAGATGTCCCTAAATATTTGCCTGACTCCATGTTGCTAGAGGTCCCACCAGCAGGGGAGCACAGTACAGAGACAGCACTCTTAATATGGCTCAGATTTTTTGGACATCTAATATGTGCTAGGCAAAATATTAGGCACTTCCATGTATTATCATATACAATGTCCCCCCAAATCCTGAGAAATGGGTCTTATTATCTCCATTTGATAGACGAAGATACTGAGGTCCAGAGAGGTAAAAAACCATGTAGCTACTAACAGAAGGTAAACAGAAGAAGCATTTATCATGCCAGAGGTGAGATTCAGCCCTAGTGAGTTTTTCCTTCATTCCATGTCTGCAGATTCTGATGTTTGTGAGGGAAGGAGGGACAGCAAATGCTAGTCCTGCCCATTTTCCTGGATTCTTCAGCACTGGAGTGCTGTAGATAGGGCTGCTGGTGATCAGACTGTATCGGTGATTCCCAAAGTCTATTGCACAGTAGAATCACCTGGGAAGCTTCTAAAACATCTGTACGCCCAGAGTGCACCCCAAAACAATTACATCACATTGTTTGGGGTGGGGCCAGGCTCTGATAGTTTTAAAGATCTCCAGGTGTTTTCAATGTGCTCCAGGGCTTGGGAACCACTGTGCTACATGTCTCTTCTGCTGCCTCCCTTTGCCTCTTTCCTCTTGGCTCTGAGATGTTGAAGTTAAGAATTAGGGGAGCAAAATGTTCTCTAGAGGGGCGCTTCTCTAATTTGAGCATGCAAAAGAATAAGCTGGAGAGCTTTTTAAAACAGATTCTTGGGCCCCACTTCTAGAGATTAAGATTTAGCAGATCTGGGGTGGAGCCTGAGTTTCTGCATTTCTAAAAAGCTCCCAGGTGGTGCTGGTGCTGATGATCTGAGACCTCCCTTTGGGTAACAAAGGCCCCAGAGAGCTGTGTGCCACATTCTCTTCAGAGGTCAAAGGGCATTTTTGATTCTGGTGCCCACGCATTGATGGATTCAGTATACTTGTAGTAAATTAATTAGCGTTTGGAATGATGAATATTAATTCAGTTCATACAGGGATTTTTTCTATTAAAATTATTTATCACCTCAGGGGGTAACATCAAAAACTGCAAACTAATACTAGGGTAACTGGTGTAAATAAGTGATAAATAGGAACGTGTCAAAATGTACTATCATCACTTTTAAGGAAAAAAAGTGAAGGCTCACTGGGGCTGGATTTGGAAAGGTAGCACTCTATACTTTCCTTTGCTTCCTTAGCTGCTCTGCTGGTTGTGGGTGACCTGCTGTAATGGTTTAATCATTCCCTTTGCCATCTGTATGCCACAGATTTGTATGTCACCCAGTCAATGGTCGCAGCACAGTCTGAACAGGAACACATAGGAGGAAGCAAAGTCACTGACATTACATTAAAGTCAATGTGAGTTACCTGTATGTAATTACCTAAGTGTCAAGTGAAAGCAGGAAGCCAATGAGTCTTGACTTCTCAAAAATTGAAAGTACATCAAGAATGATCCTGGGTGACAGTTTGGATCAGAGGTTCTCAGCCAGGGTGACCAACCAGCCCAGTTGCCTAGGAGAGTCACGGTGTTAGCACTGAAATTTCCACCTCCTGAGAGAACCCTCAGTCCTGCACAAACCTGGATGGGTGGTCACCCTATGCTGAACTGCGTCTATATTTTGGAATTGCCTGAAAAGCTTAAAATAGACTGATACTTGGGAGCCATCCCAGAGATTCTGGTTTCATTGGTCCTGGGCACTGCAGTTTTTAAAAGCTCCCCAAAAGCTTTTAAGAATAAGAGGTCTTTAACCTTCCTTTGACATTAAAATCATGAAGGCAAGGTTAAGAACCTTGAGTCTAGATAATATATTTTCATTCACTTATTCATCTGTTTATTAATTGATTTACACATTAAAAACTACAGATTTCATGCCTTCTCCTATGGCAGGTATGATACAGTATGAGGACCAAGATGAGTAATATAGAGTCCTTTGTCTTGAGAGCTTGCATTCTAGAGGAGGGGTTAGGTCTGTAATTAAATACATCATCTCGTGCTCAACAGATATTGAATACCTTCTGTGCCAGGAACTGTTTTAACACTGAACATCCCATGGTGAAGAAGGTAGCTGAGATCACTCTTTGCACAGAGCTTACTACTTACTTCTACTAGTAGAAGAGCAGCACTCAGAAAATAAATGAACAAACTAAGAAACAGTATACTTTCTGATTGTGTAAATGCCATGAAGGAGCAGTGCCATTCCCAGGAGTGGGACCTGTGTCTATAGGAACAATTTGAGTCACTCCAAATCAATGTGGCAGCACCGTTCTGGCTACCCAGTCTCACATGATGCAAGCAGCTGGCCAGGCTGTCCTTCCGAAACCAGAGCTGGATATGAAGCCATTGGATATCTTTGTAGGTACAAGTCTGGGTGTCCTGTGGGAAATCTGGTTGACCCTGTGTGGGAACTAGAGGGTTGGAAGGTGCCTTGAAATATTGAAATGGGTCTGGGGTCCATGAAGATCCTGGTTTGAGCTAAGGGTTATGCCACCCACATGACACTGCCACCCTGGCTCATGCCAGATCCTAGGAAGGCATGAAGAAGGCCCTTGAAAGCACTGGTTTAATGGTGGTACTGAGAATGACCAGGGTGGTGGTAGAGGGTTGAATGGACAGGAGACCTCCCTGAGAATAACATTTGAACTGGACCGAAATAATTAGAAAATGCCACCATGTGAAGGACTTGTGGTGGTTGGGGTGGGGAGAGCACTCCAGGTCAAGGCAACATCGAGTATAAAGGTCCTGATGTGGGAATGAATACAAGTAGGTATAAGACATAAAAAATACAGTTTTATTATTTCCTCTTTCTGCAGGAGGCTGAAGCATATTTAAGTGCATACATAATGGTCTTAAGCAAGGGATTAATTCACGAGATGGATGAGATGAAGAAAGGCATTGTATGAAAAGAAACAGCCTAGGAAAGGATTGGGAGAGTTCAATACCCCTGCAAATTTAGGCAATTCATGGGAAGACACTGAGGAAGATTCAAAGCTTGAGGTATATGTGAGTTAGCAGAGAGAGCTGAAGCCAGAATGGAAGGACTTATAAATGATGTTGGAGGAGTCTCCCTTTATCCTGGAGACACGGAGAAACCACTGGAAACACTTGTTTCAGAAATAATGTGTCAGATATACATATTAGAGAAATTCCTTTGGCACCAGTGTGAAGGGTGGATTGGAAGGGACATTGGACTGGAGGGAGAAAGAGTAATAAGGAAAGTATTGCAATATTCTAGGAAAGGGATAATGATCTGAAGGAGCAGTTTGGATGGAGGGATATTTATAAAGCACAATGGATAGCTGTGGATGAGAGATTTAAAGTGGGGAGCAAGAGAAGTCAAAAGTGGTCTCCTTGGGGGCCTGGGTCCATGATGGCCAACTGAGATTGGCAATGTAAGATAAAAACACGATTTGAGGGGCAGCAAAATTGCAATCTTGAATATAATGAGCTTGAAATGCCTGTGGTATAGCCATCCAGGTGGGAATGACCAGAGGCCATTGGATATTGAGATGTGGGGCAGGGGAGGGATTAGGTCTGGAGACAGAGATTTGGAAAACATTGCATGAAGGTGATAGGAAGAGAGAAGAGGATTGGTCATGGAATAATACCAACATTTAAAGGCTATGAAAGTAAAGCAAATCTTTAGAAAGAAATCACACACTCACACACACATTCAACAGAGATATAGGAAGAGAACTTGGAGATCATGGTGCCCTACACTATAGGAAGAGAGGTTTTTAAGAAAGAGGAGGTGATCATTAGGTCAAAATCTGCAAAGAGGGTAAGTAAAAAAGACTGACTTTCCTTCTCTATAACTTTTTATTACAAGGCACCAGCTATATGTCTATTAGTTTATTATTTATTTCTGTCCCCAGAGCGTAAACCTCAAGAGGCCAGGAAGTTAGTCTACCTTATTCACTGCGGTATTCTTAGAGTCCAGAGCAGTGCTTGGCACATAACAGGTGTTCAATAACCATTTGTTGAATGAATGAATGAATGAACCTCAAAATGTGCATTAGATTTGGCAGTTAAAAAGTCTTTGATGATGGGGTGCCTGGGTGGCTCAGTAGGTTGAACATCTGACTGCTGATTTCTGCTCAGCTCATGATCTCATGCTTGGTCTGTTTGAGCCTGGCATTGATCTCCATGCTGACAGTGAAGAGCCTGCTTGGGATTCTCTTTCTCCCTCTCCCTCTGCCTCTTCCCCAGCCCTCCCTCTCTCTCTCAAAATAAATACACATTAAAAAAAGAAGTCTTTGACAATGTTAGTGTGTGCACCTTTAAAGAATATGGGAATAGAAGCATATCTGCAATCTCTTCCTTTAAGGAAATTGCAATTGAACCAGAATGGAGGTGAGTTGGGATAAAAAGAGAGTTATGACAAGTGTATAAATCACTATATCAATGAACAAAGTGGTAAATGTTGTAGAAGCTGTACATATAAGCCCAGAGCACTGCCTCAGCAGTTGAGTACTTGAAGGAGGAAGTAGAATTTGATTATAGTATGGAAGGATGGTGGAAATTTGAACAAATGGAGTGTGTGTTAGGACTAATGATGCCCCCGCCCCTCAAAGATGTGCACGTGATGTGCACGTGATCCTGGGAACCAGTAATGTTACTTTATAGGGCAGAGACTTTACAGATGCAATTAAGAATTTTGAGTTGAGGAGGTTATACTGGCTTATCTGGTGGGCCCAATGCAATATAATCACAAGTGTCCTTATAAAAGGGAGGCAAGGAACTCAAAGTAGTGGTAAGACGTGTGAAGATGAAAGCAACGGGTTGGACTGATACAGGCAACAATGAGCTCAAGTCAAGAAATGCAGGCAACCTCCAGAAGCTGAAAAAGACAAGGAAATGATTCTCTCCTGAAGCTTTCAGAAGGAACATAACCCTGCTGATCCCTTAATTTCAGATTTCCAGCCTCCAGAATCATAAGAGAATAAATTTTTATCGTTTTAAGCCACTAAGTTTGTGGCAATTTGTTATGGGTATAAAAGAAAACTAACACTATTGGTGATTAAAAATATTCTTGTAGGTAGACCATCAAGATAGGAAGGTACAATAGAGATGAGAAAGCAAGAGTATTTTACACCTTGGCTGTGTGCACAGCAGGGTTCTCAAACTTTAACGTGCATATGATTCATCTGGGTTTCTTGTTTAAATGCTGCTTCTGTTGGGGCGCCTGGGTGGCTCAGATGGTTAAGTGGCCGACTTCAGCTCCGGTCATGATCTCATGGTTCATGAGTTTGAGCCTCGCATCAGGCTCTGTGCTGAAAGCTCGGAGCCTGGAGCCTGCTTCGGATTCTGTGTCTCCCTCTCTCTGTTCCTCCCCCGCTCGCACTCTGTCTCTCTCTCTCAAAAGTAAATACAGATTAAAAAAAAAGTTTTAAATGCTGATTCTGTTTCTGTAGGTCTGGTGTGGGACTCCTAATTCTATTTCTTTACACAACACTCATTAGTTTTCTACTGTGAACAATGATTAATCTTGTTCACGCACCCTTTCTCCCTTTTCTCTCTTCCACCATTCCATTTTAGAACATACCATATTTTTAGTGTTTTAACTGGTTCTGTTCAATATGCTTACATTTCTATTACTAATATTTGAATTGTCAGTCTTAAGTTATATTCCTTATTTTAGTAGGCAAAGATCAAGATATTATAATGAGTCGAAATGTCTACTACCTTTATCTCCATCCTTCTTCCTCTTAATTTCTTTTTGTTGTTGCATTATTTCTACTGTGGAAGGCAGGTGACACATTCTTTTCTGTTACTCAAAGTGCCGTTTTTGTTTTTATCTTAGTTCTGTTAGATTCTAGTATCAATGCTTACAATTAATGATTTTGCCAGAGTGTACCCAAGGATCTCTTAGTTGGTAGGCTGCATCTTCTCTAGGAGTTTTCCCAAGAGAAAGTCATGGGGACAATCTAGAGTTCTAGAATGTTTTAAACTGTTTGTTTTTTCTCTCAATAGTCTTGATAGTTGAATGACACTGACTTGATATCAAAATCTGTTGCTCTGTTGTCTGCTGGCATTGAATGTTAATATAAAAAGGTTTGTAGCCAACCTGATTTTTTTAATCTCATGAAAGACTTGATCATTTTGCCTGATGGCCCAAAGTCATCTTTATTTTCTTTGAGGCTCAGTAACTTTAGTAGGCTGTGTCTAGTTGTTGGGGATTCTGAATCAGTCTTTCCTGGTTCAAGGTGGCCCTTTCAATATCTAGATCAAAGTTTCAGAATTTGTTTAAGGAAAAAATTCTGAAATTGTATTTTAAAATATTTTCTTTGATCCATTACTTTGATTTTCTTCTTTGGAGATAGCAGTTATGCTTATGTTGGATCTCCATTTTCTGTCTCCTATAATTTCTCTTTAATCTGAATTAACTCTTTATTTCCATTGATTTTCATTTCCATTCCCTTCCTTCATTTCTATATGTTGTGTCCTGTACTGTTTTCTTTTTCACAATGTATATTTGATCTTGCAGCCTTTCTCAATTCTTCTGCAATTCTGTGATAATTTCATGTCCTCCCTTCTACTTCATTCCTGAATGCTACTCACGTTATATCTCCTCCTGTTGCCTCAACTACTCTTACCTGAATTTTGGTATTCCAACTTCGAAGTATTTCTTCATAGATAAAGTGCTTTGTTGCGATTTAATTTTTTTAAAGTTCATGGTAAAATATTTATTCATAAGGTTCATCTGTTCTATGGAAACATTTTTACAGATATTCTTCTGTGCATACATTTCGCCCTTTTGTTATTTTTTATAGAATGTATCTATATGCTAACTGCTTTTTTATTATTTATCATCTAGTGAGTTGGGTTATAATGGGCCCAGAGTAGCATTCCAGGCTACTTATTCTTCACAACTGGAAGGCTTTCTTCTCAGCTACCACAAAGACAAGCTCCCTGCTGCAAACATTACTTATCTGCATGATTCCATGTGTAGCCCGCCACCCCTGTTTCTATGGGCTAAGTCAGGCTCAAGAGTCACCATTGAACTCACTCTAGTTCTTGCACATGCTGCTACAGAGAAAGGAGAGAACTTTGCACCTTAGAGCATTTCTCACTTCGAGGAATTACATTCTGATACTTCCTGAAGATTGCCACTGCTAGTTTCTCTCTCCCCAGCTTTTACTCTTTCCTCCCACAGAGCTCTTGCATTTACAAATATTTTGGAATATTTCCCAGTTTTACCAAAAATAGAGTTAGCTTGCTTTTTTTCTTCCCTTTTCATTATTGGTTTTTGAAGCTTTCTAGAAGAAGAGACTGATGAATTTGTGTTGTCAAGTTCGCACTGGATATCCTGAAGGATTCTGTAGGTAGAAGATTGTTTTGGTCAGATCTTTACAATAGTAGCGTTCCTGTGATTGACGTATAGAGAACAAGCAGGGATATATATGCTCAGTAAGAAGCAGGCAAAAACCATAAGAAGCCATTGAAATAAATCAGGTCAAAGGTCCTGAAGGCCTAATGATGATGAACAAGGAAGGAAAAGAAGGAATAGGCCTACAAGATATTGTGGTGGCAAAAATGCCCAGAGTTAGTAAGAATTTGCTTGAATAAAGGGAGAAAAAAATGTGATGGGGGCTTTGAGCCTGGATAGCTCCAAGGATGGGGGCTGTGTGAACATAAAATGGGGAAGTCAGGAAGAAATAAACTGTTTGGGAAAAGACAATTTTTTAAAGAATATGTGTATATTTAAAGACAATTGCATTGGATTTGGGGTGCATAGTGACACCCAAGGGAGCTGTCTGGTAGGCAAATAGAAAAAGGGGCAGGGAGAGAAGCTGGAGCTGGAGAAAAATCTGGAGGTCATTCATGCAGACATGATATTAAAGCCATGGCGCCCGGGTGGCTCAATTGGGTAAGTGTCCGACTTCAGCTCAGGTCATGAATTCACAGTCCATGAGTGTGAGCCCTGTGTTGAACCCTGTGCTGACAGCTCAGAGCCTGGAGCCTGCTTCAGATTCTGTGTCTCCCTCTCTCTCTGCCCCCCCCCCCACCACTTGCATGCTGTCTCTCTCTCCCTCAAAAGTAAATAAACATTAAAAAAATTAAAGCCATGGTACTTTATAATTTTGGCAGAAGGCAGAGTGAGAAGTAAGAGGGTCTGAGAAGGTGACAAAGGAGTGCTCAGAAATGTAGAGCACCCACTTGGTGTCTCTGACACCAAGGAAAGGTAAAAATCAATATAATTACCACCATATATTGAAAGCCAATCACATACTAGGTGTTTTACATTTATCATCTCATTTAATACTCACAAAAACCCTGTATAGCAAATATATTAATCCCCACTTGGAAGATCAGAAAACAGAGGCTTAGAGAGATGGAGGGAATTGTAGAACAGGCTTTAAATGGAGGCCTTCCCTCAGGGTAAAAAAGAGTTGCATAAGAAATAGGCAAAGTCAACACTGTGCAAAGTTGCTGAATGTTCCAGAAGATAATTGTTGGGGTTTAGAAGAGTATTTGGGGTCTTCATGGGTACTGAAAGCTGTGTGAGAAAAAAGTCTGCAGAGTGAGCCATGAGCTCAGAAAACAGAATAAGTGGAGGGTAAAGACTGTTGGTGGAAAGGCAGGCCAGCTTTCAGAGCTGGATGGTCAAGAGGAGAAAACTAGGATGCTTCCTTGAGGATCTTGGTGGAGAGGGCCAGGGTCGTCTCAGGTGACAGAGAGCCTGAATGTGCTGATGGGAGAAGGGAAAGAGCCACTGGAGAGGGAGACAAGAGCAAGCACATGATGGATGAGATCTTGAGCATGGAGGCCAGGGAGTAGTTGGTCAGCAAAGAAGAGAGGTCATTGGGGTGAGGAGGGAATGCAGTGAGGCTGAGTGGAGATACTGACATTCATGAGTGGGAAAAAGGGAGCCGGGATGAAACCAAATATTTTAAGTGAAGTAAGAGGGGATGCCCTCTGCAGAGAGTCAGAAGGAGTGAGGAGCTGAAGAGAATGGAGAAACATGGCGGATGTGCCACAGGCTGACGACTGAAGAATAAGGGGCTTTCAGAGCAGAGTTAGGGCCCACTGAAGTAAAACATCCCGAATATGTCATGGCACCGAAGGCACTTATTGCAGAGAATGTTTATTTAGGGACCTGAGATTCAGTGTTTGAGGAAAGTTTTGTTTTTGTCTTTGTTTTTGTTTTAAGTACCCTGAGGGTCACTAAATACTTCAGTGGGTTGGAAATGGAGATGTGGACTCCCTTTGGGAGAGTTGTTAAACAAAAATGTCAGGTGTGTCATCTGACCTTGATAGCTCAAGTGTGGTCCTGTTTGATGGACTGGGGTTTGATGGACTGAGGAGCCAGGATTTGCAGCCCTTGTAATGTCCTTAGTGGCACCATGATGTTGTGATGTGTAGGATGGTACCACTCATCTCTATATTAGTTGAGAAACATTTCTTCTTGTTGGGGTCTTTGGACCTTTCTGTGTTTTATCTGCGGAATCTTGTCTGGTTTAAATATGCATCTTCGGGTTCTATTCATTTCCATCAATCTATTTGTAAATGTTGCACCAAAATGCGATAGGGTCTCAGTCCGTGAAAACATAACCATCCGTTCATTTAAAGACATCACATTCTCTACCAATGTGAGAACCACAAAATCGAAAGGAGACTAGCTGAAAGACCCTGTCATGTGACTGGGTTGCTAGGAGACACCTTCAATGGTCTCCCAGAGCAGAACTGCCTACCTACCCCCGTGGGCCTCTCTTAGGAATGTGGCTGCTACCTGGAGAAAAAACCAAATTAAAGGCTTGAAACATGCACATAAAGAAGTAGATGAGGTCTGTGTATAGCTTATTCTTTGCTCTATTTTCTTGCCCTCAATGATAACTATCTCCTTGGGGTAAAAATAACTTTAGGTAGACTCCCAGGAGAACGTTAAAAGGAATCAGGAAAAATTGGATTAACTTTAGCTGGAAGAAACCCACATTTGGCTTGTAAGAGACAAAACAGACAGCTGAGTTAAAGAGCCCTTTGCAGGAAGATAGGGGTTTTCTTTCTCAGTTTATCTTTAGTAAATAAGACAATAAAACTAATATTTCTTTCATGCTTAGCTCATGCCAGGCACTGCTTCTAGGTGTTAATGTGTTAAAGTATCACAACAAACTATGTGCCACTATCCCAATTTTACAGACAAGGAAAATGAGGCACAGAAACTTGTCAAAGGTGAGGTAGCCAGGAAGTGCCAGAGGCAAGCTTCAAACCCAGGCAGTCTGATTTTAGAGCCGATTTTTTCTTTTTGAATTCATAGGAACTTAGAAAATTTTACTGAACTCATGATACTCACAAAAAGAAGTTGGCAAACAGGCTTTTGTGTTCATATCATAAAACAACCCACAGGGTGTGAATGAAGGAAGTCAGAATATTCTCTGATGCTCTATCATTAGGGTCAAAATTGGTCAAATGGTACCCAAAATTCACTTGTCAGCTTCTTTAAAATTTTTGTATCTTTATTTTTTGTTTGTCAAGCCCTTTGGGGTTGAAGATTTATTTATTTACTTATCTGGCTTTATTATTAAAAAAAATGTATAGGTGCATCAAAAATATGCAATTCAAAAGATACAGTTTGTGAATACACTTTAAAGATGTTATCAGTTGGATACAATGATGTACATGTGTGTGGGCAAAATGAACCAGGTCTGGAGATTTTTATATCCTGTTTATTCTGAAGGCTTTGATTTTCAGGATTAATAAGATTTTTATGCAGTTTTTAAACTTTTGGTGGGAGTGCAAACTGGTACAGCCACTGTGGGAAAACACAGTATGGAGGTTCCTCAAAAAACTGTTGGTTTCATTTCAGAGCTAGGGGGCGCAACTTTTATGGACCAACACTATATAAAAACCTTGCAAAGTCAGGTTGTCTATGTGATGATAATTGCCGGGAGTACCTACAGTAAATTTTGCTACTATTTCTTTGTGTCCTAATAACATATGCAGTCGAAGAGGACAAATGAAATTATATGGCTTCTGATTAATAACATTGTGAAGCACTGTGCCATTTCCTTCTTTTTGCCAACCTAGCTCAATGGACGAGTCCTCTTTATTGTGCCCTTTCTGCAATAAAAGAAGCCAGTAGGTCACAAGGTCTCCCATTAACAC
Source organism: Prionailurus bengalensis (assembly GCF_016509475.1). Classification (NCBI taxonomy): domain Eukaryota; kingdom Metazoa; phylum Chordata; class Mammalia; order Carnivora; family Felidae; genus Prionailurus; species Prionailurus bengalensis. The sequence continues at coordinate 13,061,984 of NC_057359.1, forward strand.
GTTAAAAAAATTTTGTAAAAGTGTTCCCGTATGACACACAATATGCAAGACTGAGAAACGTTATCGACTTAAGACAGAGGGAATAAAAGAAAAAATTCTACTGGGTTATACTGCTTGCTCGCGATATGACAAAAATGAATTCATTTGCACGGATGAGTAAATAAAATATCTGCATCTTCCATAGTGTGATTTTTAGCAGCGTTCTACAGAAATGCCTGCCCTGGAGTTCTGGCACATTTTCTGGAATTATTGCAGTGATGATTTCCTAACTTCTGTTTGCCCTTCCTTTGTCTTTTACTTGTTCTGTCCCTTTCACTGAGAACCAGGTAATCCGTTTTGTACCTCATTTTTACTAAGGTTAAACATGCACAGCGTTAAGAGTCATCTATTCCTACAAGATTTGTTATAAAATCACAAATCTCATCAGTCCCTGCCTTTTTACCCAGAGGCAACCACTTAAGTTCTCATGGCTGATTATTTTGGTTCTCCATGGCAGATAGTCTTTGAAGATAGCTTCTTTCTTTTTTTTTTTTTTTTTCCTAAACATGTCAAGGGGAGGTCAATTTTTTTTAATGTTTGTTTACTTTGAGAGAGAGAGTGAAGGGGAGGGGCAGAGAGAAAGAGAGAGAGAGAATCCCAAGCAGGCTCTGCACTGTCAGTGCAGAGCCCGACCTGGGGCCCCATCTCATGAGCCAAGAGATCATGGCCGAAGCCAAAATCAGGAGTCAGATGCTTCACCGACTGAGCCACCCAGGCACCCCTGAAGACAGTTTCTTTCTTTTTTTTTTTTTTTTTCTTTCAAGTATGAAATTTATTGTCAAATTGGTTTCCATACAACACCCAGTGCTCATCCCAACAGGTGCCCTCCTCAATGCCCATCACCCCTCTCCCCTCCCGCCCACCCCCCATCAAACCTCAGTTTGTTCTCAGTTTTTAAGAGTCTCTTATGCTTTGGCTCAGGAACCAGAGAACTTCTTACCCCAGTTCCCTCCTCCTCCCAAATCATGCTCCAACAAAGGACTGGAACAGAATTTCCAACCAAAACAGTATAGAGCATTAACCTTCTAAGGGGGAAAGTAATGGCTGTCCTTCTCTGGGTTCCCTAGGATGCGAACAAGTCTTAGTCATTTCCTCGCTCTATCAGTGAGGAACTGATTCGCCCAGTTTTCACAGTAGCGGCTGTTTCTGTGAAGAGTTGCAGGACATTCCGGAGCTGTCCAGAGGGGAGTGAGATGCTCCTGGCGGGGGTCAGGAGGTTGGCTGCGTGCTGACATCATCACCAGCTACCACTTCAGCTGACAGTTTCTAAGGAACTATATATCACCCAGTGTTCACACTAAACCTGGGCTGGTCTTGTGACTCGCTTCTGCCAATGGAATGCAGCAGAAAAGACACTATGCGGATTCCAGGCTTGAGTCTTCGGAAGGGATGGCAGCTTCTCTTTTGTCTCTTGTGGCCAGTGCAGAACTGTGTCCCTTCCTCTTCAGCCAGGGATTGCCAACACGTTTCTCCTGGGTTACAGCTCCTGCGTTCCAGGTTCTGTGTTTTCTGTTTCTGTTGTTGTTTGTTTTTGGTTTCCTCTTTCATTTCAGTGGTGCATATCCTCCAGTAATTTCTGAAGAAACGGTTCATGGGTAGTAAATGTTTTGGTGACTCACGTGTGACAACGTCTATTCTACCTTCACAAGTGGCTGGTAGATTAGGCATAGAATTCTAGATTGCACATAAATGTTCTTCAGAATTGTTAAGGCATTGCACAATAGCTTTCTATGCTGTTGTTTGGAAGTCTAAAGCATTCTGGCTCCTTTGCATTTGAGCTGTTTTTTTTTCTTTGGAAGCTCATAGGAGAATTTATACACATATATATTATTTATGTATTTAGTATATTATATAGTATTTATGTATTTAGTACATTATATAGTATTTATATATGTATATAAATTATGTATATATAAATACCATATAATTTATATTTATATAACTTATGAGTTTATGATTATATTAAATATAATTTATAAACATGATATTTATAACACAGTAAAACATATAATATATAACATATAATATATTATATATATACATATAATATATTTGGCTTCCCATGTTCTGCAGTTTTTATAATATAACTTGATATGGGTTTATTTTTGCCCATTGTACTGGGCACTCAGTGGGTCCTTATAATCTAGAAATGTGTGTTCTGGAGTTCTGGGACATTTTCTGGAATTATTGCAATGATGACTATATATCATCATATGTATTCTTATATATATATTCATATATATATATAAATATATATGTATAAAACATCTACTGTATGTTAAGCATTTTTCTGGGTGTTTGGATACAAAGTCAAAGAAGACATAATCCTTATCCTCCAGAAACTTCCTGTGGGAGGTGGGTTTATAATCAGGATGATCCACTTCCCCAGTTTACCTGGATATTCTTGGTTTATTCTCGTTTTTCTGGCATAATTATCAGTATTTCTCACTTCCATGCCCAAGAAAGTCTCCGTTTGGAGATAAATCATCTGCTAACCATTCCACAGAGTTGTTGCCAAGACTAGATGATGAAATTATGTGAAGATGCTTTGTGAATTGTAAAACATACAAATAACGGGATGAAAAGATTTAAGGTCTTTTATTGCATTCTCCTACTGAGACAAACAAGTGTCTAAAATTGCTATCTACCTTGCTCTCTGTTATTGCTTTAAGATCTGCTTAGATTTGTAAGAAAATAAATTTTCCAGCAAATTAATTTCATTGTAAGGCAGTTTAGCATATTCTCAATAATTTTCAAGATTAAAGTCCTTGTGTGTGTGTGTGTGTGTGTGTGTGTGTGTGTGTGTGTGTGTGTACCTGTTTTGGATCATTACATGTATGCTTGAAATTTATTTATCATTTGCTATTGTTTTCAGATTTATGGGTCCTCCTTTCAAATTTAACATTTTATGATTCTGTTGGATTTTGGACATAGGGGATATGCCAATTCCCTAGGAAATTTTTTTTAAGTTTATTGATTTATTTTGAGAGAGACAGACAGACACAGAGACAGAGAGAGAGAGAGAGAGAGAGAGCAGGGGCCAGGCATGGAGAGAGGGAGAGAGAGAGAATCCCAAGCAGGCTCTGCACTGTCAGCACAGAGCCCAATGCATGGCTTGAACTCACGAACTGTGAGATCATGACCTGAGTGGAAGTCAAGAGCCAGATACTTAACTGACTGAGCCACCCAGGCACCCCAGTTCCCTAGGACTTTTTAAAGCCTATTGAAAAGGGAAAAGGTATAAACATAGTAGATGTAAGGTAGTTACCATAAAGAAGGCAGAGTGTCTGCCCAGGAGCTTCCAATGTCACTGTCTCATGTGTTCCTTACGTGCCTCCATGTGAGAGCTATGATTTTTTTTTTTTCACACAGAGAAGGGAACTGAGGCATATATACAGAGGTTAAGTAACCTAGTTAATACAACAGCCAGTAAAGCACTAAAATCTAAATATATATCCAATCTGATCTTAATGTCTATTGATCATTCATTCATGAGGTTAACAAATAATGTTTGAATCATTGATGTCATCCTAGGTGCTGTGTATGTGTGGATGTGGTGGGGAGTAAAACAGAGGTGGTTTTCGTCCTTATTTCTCGTTTGACATTGTCCTCATCAGTCAGACCATCATGTCTGACCATCATGAAACAGATTTTTCCAGGTACTGGGTTAAATGCTTGACTTGCATTATCGATTAACATGGTTACAACAGCTGTGGGAGAGGTATTATAATTATCTGGGTTTTATAGATAAGGAAACTGAGTCTCAGGGAGGGTAAGCAGTATGATCAACAGGGAGTAGTGATGCTCTTATGGGCGTCATTGTCACTATTATCAGGAACTTGCTGGGCAGTCCCACTGTGACAAGTGCTACCCTGAGGGGCTGGGGCAACAGTGCAGGATGGCACGGAGGGAGCCCAGAGGGGAAAGCCTGGGGCCACTGGCCTTCACAGAACCATTTTTTTCCTAAAGAGCAGTTTTCGGTCTTGGGGGAAAAAAGGGGGTAAGAATGTGATTTCCTTTAATATTTTTGGCAGAAATACTCAAGTACAGACCATTAAAATTTAAAAAGGTAATATTGACTATAATAATAATGCATAATCATTCTGTAGTAGAAAATATTAAGAAGTTACGTATTTAGGTCCACCTGAAGTAAACTTTATGAGTGTGATTTGGGTGAATGTCTGGGCCTTAATTAGTATTCATTTGACTTAGTTTCTGTTTTTGTCTATGGAATGAAGAATTTATTCCTGGTATATAGATATTGAGGCATTTGCATTTGAGACAAGTCTGACGCTCTTTGACCCTCAGTACTTCAGAGTATGTGTGTGTGTGTGTGTATTTTTCAAGTTGCTTCTGGTCTTACCAGCATTCTTTCCTTCTCTACTTCCTGGCTACAGAATCGTTTGTGTGTGTGTGTGTGTTGGGGTGGGGGATCCACAACTGTGTGACTTGGTAGAGCTGATCCCTTCTCTCATGTCATGGATCACAGGGATTCTCCCATCTCCTTTGCTGTGGTGATGAATTCAGGGGTGGGTGCTGATTTTAAGGCAAGCATATGCAAGTTCTCCCTGGTCCCCTTCTGCTGTAATTGCCAGGAATTTAATGGATTTACTCAGCTGGTTTTGGGTCTGAGCCTAGCACCGCTGATGGCTGTTGTGTGTGACAGGTGTACAGACTAATGTTGAGAGAGAGAGGACAGTCCCCGATGATGTCATTGGAACCCTGGATCCTGCCTGGCCTGAACTCGGTTTACCCTTCAACTTCCTGGTCATGTGAATCCACAAATCTATGTTACTTATTTTTGCTTGAGCTAATTTGAATTGTGTTTCTGTCACCTGTAAGCAAAAAAATTCCTGGTTGAAATCAAATTCCACTGGTGATCTAATCTTTAAACATAAAACAAGTGTCCGATTACACTGATTCTTGCCATTACATTAAGAGAAGTTGTGGGCATTCTAGTTTTATCACTAAGATATTGGGTGTGCAGCCAAGGTCATCTGGTAGCTAAGTGCCCTGGTAAGAGCTCTGAGAGTTTTAAGGAAGCAGATATCTTGATCTATATAGGTTTTGGGGCCCATGCCAGGACTCTAACAGCTCATGGTCAATCAGCTCTGTGACTTCTACATTAAAGATTTGACTAAAGGGCTAAAACGAGCCATCTGGCAACAAGTGCACAGAGGAAGCCTGATTTACAAATCAAAGGACAGAAGGAAGACTAAAGATGGCCTCAAGCAGAGAAGGATTTAATATTTTTGTAAAGAGTCTTCATTGTAAAAATAAGCTAGTGAATTTGGTCTCTAACTGAAACATTTCACTATTCTCCCACAGTTTAGCCCCCATGCCCTTATTTTTTTGAATTTGAGAGAGAGAGAGAGAGAGAGAGAGAGAGAGAGAGAGAGAGAGAATCTTAAGCAGAGCGCAGAGTCCCATGTGGGGATCAATCTCATAACCCTGGGATCATGACCTAAGCTGAAATCAAGAGTTGGACGCTCATTTGACTGAGCCACTCAGGTGCCCCTTAAGGTTAAAATGAAGTGATAATGCCACACATTTTGACCTTGTTGATCTCTTTTGGATAAATTTCATTTACTTCCATTTGTATAATATTTAGTAACTATGGTATCTGCATCTCACATATGTGATGAATGTATCAACATGAATGTCTCTCTTTTTTTGGCTTGAGTAAGTCTATGTAAACAATTCCGAGTTAAAAAAATACTATTAAAAGAAAAACAATTCAAAAAAGGAAAACAATCATGCATGTGTTCTATTAAACTGCCTACACATAGGAAAGAGGGATGGGAAAGATTGAACATATAATCAGAAATAATTTTTTATCTTCAAAGCAAGGCCATAATTAATTTCATTAAGTCTATTTATGAATCATCTGAGATCAAGCAAGTAGCTTCTCAATAAACACTCCTGGATGCTAATTGCTTATGAGACCTGGTGCATAGGATTATTGGACGTACACTACATCAGGATGATGCCACAATTTTTATTTTACTAGGGATTAATTAAGCCATTTAAAAACCAAGATGAGTTATTTAGCAA